>NC_142096.1:33600601-33905184 GCF_054644295.1 Miniopterus natalensis | reverse complement strand
GTTTTTTGTTACAGGTGCCCAAGCTGAGAACTTAGAAGGCAGAAGGAAAACAAGTTTTTTCCTTTCCTCCACTAGCAATAAGATAATATCTAAATTTCAGGACCTTTTTGTTGAGCCTCATTCTGGCAAACAGTTTTGTTTTATTTTGGTTTTTAATCCTCACCTGAGGATATTTTTTCCATTGCTTTTCAGAGAGAGTGGAAGGGGCAGAGAGAGAGAAACTTCAATGTGAGAGAGACACATCGGTTGGCTGCTTTCCGCGTGCACCCAACCAAAGCTGGGGATAGAGCCTGCAACTGGGGTGCGTGCCCTTGGCAGGAGTCAAACCCAGGAACCTTCAGTCCGTGGGCCGACGCTCTAACCACTGAGCAAAAACAGCCAGGGCTGAGAACACGGTTTGTTCTTTCACTCCTTTGTGCCTTGCTCTCTGCCACCGTGTCACTGCTCCTGGTACATCAGCCCCTATTCCTCTGCCCACCTCTGGCTGCGTAGAACATGCCCACTCCTCATTTCAGCTCAAGTATCATCTCCCTAGTTTAGTCTCCTTTACTCTCCCAGGAAGACTTAGACCCTTTTCGTCCCCCAACTGTTTTCTGTTTATCAGAGTGTGTTCTATATCCCTATAGGTTCTGAACCAACTGAGAAATAAACAGGAGTATCAGATAAGTATGGAAATTAATGGCTTTGTGACAGGTAAAGCTGGACTGGAGAACTGGCCTTGGGTCTGAGGTTTTCTACACCTCCCCATGCATTAGACTGGCTCGCTCTTTCAGCGGTAGGATAGAGAAATCCTGCCCCAGAAATGCTATTGACCACATGCACAAGACGCACATAACAGGTAATAAATGTTCCATGGACAGGAAGATCTTAGATTGCCCAAGGAGGGATCAATCACACACACACACGTACGGTCTTTTTTGCTCCATCTCATCTATTAAATAACTTGCTGTTTCTGACCACATAAATAATAAGGGGTAAAGTTTGAGGCAGTGGAATGAAGAACAGAAGATGCTTTCTGCTATTTCCACAAAATGGCAATTCTTATGTTATAAGGCTGCAGAAATGGTATCAGAAAAGAATGGCTCTCCTTTACATCTATAAGTTTCTTGAAGGTGACTTTCAATAAACATCTTAGACTGGATTCAAGAATGAATAAATGAACCAACATACTCACCAGATTGTCTTATATTATAGTAAACTGTGTGGATACCTGTCACCCAGGTTAGCAGGAGAGCACCCTTAATGCAAGAATCCTGCTTTATTCTTACATTCCAAGGACATAGCACATAGTAAGATGCAATGGATATTGAATGGTTAAATAAACTCCCAGGATACAAGGTATGGAAGGCATTGATGGCATATCTACGGTGAAGCATGGAAGGAAGCATTTTCTTTCAACTTCCATTTTCCTCTTTTCATTTGTCCTCTCACTCATTTATTCAGCCAGTATTTAGTGTCACCTGCTGTTGACTCCTACAGAGTCAGCCTGAAGAGGAGTTTGTGAAACTTCTCCTCACCCTCAGCTGACCGATATCAAGGCACTAGTAGAGTGAACTTTGGCCTTTCCCCAACCGTTGCTGTCTTCAGATATCAGAGTCAATGATAAAACAGTTGAAACTATCTTCATATGGATCCTCTAGGAGTGTTTTAGCTTCACGTCACAGATGACCTGACTTACAGTGGTTTAAGCCATAAGGATATTATTATTTACTTAAGAAATATCTAAGGCAGGCATTCCTGGGATGGATTAAGCAGTTCGGTGATATTTTTGAAGTAACCAAGGCATTTCAGTTTTTATTCTCCATCACACTCAGCATTTTTTAAATTCATCTTTATTCTTGAAAGTATTATAGGTATCCCATTTTTTCCCCCATTTACCCCCTCCACCTCACTCCCACCCCCTCCTCAGGCATTCACCCCATTAGTGTCTGTGTCCATGGGTTATGCATACATGCATATAACTTCTTTCGTTAATCTCTTCCCACCCTCCACCCCCTTCCCTCTGAGATATGACCATCTGTGGCATGTATCAATGTCTCTGGGTCTATTTTGTTGCTCAGATTATTTTGTTCATTACCTTCTTCTTAAAGAAGACCCTTCAACATTTCATGTAGTGCTGGTCTGGTGGTGATGAACTCCTTTAGCTTTTTCTTATCTGCGAAGCTCTTTATCTGACCTTCAGTTCTAAATGATAGCTTTGCTGGGTAGAGTAATCTTGGTTGTAGTTTCTTGCTTTTCATCACTTTGAGTATTTCCTGCTACTCCCTTTTGGCCTGCAAAGTTTCTGTTGAGAAATCAACTGACAGTCGTATGGGTGCGCCCTTGTAGGTAACTAATTGCTTTTCTCTTGCTGCCTTTAAGATTCTCTCTTTGTCTTTAACCTTTGGCATTTTAATTACGATGTGTCTTGGTGTGGGCCCCTTTGGGTTCTTCTTGTTTGGGACTCTCTGGGCTTCCTGAACTTGTATGTCTATTTCTTTCCCCAGGTAGGGGAAGTTTTTTGTCAGCATTTTTTTCAAATAAGTTTTCAATTTCTTGCTCTCTTTCTTCTTCTTCTGTTATCCCAATAATATGAATGTTAAGCAGGTTGAAGTTGTCCCAGAGGCTCCTTATACTATCTTCATATTTCTAGATTCTTTTTTCTTTTTGCTCTTCTGATTGGGTGCTTTGTGCTTCCTGATATTCCAAATTGCTAATTTGATTCTCAGCATCCTTTATTCCACTGTTGATTCCCTGTAAATTCTTCATTTCAGTTTGTGTTGCCTTCATTTCTGATTGGTACTTTATTATGTCATTGATGATCTCACTAGTTTCCTTAGTCTTACTAAGATTCTTGAGCATCCTTACAACCATTATTCTGAACTCTGTATCTGTTAGCTTACTTGGCTCTATTTCTGAACTCTGTATCTGTTAGCTTACTTGGCTCTATTTCATTTAGTTCCTTTTCTGGAGATTTCTTCTGTTCATTCCTTTGTGACATGTTTCTTTGCCTCCACATTTTGGCTGCTTCCAGATGTTTGTTTCTATGTATTAGGAAGAGCTGTTATGTCTTCTGAAATTTATAGAGTGGCTTTGTGTAGTAGGTGTCCTGTAGGGTCCAGTGGCTCAGCCTCCCCAGTCACCTGAGCTGGGCCTTCTAGGTGCTCCCCTGTGTGGGCTCTGTGCACTGTCCTGTTGTAGTTGAGCCTTGGTTGCTGTTGGGGTCACCTGGAGGAATTAACCCCCAGGCCAATCAGCTGTGAGGACCAGCTACAACTACAGTCAAAGAGCTGCTGTGTTAGAGACACCCCTTTGGAGCAGGATTTACTTCAGTGCAGCTTTGGTATTTGTTCACCGAGTGCGCCTCTTGTGTGTCACTCGTGGATGTGGTACGGTTGTAATCCAGCGTGGTTGAGTCTGACCACCAGGTACACCGTCTCTGGGGCCTCCCAGGAGGTACAAAGTCAGCCTCTGCCAGTGCCTTGCCCAGGACCACCCAGCATGAGCTACACAGCAAACCATAGCTGGCTGCTACTTGTGCTGGCCTTGTAGGTGCCTCGGAGAGGCCAAGCTATGAGCCAATGCAGCTGCCACTAGTGCCAGGCCTGGGCCACTTATCAAGCCATATGGGGCCCGCTGCTGCTTGTTTGAGAGATTTTAGGAAAGTCCTCAGCATGAGGCTGGAGAGGCCACTTGCAGAGAAAAGCCCCTGGAAATGGCCTGGATGAGCTGCAGGTGGGGAGGGGAGGGGCCTCCGGGAATCACGGGGCGGGGCCAAAGGTGTGAGTCAGGTGCTGGCGATTCCAATATGGCGCCTGCCTGCCGGCTGTGTGCGGGGAGGACTCGCCAAAGGAGCCATGGCCTCTGCCAGCCCTTCTGCCTGGGAGGAAGCCGCCCTCCAGCTCTCGCCAGATCTCAGGCAGGTTAGTTCCTCCCTGAGTGTCCCGGGTCCTTTCAGGCTGCTGCCCGGCGCTGGGCTCAGAGGGCGCGTCCGAGTGAGTCCGCGCCGGGCCCTTTAGAGGAGCTGCTGGGGCTCCCGCGGCCTCCGCGACCCTCAGGGACAGTCCCCGCTGGTTTCACAGCCCGGAGTTGTGGGGACGTCTCTTCCCGGCCCTGGAGCCCTGGGCTGGGGGCCTGCTGTGGGGCTGGGACCCCTCGCTCCTCTGGGAAAACTCCGCTGCCGAGATTCCCTCCCGGGTTTCAACCGCAGCACCGGGTGTGGGCCCTCGGCCGCGTCTCCGCGATTCAGCCCCGATGCGCCCGCGTCCCCGCCCCTCTTACCCTCTCGGTGCTTCTTCAGTTCTCTGGTTGTGGGGCTTCTGTTCAGCCGGATTTCAGGAGGCTCTGCGTGACGGTGGTTCTGTCTGTATTTTAGTTGTAATTCTGATGTGGTTGCGGGAGGCGGCGGGGACCATGGTTACCTGCGCTGCCACCCTGTTGTCTCTTTGGATGTATGTTTTCCATCCTCAGCATTTTGACGACACCCCCCTCAGGCTTCTCACTTCATGGCTACAGGATGGCTCCTCCCATCACGCTGTAACACCACAGTACGCAAACCAAGAAAAAAAGAAAAAGGGCAAAAAAGGCTTTATTTTTATGTGCTTTTCTTTTCCTAAGGAAAAACATATTTTAAACTCCCCTCCCTAGACTCCCTCTTTTGTTTCATTGGCCAGAAATTGATCCCATGCCCTCTGACTAGACCCGTCGTTGCAAGGGGGAATGGGATTGTTGCATTTCGCTGAGGCCAACATGATTTATCCTCTGGAGCTGAGCACATTGCTGCCCAACCCAGATCAGTAAAAAAGGGAAGACTGATGAAAACAAACTGTCTGCCACAACAAACATGAACAGAAACAAAAGGAGAAACTTCTGGACAGCAGTATCCACAAGCTTTTTAAAGGGCATGGGTCTAAGATAACTCCTTTAACTATAACTCCAATGCTTTCACCCATCACCCCATCCACTGACAGACAGTTTGTTTTCATTCCTTGGCTATTGTGAACAGCACTGCAATGAACATGGAAGGATATATCTCTCTTCAAGACAGTGATTTCATCTCCTTTGCATATTGACCCAGACGGGATTGCTGGATAGCATGGTAGTTCTATTTTTAGTTACTTTAAAACTTCCATACTGTTTTTTTATAGTTGCAGCACTCGTTTACATTCCCACCAATAGTGTTTGTTATCTTGCCAGCATTTGTTGTCTCTTGTCTTTTGGTTATAGATATTGTAATGTGTTGTGAGGTAATATCTCATTATGGTTTTGATTTTCATTTCACTGATGATTAACTATATCCAGCACCTTTTTCTGTACTTGGCCATTTGTTTTTCTTCTTTGGAAAAATGTCTGTGGGGGTCTATGAACCCTTTATTAGATATGTCATTTGCAAATATTTTCTCCCTTTCCATAAGTTGCCTTTACACTTTGCTATTCAGAAACTCTTCCATTTGAACTAATTTCACTTCTTTATTTTTGCTGATGGTATCAAATCCCCCAAATCTTGCTTGTTCTCCACTATGCGAGGACTCGGTCAAAAGGCAGGCATCCGCAAGCCAGAAACCCAACCGTACTTGCATCCTCAGAGCATGCTTCCAGCCTCCAGAACTATGAAAAAATTCCTTTCTATTGTTTAAGCCACCCCATCGATGGTACTTTGTTATGGTAGTTTGAGCTGACTATATGATCAGAATAGCTCGCACTAAATTGTCAGTTGTCAGGTTGTATTTTCTTTTTTTTTGCAAGAGCATTTGCATTTTAAAAGAGAAAGAGGTTAAAATGATGGACTCACTAATTGGCAGGTGATCAAAGCCATATGGTGAGGGGCGGTGTGATGTCATAATCAGCAAATTATTTGCCTCACATATAAGATTTGTGACCCTTTACTGGGATATTGAACTTTCCTACACCTCAGTAACTTTGGCACAGTGATACCCACACTCCAGATACCAAAGGAGATTACAACATCCTTTTTGAAGGTGGTAGGAAGGTTGGGTGTGGGTGTGGGTGTGGGTGTGGGGAGGAGAAGGAAATGTTCAGGATGATTTGTTTCTGGTGCTAATGGTAAGTCAAGGGGATCAATAGAACAGAGTCTAGACTGTGCTTCTCTCCTTCTCTAGTTAGCTCAGGATGGCACTTTTCTTATTCATATTAAATGTTCAATATTCTAAACTGTGTCAGCAGGTGGCTCCAGAGGCAGCTATTTGGTGAGAGTGCAGCAAAATGTAAATTACGCTGCAGAGAAACCAGCCTCCAAAAGAATCTTGATGCAAACATTAAGTGATGTTTTACCAACTAGATTTAACAGGAATAAACCTGGGTATAATAAAGGATTATGAGCATGGATTCTCTGTAGTGTGAACCATTTGGAATTAAGAGAGAGGGAGAAACACAGGCTATTGTCCTGAGTGCCACACCACTCTCCAGAGTGTTAAGGGTCAGTTTTCCTCTTGGCCACAGATTTTCCCTAAGGCTAGTTGTCTTCAAATGTTCTCATCTGGGCACCCACACACTGCAAGCCAACCTTCCTCCAGAAGACAAAAAGTCAAGATTAGGCACGTTTCCTTCCTAGTTATACTATAGGAGAATTCCAGTCCTTGGAGCCACAGAACTGTAGAAACCTACAAAACTGGTCTCAAATTATGCAGGAACCTAGAAGAGGAGGACACCATTTAGAAATCTGAGATCTGAGTACGTGTCATGAAGCATGATGTTATGAAGCAAGCTAAGGGCACCTGATTCACTTGTAAATCCACCAAATGCTGGAAAGAAGCATGGCTACCAGCCAAGACTGAACATGGCAAAATTTCTCCAGGACGTCCTCCCACTTCCTCTTTCTGGTTCCAGCCCCCTACCTCCAGCTCTGCACCTGCCCTCCAGTTTCAGGTTGATCTACCATCAGTGAGCCTCTACCAGTTGTTACCTCTTTCAGCCCCTGCAGTTTATCTTTTGTCCCTTAGCCCATCCTTGTAGGTGCTGGTATTCTCAAGGGTCAGGAGGAACAATACCTGCAGAATCACAGACCAAGAGTTGGAAGGAGGAAACAAGGTACGAAGAATAGTATTGAGTCAGTGCCTTTCACGGCCCAGACACTATCATCTATGTCCTCTCACCTCATCCTCACAATCATCCTATATGACATAGAAATTGGTACAGAGTTTATGAACCCATTTCTTCTCCCATATTTTCTACTGCAGTGAGTGCTATTCCCAGGTAACAAGTTGCCTGCACTATATTCTGGCCACCACCTTTGACTATAACTTTCCCCTTACCCTGTAACCAACCACTCACCAAATTCTGTTGATCCCACCTCTTAAATAACTGTCAAACATGTCCAGTACCTAGCTTTCTCCCACCGTCACTTTCCTAGGTCAGTCCACCATCATTTCTCATTTATATGTGTCTCTGTCTCCTGGTTGAGTCAAAAGGATGTGATTGGAGTAGGAGGAGGTTGAGGAAGAGTGAAGTGCTGCAGAAATATCCTGATATTTTAATCACCTTTTAACAATATTAAACCAAATGATGGCAGATGTGAAATGCTCACATTACTGTGCTTGGCACTGTAACTACTCAATACATGGGGCCAGTATTAATATGGAAATCACATGCAAAAGGCTTTCTGGTTAATGTGTTTAATAGCTTAATGCAACTCGGCTAACAGGTCACGCTTTGTCTTCTTCTATCCAGAACTCATCTTTTATTCCCCCTGAGACTCTCCTCCTTTTAAATTCCCTATAAATCCTTTTTCCTTTAGGTCTCAGGACAGAATATTCTTGATTTTCATGATATCCACTTGTCAAAAAGTGTATTCAGTCTAGGAAGGCAATCTGTCAATAATAATTTTAAGTCCACCCCCCTGTGTTTGATAGTGTATTGCTTTAGGGCTAACAGACTCTGAGAGAGAGATATCAGCTATATCTCATGATATTGGATTTCCATGAGTCAGTTAAAAAGGTGCTTTTCTCAGAGAATGATCTCACCTGTCATTAGAAAATGATGACCAAATTGGGGGGCAAATAGGCATGTGTAACTTTAAATTAGATATAGAAATCCTCAACCTTATAGAACATCAGGACAGGAAATTCTCAGCCTTATAGAATATCAGAACAGGAACTTCTCTTAGATTTCCAGAAAAGATTTCAGAATATGTGAGAGCCTTTTTTATTACTCTTGGTTGGTGCTACCAGCAGTTAGTGAGCAAGTATATGGACTGAATTTTGTCCCTCCAAATACATATGTTGAAGTCCTAACCCCCCAAAGTCACTGTACTTGGAGACAGGGACTTTAAGGAGGTAAATAGGTTAAATGAGGTCATAAAGTGGGGCTCTAATTCAATATTACTGGTGTCCTTCTAAGAAGAGAAAGAGATGCCAGGGATGTGCATGCACAGAGAAAAGTCCGCATGCCAGGCAAAGAGAAAACCAAACCTTGATCTTAGACTTACATCCTCTAGAACTGTGAGAAATAAATTTCTGATTTTTAAGCCATCCAGCCTGTCATATTCTTTAGCAGCCCAAGAAAACTAAGGCACTAAGGAACAGGAATACTAAATGCCCTACAGAGTACGGGATGTCAGGTTCTGCACACTAAAAAATTGCTCTACCCCCCCAATGCAAATAACAGCCTCTAGAGAAACATCTGTCTGGTCTAAACTCTCCATCTTGGGAGAGGTGACCCAATTACACTTGTCACTGAAGGAAGGCACCATATCTTATGCACCTTTGTTCTTCTAGGAGCTACCATAGCGTCTGACACTCCATGGGAGCTTAGTAGTGGTGAGGGCGTGATATCTTTAAAATTATTCAGGTGCTTATTATGCGTTTCACCTTTTGTCTCAGTTCACCTGAGCCATTCATCTGCGTGGGAGTAGGGTGGTGGTAGATATTCTGACTTGTTACTGAGTGACTACAAAGAGACTGTGGTAATATTTACCTTTCGACACTCAAAAATTTGATTTTGCTGCAAGACAATAATGGCATTCTTTTCCAAGCTCTTGTCTTGAGGAAGGATTGGTTAGAGTTCCTCAGCATATCAAGGACCTTGTTTTGGGACTCAGTCAAAGGTTCTTCTTATGGCAGTTTCAGAAAGAAGAGGAAGGAATGGGTGTGGGGCAGGGAAGCCCTTTTGCTAAAGGCGAAGAGCTGGAGATGTAAAAAGGTAACCTTGTTTGTGGGAGCTCTTACCCCTCCTCCATTCCATGGCAACCCTGTCTAACAATTGCACTCCACTCATGATTATCTGACATTCTGTTTTATACCTGTTTGTTTATTGTCTTTCTCTTTGACTAGAATGTCAAATCCATGAGAGAGTTCTTTGTCCATTTAGTTACTGCTGTGCTCACAGCAACTAAAACTGTACCAGACAGCTCAATAAATATTTATTGAATGAATGAATGAGTTTTCTTTCCTCTTCATCTCCCTTTAACATCTAAAAAAGGAGGAGAAGTAATTTTGAGAGGATATCTTTCAAGCTTTTGAAGTCATTCACCGGACTTCCTCTACTCACCGAGGAAATCCTAAGAGCTGGCTTTATAAAACTGCATCCTGAAACATCTAAGGACAGGTGCGTCTCTGGCTTAGTGTCCATTGTTCTGCACTCCGTGTTTGCTTCCTTTGAATTCCTTTGCAAAATTTGTAGTGTGTCAAATTACTTCTGTAATGGTACTGGGCCACTAATTGTTCAGGAAGTGAACAGATAAAATAGAGCTAATGGCCTGGGTGCTTGCCTGTTTTGGCAAGCAAACCTGGTAAAGTTTTCCATGAATGGTGACCCCCTTCTCAGCAGTGGGACCTAATGGGTATTAGGTCTTAATGGAGCTGCCCAGAGAAACATGTCATGTCACTGAAGGAAGTCACATCTCATGGCCCATCATCCCTGTGGGAATCGAATATGGGTGAAAAGGTGGAGACAGGATTCTACATTAGAAAACAATTCTATCAGGAAATCCTGTGCGTTCAGATCACAGAGGTTTGGCAATCAGCACTGGGACTTTTCTTTGCCACAAAAGAATAAATGTCCTAGGAAGCATCAGGCCAAATGACCAAGAGCATGCTTCTTCACAATTGGGACCATCAAGTTCTTTGTTTATTAGTATCCAGAAAGATCAACCAAACTATGTTCCTTTGGGATGAATTACATGGCAACTCATTATTAGGATGGAAAAGGGAAGGAGGGATCGGGGATCCACAACGGTGTGAAGCTTTACGTGATATCTGCATAATGCCATATTCACTTGCAGAATAAATCATTTGTTACTTTTGGAGAAACCTCCTAATAAACTACTGGATAATAGGATGAAGCAATGGGCTCCTGATCTATACTGTCATCAGTTTCATTTGTTCATGGTGCAAAGCTGATCTAGTGCTTTCACACAATATGTGTGAAGAGGACAGAGCAAGAATCATGTCCATTTTTCAGATAGGGAAACTGAGGATCTGAGGAAGTGAGTTGCCTAAGACTATGGAGCCGGTGGAGGAGTCAGTTTAGAGCCCTGGTCTCCCAGCCCCATTGTAGTGTGTCTTATACTCCACCTGGATGCAGACTCCACAGTGAGTCATATGTAGTGTGACCATGTGATATGTCACTCGCTTTGGAGAGTGAAAGAGGCTCTATGAGTAATTATTCTGAGCCAACAACTGGAAACCAAGACTATCTCAGGAATATTTGGATGGTCTCCATCTTTGGGCAGAAGCAGAGGAAACAGGTGCCTTGGACACTGCTTTGTTCATCTGTTGTCATTGGCTGGAGACATACATTTTTATCTTATTTTTTTAAAGTGAGTAACTTTTCAGTCCTGAGAATAGAGCTCAATGAACAGACTCGGTTGGGTCAAGTAAGGAACAACCAGTTCTCTCTTTGTTTTGTGCCACCATGTTTGGCCAGTTTGGACCACAAAGCTAAAGAAATATGACCAGTGTTTGGAAGATATATTCAAGAATAAATGAGAGATCCAAGATGGCAGTGAACTAAGTGGGAGCTACACTGATACTCTGCCTGGTCCAAACTGGAATTACAACTAAAATATAGAAAAACCATCTGGAATAAATAACTGCTATGAAAGACAAGCTGGAGAGCACCCTCATAACCAAGGAGGAAAAGTGGAGACCACATAGAGACTGGTAGGAAGTGTGGAGGCATGAGAGGGCTGGCTGGGCTCCCACAGGCAGCAGCTGACGGTCTGGAGAGAGATCTCAGCTGTGGGGGGTTCCCACTGAGGACTCTGGGGTCTAAACCCTAGGCTGTGATTCCCAGCCAAGAGCACCAGAATTGAGAAAGGTGCCCATATAATATCTGGCTGTGAAAAGCAGCTGGGTTTCTGTCTGCCAAGGAGAGATGGCTAGAAATGCAGGTACCCTCTTAAAGAACCAACACACAAAGTTTCATGTGCAGCCACTTACCTTGGGCTCCAGCAGAGGGAGGGCAGAGTGTACTGGAGCTGTGTGAGAAGAATCTAGGGTTGTGGGCTCTGGAGGTAGAGCTCAGAGGGCACCCCTTTGGATTCCTGTGCTGAGTCATTCCCCCATACTGCAGGGGCAGACATTTACCTTCCAAGTAGCTTTTGCCTGAGAGAGAAGCAATTGCCCCACCCTGCTGGAAAACCTCTTGACCTACTATGCCCGACCACGTGGAGTTTCTACAGCCTGAGGCTCATTAAGAGAATCAGATTAATCAGCCTGCAGGCAGAGGCAGACCTCAGAGTGCTTTGAATCTTTGCCTGATCTGCTTCTGGACCTAGGCCTTGGACTGCAGACTTTGGTGTGCATCTTGGTCCTGTCCAAATGCACCCAGCCCCAACAGAGGAGACCTCAAGCTCTGGGTTGTTGATAGCTCCAAACAGGGTACTCAAGGCCAGTCACAAACAGAACCTGACATTGGCCTGTACCAGAGTGTCCAAAAAGACTGAGATTCCTAGCAGGCCTACTTAATACATAGAAACAAACCCAAATAGGCAGGCAAAATGGAGAGACAAAAAAAAAAACAAGCCCCAAATGAAAGAACAAGAGAAGTCTCCAGAAAAAGAGCTAAATGAAACAGAGATAAGCAATCTGTCAGATACAGAGTTCAGAATACTGATTGTAAGGATGCTTACATCTCAGAAAACATCTCTAACCTGGTAAAGGAAAAAGTCACACAAGTTCAGGAGACACAGAGAGTCCCAAGCAAGAAGAATCCAAAGAGGCCCGCACCCAAACACATCATAATTAAAATGCCAAAAATTCAAGACAAAGAGAAAATATTAAAGGCAGAAAGAGAAAAGCAATCTGTTACCTACCAAGGAGCTTCCATAAGGCTGTCAGATGACTTCTCATCAGAAACTACAGGCCAGAAGGCAATGGCATGAAGTATTCAAGGTAATGCAAAACAAGGATCTGAAACAAATACTACTCTATCCAGCTAGGCTATCATTCAAAATAGATGGTGAAATACAGAGCTTCCCAGAACAACAACAAAAAAAAGGCTAAAGGAGTTTACCACCACCAAACCAGCATTGCAGGAAATATTTAAAGGGCTGCCGTAATAATAATAAGAAATAGACAAACATAGGCATAAAGAATTAAAATGGCAATAAATAAGGACCTATCAATAATAACCTTAAGGACTTTAAGGGAGAGATCAACAGCAATAAAGTCACAGTCATGGACTTTAACACCCCACTGACTTCACTGGATAGGCCTTCCATTCAAAAAGTCAACACAGAAACAGTGACTAAATGGCATACTAGATAGGATGGATTGAATTGATATTTACAGAACATTTCACCCCAAAGCTGCAGAATATACATTCCTCTCAAGTGCACATGGGTCATTTTCAAAGATAGACCACATGTTAGAACACAAAACAGTCTCTACAAGTTCAAGAAGATTGAAGTATCAAGCATCTCAGATCACAAGGGCATGAAATTAGAAATCAACTACAGTAAAAACACTCAAAAACATTCAAACACATGGAGGCTAAATAGCATGTTATTAAACAATGAATGAGTTACCAAAGAAGATCAAGAAAGAAATAAAAAACTTCCTGGAAAAAATGAAAATGAACACACAGCAACTCAAAATCTATGGGACACAGCAAAAGCAGTCCTAAGAGGGAAGTTCATAGCCCTGCAGGCCTGCCTCAAAAAGCAAGAAAAATGTTTAGTAAACTATCTAACCCTACAACTTAAAGAATTAGAAAGCTCCCCTGTGAAGCCATCTAGACCAGGGCTTTTGTTTGCTGGGAGTTTTTTTTTATTACTGTTTCCATTTCATCAGTTGTTATTGACCTATTCAGGTTTTCTGATTCTTCCTTATTCAGTTTTATATGATCTCACTCATATGTGGAATCTAATAAACAAAATAGACTGAGGAACAAAACAGATCCAGAGACATGGAAGCATGGAACAGACTGAAGAATCTCAGTGGGAAGGAAGGGGTGGGGGAGGGGGTGGGGAGAGATTAATCAAAGAACTTATATGCATATAAGCATAACCCACAGACACAGACAATAGTGTGGTGAAGGCCTGGGGTGGAGGGGATCAATGAGGGAAAAAAGGGAGATATCTGTAATACTTTCAACAATAAAGATAAATTTTTAAAAAAAAGAATAAATGAAGGAAAGATGATGTGGTTTCTGCAGGACACAGAGTAAGAGACTGATGAGAATAGTCAGGACAACCAGGACAACTTATGGTCTGACAGCTGGGCAGCAAGCAGGGTGTTATCAGTGTCTGTGTGTTTCTGCTGGAAAAGGCAAATTCTACCAGGCGGATAAGTCCATGAGGCTTCCTAGAGTGGGTATAGACTTCCCCATTGAGTTAGCTAGTTCATTTTTTTCCTGGGCACTGTTAATATCTCACTGGTGATTGCATTATCTATTTTAGCAAGAACTTGCTTCTGGATATAGTCCCTCAGGCAAAAGTGTGTAACAAATGATTAGAATTATATTTCTAATAATACTGCATAAACTGCAGAATCCTTTTGTAATTTTTAATGTTTTTACCACTGCTATAAGTTCATACATGTAAAGTGCTTAAAACAGTGCCTGGAACATAATAAGTGCAATGTATTTTCTACTATTGTTTTTATTATTTCCTTTGACTCTCAAAAACACCCTACAAAATAGGTTGAACAGAAATGACAAAGAAGAAAACTAACCACCATTTAGCTAAGTTTATTTTCCATTGTTACCCAGCCTGTTTCAACAGCATAATCCTGATCAGAATTCTTTGTGTTCTGCTAAAAACAATATCTTCAATCCTATGATCCCATAATTTCAGCACGTTAAGTCCAGACTCACTCCTGATCCACGTACAGGGTAACTGATGCTCCAGGGACACTTGGATATTTGGAAACTTGAAGCAAGCTTGCCTGCTCCTAAAAGCTCACTTACATTCTAAGGCTCCAGTGGGGCTGTGTGACTGGTTGTGTCAGGGTGCCATGCCCTGGCTATTTCATTCTCCATCACCAGGGCAGTAAAGCCAGTCTCATCACAGGCATGACCTATTTGAGCCCACTCTATACAGCTGTGTTTGCAAAGGCACCAAGGAACCCAAAGACAACCTGTCAGAAAACATTTTGCAGCATTTCAAAAAATGCTCATAACTCAATGGGCTAGGAAAGAATTGCCCTCTCTCAGTCACATAGGGCATTGCTGATCTCTATCAGCATCCAGCATGGAAATGGAGAAGGGAAATCAGCATGAAAGCAGGGTGAAGTTATTTCTAGGGCATAGAGAGAGAGAGTTTGCCAAATGTGTCCTTAGAGTGAAAGAAGAATCAAAGAGAAAGGACACGGTGGGCTTGCTTATTGAGAAAGTCACATCTGAATGAGGATAAGCAACGTGGCGGGGCAGCCCACACCAAGGCCGTTGGAGAATGAGACATGGAAACTGGTGTGGGCACTTAGGTTTGATTCTGTTGAATTTACAAGGCTAATGACATCCTGCTATGTACTTCTCTGGAAAAGCCTAGTCCTTGGGTCTGGAGGTGAACCTCTGCTGGTATATTTATCAGGCTTCTCCAGAGAAACAGAACCAATAGGATGTGTGTATTTGTGTATGTATTATATATGTTTTATAGATGATAGATGACAGATAAATAGATAGATAGATGATAGATAGATGATAGATATAGATAGATGATTGATAGATGATGATAGATGATAGATGATGATAGATGATGATAGATGATAGATAGATGATAGATGTTAGATAGATAGATAGATAGATAGATAGATAGATAGATAGATAGATAGATAGATAGATAGATAGATGATAGGTATCTTACTGGTACTGCTTCTATATATAAATAGATCTATTGCAACAAATTGGCTCCTACAATTATGGAGGCTGGCAAGTTCCAAGATCTGCAGAATAAGTTGGCAAGAAGGATGAACACCCAGGCGAGCCAATGGTTTAGTTCTAGCCCAAGTCCAAAGGCTTGAGACTCAAGAAGAGCCCATGTTTCAGTTCTAGTCCAAAGGCAAGAAAAATGCCAATGTCCCAATACAAAGCTGTGAGGCAGGAAAATTCCCTTCTACTCAGGGGTTGGTAAATATTTTTGTTCTACTCAAGCCTTCAATGGATTGGACAAGGCCCACACTCATTATGGAGGTCATCTGCTTTTCTCAGTCTAGTGACTTTTAAATGTTATCTCATCCATAACACACCCTCACAGAAATACCTAGAATAACGTTTGACCAAATATCTGGGCACCCCATGGCCCAGTCAAGTTGACACATAAAGTTGACCATCATAGCTGGTATCAAGGGTTTATCAAAATTACGAAGAGAGTCACCTGGGACCTGCTGTAAGCAGAAGTCAGTGATTTTGACACACTCCCATAGGGAGACGTGCAGCTAGCCAAGAAGGCCTGTTTGTGGAGTGCTGGAAATCAGGGGAGACACAAAAGAAATTACAACCAGGCCTCAACCCACCAGGGGAAATTGACATTGCCAGAGAGGATTGCTGGTATCCTGGGCTGAGAGATAGTCCTAAATCTGACTTTTCAGAAAGCACACCTTTAAGAAGGGCTGTACTTACTGCTAAAACAATTAGAATATCTAAGAAAAAAAATTACAGCCAAAATTTCATCAATAATCAGAGCAAGTATTATTTCCTCACTGTTTTTTTTAATTTTTGTTTGTACACAGGTTCTTATATAGTTGCAAACTATACATGGAATATTGTGCTATGTGTAAAACATGTGTTATCCTTAACCAAAGGCAAATTTACCCCTAGGGGACATTATGCAATGTGTGGGGACAGTTTGTGTTGTCAGATTTGCAGAGGGTGTGCTACTGGCCAACTAGTAGAGGCCAGGAGTGCTGCTAAACATCCTGCAATTCTCAAAACCAACTTCCACTCCCAGGGAAACAATGATCTGACCCAAAATGTCGGTAGTGCTGAGGTTCAGAAACTCTGCTATACTTTTTAGAACTAATTTTACTTCATCTACAGTGTTCAGTATTACTACATTATCTTTGAACTAATTTAATCTACATTGTAGGTACTAATGAAATTTATTAGTGAATGCATAATGTCCCATTGAGTTAATATAAAAAAATTTCCATAACTATTCCCTTATTGTTGGACTTTAAGGTTAAGAGATTTTGCTGCCGAAAATAGCACTGCAATGAACATTGTGCAAATTTCTTAATTTGAAATACTTCTGGATTAATTCCCAGTTGTGAGGTTAAAGGTCCACTGCAGAAAGGAGACTGTTAATGTTTTGTGAGTAATAGTTCATGTTTTAGGTTCTTAAGGGAGGGACTTACTTCATTTAATGTTTTAATCCCTCAAACTTAATACAGTGTCTTGCATATGCTATACTCAATAAGAGTTCATTTAACATAAATCTTAATGTTAACAAAGTAGCTCTCAAGATCCAGTTTACTAAATTAAAAAAAATAGGATAATAATATTTTTCTTCTTTGATCTGTGAAACATAGTTTATTAATGTTAATCAATTCCCTAATGTTATGTTATCCTTGTATTTTTTAAATTAATCCTACTTGATCATGAGTATTATCCTTTTTACATATTGATATTGATTTCAGCTGTTGGTATGTCATCTGAGTTTTATTCACAAAAGAGCCTGGCTTATAATTTTATTTTTTGTGCTGCTGTTGTCTAGGCGTGTACAAATGTCTACCTAGTTAGAGTGGGGAAGTCACAGAAGGAAACAGAGGAAAAAATCTCATGGAGGGATAAATGTATTAGGGGGGGAAAGGCAATAAATCATTGGAAAAATAATATATCAGACTAACATAAATCTAAGTAAATAAATGAATAAACAAATAGCCTTTCATCCTTGGAAAATGTATCCAATGTTCTCCCATACGTTAATAATTCAGCAAATATTTAGCACCTTCTACATCCAGCCATTGTGTTGGATGCAATGGATATCATGATGGATCATTTACTGTCTGGAGGATATAATCATATCTTGGGAGGTACACTCTTAACCCAAAGTGCTGGGGAAAAGTAAGTGATTTCTTTAATTATGAATTTAATATATGCTTAATGCAAAACAAACAAAGGAACACCAAGAAGCTTACATATATCCATAGTTCCATTACCACTCAAATGTAACTGTTGTTCTTCCTGTATATGAATGTGTGACAAACAACCCCAAAACAGAGTCTTTAAAACAACAATTTGTTATATTTCAGATGGGCTCAGTGGGGCGACTCTTACTTGGAGTGCCTCAGATGGTGACAGTCAAAGGGCATCAGCCTCTTCACGTGGCTAGCCTGAGCTTCCTCATAGCACACTGGTTTCAAGGGACTGAGCCTTCTTACACAGCAGTTGCCTTTCCTTAAAGTAATTGTTCTTAGACAGTTGGTTGGGATGACTAGGTTTTTTTTCAGGGCTCTCTTTGACTCTCTCTTTCCCTGATCACACCTAGCTTTTAGGCTCCACTAATTGCCAGGTCAATGCTCTATTTTTTGGACACTGCCCTGGGGTATAAATTGCTCCACAGTTATCCAATTAGCCAGTTAAATTCGGGCTCCTTTGTGAGGGTGGTTTTTGAGGTCATTGTTAAATTTGTTGATCCCAGGTAGGCTCTTCTTAGCTATCTCTTTTCCAGGGGTAAGCTAGCTGGCCTATGGTTTAGCCTGTATCTCTCATGAAACTACCGGCCTCCTCATGCATAGCTCATGGACAGAGACAATAGTTTGGGGAAGGCCTAGGGTGAGGTGGGAGCCCGGTGGAGGGAGGCAAAAATGGAGGGGGGAATGGGAGGCATCTGTAATACTCTGAACAATAAAAATAAATTTTTAAAAACCACACCATTGTTTTTGAGAATGCCCGAGGCTTGAACTTTCTCACACTCTGTTTCACATAAAGTTAGTTCCTTATAGGCTAGCTTTGGAGCTCCCAGTCCTGACCTACCTTCTACTGGAACCATTACAAGAGTTTCCTACCTTTGTTCCTGCTGATTCTTCACCAATTCAGTGAACCTGCTTCCTTAAAAAGCTCTATCGAGGGTTTTCTGGAAGGTGTGCACACTCTCCCTTTATCACTCCTCAGCCCTGTAAATGTTTCACCACTACTGCTGTGCATGCCAATCATTCTGTGCCTGGCAGCACGCAGGAGGAGGAGGCAGTTATCATTCGGGGCTTGCTGGGTGTCAGGCCCTGTGCTAAGTGCTTCCCATGGTGTAGCTCACTTACTGCTCACAGAAATCCTATAAATTTGGTACTTTTCTTATTTCACAGATGATAAATGGAAACTTTGTAAAGTAGGCTACTGCCTTATAGCTAGAAACTTGGAGACTGGATTAAATAGAAACAGAACACAGGGTCTTCGACCTTAAGCTTGGCATGTGATTGGGGTAAGACCAACCCATATGAACAATTAGCAAATGAAATAAGATGCTGTACTAAACTGCTTTGTTCTCATTTTATTGCAGTATATATTCTCCCTTTCCAAATTATAATTGCATCTAAAGCAGAGATAACATTTCCCACTAATTGTATCTTTTAGAACACTTAGTGCTATGTAGGGCATAAGGTGAGCACTCAGTAAATCAGTGTTAGGGGACAGTGAATATAGAGACTGGATACTGATGTAATAAGTAGGAAGTCTGAAATATTAAGACAAGTTCAGGTTTCACTAAATGGCAGCCAGAGAAAAAATCTGAAACTCAGAGGGGACGTGACTCAGTGAAGACCACACAGCTCATTAGAAACAGACTAGGCAGAAGCCAGTTCCCCAAGCTCCCTGCCCAGCACATCTTCCCCGGAACCCCTTGCCTGTTTAGGTCAGAACAGAGCATATGTCCACATCATAGTTTTCTAGTTCATGGGACTAAATAGCCCCACCTCCTTCACTTTACACACACTTTTTTCTCCTTCTGACTTTTACCTTTAGAAATGTTGCTGCGGAGTCATTTCTTGGAAGCCTAGCCTGACAACCTAGTCTGAGTGAGATGCCCCTGTTATCTATCCTTGGCATTTTGGGCATTCTTCTATCACAGTGTCTTGGCAGGGATCACCCTCACTAACCTACCTCCCTATTCTCCTATTAGATTAGAAATTTTCTGAAGACGAGGACCACGCCTTCTCTGACTTGTGAAACCATTGCCTAACACAGTATCTGTCACATGGCCTTCTGATGGAGGCACAGTGGATGAATGCAATCTAGGTAACAGTGTGGGACATGAAGGTCACAGTCAACAATGGCTTCTTCGAGCAGAATGCAACTAACAAGTAGTGGCAGGTGAAATAACCCAAGATGTCCCTTTGCTTCACAAATATTTGAGAGCATCCATGTGCACTATTTATTACTGAGGGAAAAACAGCTCATATGACAGACAGTCTTTGTGCTCATGTGGAGCTTACAGTTTAGCAACAAAGGTAGGTAAGAGACACACACATAAATAAGATAATGTCTGGTCATGGTTAATTGTTTTGAAGACAATAAATAGGGGAAATACGATAGAGAATGGCTGAGGTGAGGACTCTTCAGATAAAGTGATCAAGGAAGGCTTCTCTGAGGAGGTGACATGTCAGCTGAGACCCACAAGATGAGGAGCAGCGAGCCTTATAGATGGAGGAGAGACTTGGAGGTGAGCAAAGCAAGCAGACCAGTTGGGCTGGAGCACAGGTTGGAGAAGAGATTGGTGGAAGTAAGGCTAGAGAAGCAAAGATCTGATCACAGAGGACCTGGCTGCCCTGGTAAGGAGACCAGAGGTTATTCTAAATACAAAGGGAAGCCAGGAGAGGGTTCTTGTTGGAGAGCAAGATGTGCTCTGACTTGTATTTCGAAAAGGTCATCCAAATGGGGATCAGGTGAGAGTGTGAAGAGTGGGTTAGGTCCACTTTCAGAGCGGAGTCCTAGTACCCAGTTTCCGATCAACGTTTCCTAGTACTCTGATCAACATTTCAGAGGCAGCCAGGAATTAAAAACAAGGGGCCAGTCCTGTAAGAAATGTGTAGGCTTTTGAACTTCCTTATGTTTACTGTTTTCACAACTTCATGTTCTATAAGCCTTATGGATCAGGTGGAGTTGGCTAAGGATTAGAAAGCCAACCAAGTCCCCAGGACCGGCAGCAAAAAATGGAAACACTAGAACCAGCAGGTTTGGGATTGAGAACAGAAAGGGAGTGAGAAAGGGAGCTTTTATATCTACTTATATCATTTAGTTATATAGGCAGCCCCATTATGACATACAATTTTATAGCCAAAGAGCTGATCAAAGAGGACCTGGCTACCCAGGTAAGGAGGTCTTTTAATAGTATCTAATTATATTCCCTGATTAACACCTACCTCACCAGCATTAAACTCACTTTCCCTGACTTTGGCAGCAGGGCCCTACATGGACAGTGGGTTTTATTGGCAATAGGGAACCAACTTGAGGTGCCTAAGATGTGAGGATGAAAGCAGGAGGGAGAAAGAGTTTAATCCCATTAGGCTGTAGAAATTTCCGGATGCAGAGGGACCAGCTGGGAAGCAGGTCTGGCAATCTGGGCCCCAATAGCCGGGGATTTAGGGCAGCTGTTGTATAAAGGAAACCAGAAAGCAAGGGAAACTGCAGGTCCGAGACTCTGCTTAATTTTCTTTCCAGTCTTTCTGCCTAGATCACAAATACTGCTCTGCACAATTTGAAGGGACTTTTTTTTTTCATCTCTAAGTTCACGAATGCTGTGCTCAGCATGCAATAGTTACTCAGTGAAGCTATGAAATAATTCTTCGGGAAAGAAATAGGCCATAGAGCTAACTGGGTGAGCAAAAATAGGTCATGGCATGAGCAGAGAAGGGCCGCTGGCCAAGGCTGGAGCCCGAAGTGGGCCATCTGCAGGGACACCGGGCAGTGCCCAGCCTCACTGGACAGGTGCATTTCTACTTCCAGCCACAAGTCTGTACTAGCGCCTTTGTACCGACAACGGCCACTGCTGCGTATCTTCCTGTTGTTTAGCCACTTTCAAAGGTGGAATTCCAGCTCAGCATTCAGATCCTGGCTTACCTGCTCTGAGACATTGGTAAGCCACTTAATTTTTTTTTTTTTTTGAGTCCCAGTTTTCTTACCTGTAAAATAGAAAGTGATAATACTTACCTAGGGCTTTTGAGAGTTCAATTAGAGAACTGAGTACCTAGATATTCAGTGAATATTCTTTCCAGGTAACAAAGGATACTCAGCTTTGCCACTTTGCAGCCACCTGGCAAACTTGCCACTTGGGAAAGCTGTTTAACACCTGTGAGTTTGTCTCCTCATCAGCAAAATGGCGTTGATTATAATAGAACTTATCTCATGGTGTTGTTAGGAGAATTAAGAGTTAATACGTGGAAAGTGCTGGGAGCAGGGTCTAGCACGCAGTGAAAGTATTAGGTTTTCTTCTCTTGTCCACAGAGTGCCAGGCACACGTGTTGGGACTTCTCCATGTTTCTAAGAACTAAATCACTTGAAAATGTTCAGGTAGAAACAAGTCGTGGAATTCCCTTTCTTAGAACTGCCTTTTATATCTGTGTTTCCATTTCCCAAGAAAAACATTGGCATGAGTCAAAATTTCCAACGAACTCACTGGAAATTTAAATTGAACAAGCTTTATAAGAACAAACTTTGGTTAGGCCACCAGCCATACCTTTTGTGCTCTCTCACACTTCACTGTCCCATCCCCCCTTGACACTTCCCAATCTGTGGATGACTGCATTGCCTCTAAGGGGGGTGGTGGTCACTGGAAAGGCGGTGAGCTTCGTACCCAGCTGGAAGTCAGAGCATGTCCACATGGATGTGGCCCATGAGAGGATGTCAGGACAGAGCTAGAGAATGAGGCACCAGTAGGGGGCAGCCTACGAGGGGAAAGGGGTAAAGTCTGAGGATCTTAATGCAAACTTTAGGTCATGGTGTCAAGCCATGGAAAACACCTTGACATTGCACTGTTTGGGTGTGTCCTTTTGTATGTTAAGTCAATAACAGTCCTTGGGGGAGGGAAATAGTTGAGCCCACAGGTGGTGGCTATGACTTAGAACAAAAATCAAGAGGGGAAAGGGTGCTGGAAGTTGATCATTTGGGGCAAGGAGGAAAAGAATGAAATACTGAATGATTACTTCTGCTTCCCCTGGGCACAGCAGACACAATTGTTTGGGCTATGGCAGGTGCCAGGGATAAAGAGTTCCTGATGACTTGACTCTGAAGAACTTTTGTGATATAGCAGGTGACAGGTGATGTGTCCTGACAGCTTCAGGTCAGGTTTTTCATGACAAATTCTGGAAAAATGCCTTGGTCTATTGTAAAAACTGGAAGAAGAGCAAGAACAGAGGTCTCCTAATAGGTTCTTGCAAATTCTAGCTCCTGGGCCATTTTCTAGCTGGCCCCGAGCTCAGGATCATAGCAAACAGGCTGCTCTTCAGAAAAGCTGAAAGTGTTACCAGGGGCTTGGAGAGGGGAAAAGGAGTTCAGGAAATGAACTAGCCTGCGTCCAGTTAAGGCCTGCTCCTCTCAACTTGGGACAATACCAATGGGCCATTCTAGTTCTAGAGTTCCTTATTGCATCAGTGCCAGGTGAGTAGTGAAATCAAGATATGATCAAGATTTTTCTGACTCTAGAGACTGTACTACTAACTACTATTTGTGCTAGAATAAAGCCATACAGAAAATAGCAGGAAGTGAAAGAAGGAAGAACCATTATGGTATCTTCTTGGTGAACAGTAGGACTGAGAGCTGTTGCCTGAACCCGTCTTTCTCTGCTCATAAGGGAATAGTGGGAGGTAGAGTTGGCCATATTTATTGACTGGGGACAAGGCTGATATCTGTTGTGTTTTTCCTATTGAGTTTTCCTGGTTAGTCAACAGAAGTTGCTGACTCATGGAGACACAAAGAGCAAGATCCAGAGATGAGGTTTTAGGAAGTGTTGATTTGAATAGTAGGCAATAGAATATTAAGATGGGAAGTAATGATCCCATGTCCTACATGATTATTTGGATAGCAGTGGAATTGATAAAATCAGAGCACAGAGCAGTATCATGTGAGCTTTACTAGCGCATGGTTCTATCTTGAGGAATTTGTGCTCCATTTGGAACTCATAGTAACATTCTAAGATCCTACTGGTCATCCATCCCTCCTTCCATCCATCCAGATGGCCATCAAAGATTCATTCATTGCCTATTGTATGTCAGGGACTTTGTTAGGTTCTGGGATTGAAAGATAAAGTATAGTACCTTCTTGTAATGAGACTTGTGTCCTAAGGAGTGGACAAATATTTCCAATACAGTAGCATAATTGCTTGAATCTGTTGACTTAGGATAAGTTCTGCTGCAATAATAAATGATCCCCAAAATCTCAGTGGCTTATAGCAATGAAGGTTTATTTTTCCCTCACATTACTTGATCTTTATAGGTTGGCTGAAGTTCTACTCCACACCTCCCCATTATGGGACCAAACTAGTGGGAGCAGCCTCTCTGTAGAATATGCTGACCTCATGACAAAGGGAAAAGAGAGAGAGTGGAAATACTGAACAGCTCTGAAAGCTGCTCCTGCGGCACATGGCACGTGGCATGTGGCACTTGTGCTCACATTTCATTGGCCAGAGCAAGTCATGTGACCATGACATCAGCGAGGCAACCTTGGGCAGTTAACAGTTAAGGGTTGGCAGTTAACAGCTGAGAGGAAGTGGCAGTTACCATTGTGCTATATAAGAGTTAAGCTCTATGCACAGACAGCAGGCAGAAGGGAATCAACATTTTGGAGCTCCTCTTAGTTCTCTTAACTGATTTTAATTGAACCCACAGATTTTTTTCTGTCCAAACTTTAGAGACAAATTCTGCCACAGCTAAACAGTGCAGAGAAGGTATATTGGAACTAGTGTTACTCTGTAATACTGGGGATCTGCATAAAAATTTTAGCAAACTGAGAAGCAGCTTTCCTGACAAGCCTCTGTGGTACAGAGATGTTGTTGCTATGAGTTGGGGGTATTTCTGTGAAAAAGCCATTGGGTTTGAAGTCAGACATACCTGGGTTGGAGTCCTGTCCTGCCACTTACTAGCTGTGTGACTTTGAGGAGTCATTTGACCTCTCTGATTTTTAGTTCCTTCATCTTTAGCGAGGGTGGTTGGGAGAAAGGGAAATTGTAAACAGTGAACCATTCAAATGTTCAGCTTTTGTAACAATTCGATAGAAAATGTCGTAAGTGGGCAGTTCTGTTTTTTCCCATTGCTGTGGGAAGCTGGTGCACAGAATGTTTACTGATAGCAGCTGAGATGTGCCGAAGCTGGTAATTATCTCTGAGAAGGGCTGAGCTTTGATTGTGTGCCAGGCAAACCTATCAATGAGACATGTGCCATGATGAAATGCTGACAGTATTTACACAGAAGCAGCTGCGAAGTTATAAAGGAATGAAAAGCATGCTGGAGGTCTACATTGTTATGGAGGATATGACTTCCGGTTATCTGTATGTTTGATTGTGCTGGGCTGGTAAAAATCTGGTAAATACATGAGCAAAAGAGTTCCTGAATTTTAATAATCTGGTATCTTAGAGATGGATGAAACCTTAGCAATGATTGAGTCCAATTCCTCCTCTATGTAGATAAGGAAACTGAGACCCATAGAAGCCAATAAACTAGCTTTTATATCACTTATTCTTGGGTAGGCATAGCATTAATGTCTGAGTAGCTATTAATTCAGAGAGAAAAACTCACCTGTCTTTTAGTTAATGAATGTACTAGCTCATTAATCTCTAAAACAAAATCTTTTCCAATATTTAGCCTCACATTTCTAAATATTCACTGTTTACATATAATCAACCAAAGCATAAAAGCTTAACATTAAATTTCCCTGGATATTTGAACATTGATTATGAACTTGTAATCAAGCTCTTATGTAAACAAATAATTAAAACTACAAATCTAATAAATCAGATTCTTTTATGAGCTCTAAAGACTTTAAGAGGTAGACAATAAACAGAACATTGCTTTGATTACAGAAATAATTGTACTACGGGGAAATGGTTTCTGAGACACTGGGAAGCCAGAGGGAAGATAATTTTGCTCATGGAGGCCAGGGAAGCTAGTCTGTTTTCTCCTCTTGTGTGAGGGAGGGGTGTTGCTGATGCCATGGGGCTCAAAACCCAGGAGGTGGTCTAGGAGCATGTTTTCAGTTAAGTGCATGGATTGCTGGCATAAATTCTTCCTAAAATGATGATATAGTCCTGTAGCACAACCCATAGCTGGGGCTATGGTGCACTGGAAATGAGCTCCTTCACTCTGTCCCCCTCCCCGAGGACAGTGCTTTTGGAGGGACACTTCTTTTGGGTGTTCCTGGGGCCCAAGGGCTCTGCACTACGGATGTGTTTAGCGACCCCAGCTCTTTATGGCCCCACACTTCTGCTAACATTCTATCTGCTTGGCTAACTCTTCAGGCACTATACAGAGAGGGAGGAGAGCCAGAGTACGAATGAGAAGTCTCTTTTCACTATTATGTAGCCCGCCTGAGGAGCTGGGTGCACTTGCACTGCAAATAACCAGCAATGCAAGTGCTTATGCCGTGAATGTAAATTTCTTATTCTCTTCTGATCTTTACTCTTTATTTTATAGTTTCCCTAGGTCACTAGTTTTAAACCTTTCCAGTATTAGTCATTTTTACAGGGTGTGATTTCTAGGCTTTCTCAGAGTTGCTGAATTTATAAAAGTCTCAAAACAGAAAAGGTGACAATTTCGGGCCAGCTGAGTTTATAGGTTCGGCAGTTTTGATAGTCTACCATTGCTAGGATCACCGTGACCGCATGGTCCCAGTGGTTCCCAAGCACAGCTGAATTCCAGCAGCAAGGGGAAGGGGAGGAAGGTATACCCCTTTCGTTCAAGGGTTTGACCCCGAGGTGGTTTTTATCACTTCTGCTGTTTTCATTTGGGCACTTATCCAGCAAGGAAGGCTGGAAATATCTTGGCCAGGTGCCTAGAAAAAAATGGTGTCCTATTAGTCTAAAAGAAGGGGAGAACCAGCACTGGGTGATACCTAACAGTGTCTGTCACTGTCCATGCTTTTGGCCACCCAGTGTTTGTGGGCACTCCTCACACACAGGTATACTTACCCCCTCCCCAAGAGAAACAAGCCCCCAAATGCCTTAAGCTCAGATACCTGAGTGATAAGTAATCAGGGCTGGGCGTATGTCCTGGTGGTGTGACAACTTAAACAAGTGATCCCCATCGCCCTTAGCTCTTCCAAAAAGCTGCAATAAAAAGTCCTATTCATGAAAAGAGAGAAAGGAAAACACACAAGTTACTGGCCCATAGCAATGATCAAATGCCACTGGACAGGAACTGAAAAGAATTTCTAACACTGAGTGAGTTGCTTGCTCAGCCCACCTCCCTACCCAGGGGAACTTCGCTTGGCTGACATGCTCTGTGGCCTTTTTTCCTTTTGGGTAGGTATGCCTGTCTAATTGAAATAGCATTTCAAGGTTATGCCCCCTGGTTGGGTCTGCAGTGCTTTCACAGGCCCTGCCTACGGGTGGTATGGCACTGGAGCCCAGAATCTGCTACTGGGTCAAGGGCTTTGTTAGGTCACATTTGCAGTTTCCTAGGCAACAAAATCCCCCAAGAGGCCCCTGAGTTAGCTCTAAGTCCATTTGCTTCCAATCCATTTCCTGTGCAAATAATGTTGGCCAAGGCCTGGTTTGACATAGGTTTAGCCTAAAAACTTTTACTGACCCCCACGCTCTGTCTGGACCCCATGTCTCAGGCTAAGTGCAGTTGTCCTGAGCCCACCTGAAATAAACAAGCTTGAGTGGGAAGGCAACACCCTGAGTTCTGTCTTGCTATGCCATCTGGCAGAGAGAACCGTGGATAGCAGTGCTTCAGAAAGGCTTGAGGACAAAGTATTAGTTTTCGCTAAAGCTCAAAGCCCCCTCTAAGGACTCAAAGGGTGTCATCAGATGTCTCTCTTACCATCTCTCGCTGTGCTGTCCTCTGGGTTTATTCTCACTCAGGCAAGTTCCACCAACATTCCTAAATCTACAGGGTCCTGACTTTAGAGGAAGGCACACACAGTCACTCCCAGCATCCATACATAAAGTCTTAGGGAAGTTCCTGATTGGCCCACCTGGAATCAGTCATGATGCCCAGGAGATGGAGTTCTTTGGTTAGTCTGCCCTCATGTAGACCATGATGACAGGGGACCTGGCCAGGACCACAGGAAGGGCAGAAGAGTTAGCTGCCCAAAAGAAGTTGAGGGGGTGGCTATCATATCAGACTGAAGGGGAAGGTATGGCTGGCCAGCAAAAATGAAAGAGACCCAGGACATCTGGCCACCAACTGGGGCAACAGGGCTCTTCGGAACATAGAGGGCTTAGTAAAGATGGGTGGAACTACTAAGTAACTCAGTTTTATTTAATAAGATTTGTTAAAACCTGGGCCATATCTCTTCAGGCCAGGGTGGAAACCACAGGGAGACCATGAAGGGTCATTTCCTCTTCAAAACTGATGCTAGTCTACCTGAATATGGTGAGTCCCTGCCCATGGCCCTGTGCCTGGTTCTTCCCCCAGCTGGAGGAAGCTCAGGATGAAGCTCCTCTGTCTTCCCCGTCCTCTTTCTCTTTGCCTCCCTCTCCAAAATGAGTCTCTCTCATGCGGGTGCCCCTGCCCTGATTTGGCGCTGTGCAGAGCCTCTTAGTGTGGGGTTAGACTCTGAGACATGAGAGAAGCATTCTTTGGCTGAAAACAGAGTTAAAGTTAAATCCTGCACCCCTGGAGGGGGGCAGGAGCGGGCAGAGGCCAGTGAGGGTGTGTTCCAGCCTGCACACTCCACTTATCTTTAGGTCCATAGTCCCTCCATTCCCTTTCACGACCCCACGTTCACCAACTGGCTCTTCCCTTCACCCATATATTCATCTCTAGAGCTTTCCAAGCATGAGCACCGCACCAATAACAGTGCTCGTCGCCATCTGTTTGAGAAGCTGTCAGGATGATAAGCACTTGGACTACATTTATTCCTTTGAAGTTGTGCCCCGCCACCCCACCATCCTTCCTGCACCCACCTTCCTGAGTTCAAGGACCCATCTTGCTCCATCTTTCCAGCATCTAGTCTCATCCCACTCAGGCTGGCAGGATGATTGACAGGCAGATGTGGGTCTAAATGAAGCAGCACAGCTGCCGTGTGGTTTGGAGAGCTGGCTTCCTGGCCCTGCTGCTTCTCCCTCAGCAGCAGCCTGCAGGCAGCACTCACCATTAGGATTCAGATTAGGAAGAAAACCCAGTGGTCCTCTGAGCTGGGATTTCCCAAGGCAAAGATTGCTGTAGATTTCCTGGTTCAGGTCCCCACTACTGCCCACTGGACCATACAGCCCTGCCCTTGGGGTAAATGGAGTTGTGTCTAGAAGTCGAGTAACTCAGGAGAGTTTTGGAAAGACTCTGGATGAATCTGCAAGGGTTGGTAGCTAATGTCAGGTGGATTGGGGATTTGTCAAATTGGTTGGGAATTTGCTATTCCTTGAGGTTCTCGGAGTCAGAAGCTCTGTTTGCAGCCACTGGTGGGAAGGCTGGGCCTTGCTACATCACCCTGCACCACCTTACTGTGGTGGTGTTTTCCAAGTTGGCTGCATAATATTGCTCATCTTGCATACTACTCTGCACTTTGACTTTTCCACTCCTCTATCAAGAGGGGGAGTCTATTTCTTCCACCCCCTTGAAGCCAGGAGGCCCTGAGACTGCTTTGACTAGGAGACGTGGAGGAAGTCCCTGACAGCCCTTGGCTGGCCTGGGGCTTTGCTTTCTGCCTCTTAGAAGCCAACCATTACACAAGAAGTTCATCCATACCAGGAGGCCTCTCTGCTGTGAGCAGTACAGAAGCCCACTTGGAGAGGCCCTGAAGGATGAAACGCCCAGTGGAAGTGAGAAAGGACAAGCAGCACTGAGGCCCCAGCCACAGGAACATCTAAGATTATAGAACTTAATTTCTCTCTGAATTTATACTTGTATCTCTCTCTCTTATGCTCAAAATCTTGAATCCTACTGATGTTAACATAATCATTTTTATCTTACAATATACTCATAAACATTTCAAATAACAATAAGGACAATGCCAACCTTGTTAGATTATTGAGATTGGGATCTTGAAAAGATAACTTTTAGTTATTTTAATCTTTACAGAATATTCCTTTAGGGCAGGATTTTTCAACCTCCACACTACATTTGGGGCTGGGTAATCCTTTACTGTGGGAACACCTCTACACTCTACCCATTTAGATGCCAGTAGCAACACTCCAGTTGTGACAACCAAAAATGACCCCAAGCACTGCCAAATGTTGACTGGGGGCAAAATTGCCCCAGGTTAATGACTACTGCTTGAGGAATACATATACAGTCAAAATACTGAATTTAAATTCATTTAAAGTTCTTTTCTCTGATGATGCCACCAACTTGATGTATAGTTAGGTTCACTTGTTTCAGTCATGTTAAGGTTTTAGAGATTGCTTTTTTACTTGTCTAATTTTTTTTAAATTTATGCAAAACATATCATTCCAAAATCAAAACTTACAGCCAGATATATTTCTTTTAGTTTAATTTTGTTTGTTAATTATATAAAACATAATATTGAATAGTGGTACTGTCAAAGAAGTTTTCATATCTCCACCCTTCTCCCTGGGGTTATCCTACCATTTTAAAATACATATACATTCATATTTATTTTATTACTTCCTTTCTTATAGAAAAGTCACCATACTATAAGCCCTGTTGCATATACCTAAAAGCAAGGATCTCCATCTATCTTTTGTAACTGAAGTAGCCAAGTGGCTACTACATACAAAGTTCTGTGCTAGGCATTAAGAGTCTTGCCTTCATTGGAGAAGAAAGACTAATACAGGAGCTGTTTCCGTTACTCAATCCCAAATTTTCAAGGTTTCAAATCCCACATTGTATGCGGGAAACGTATTTATAAATTTTACGTTGACTAGTAGTAGAGCGCTCGATAAAAACTACCTGCAAACAATGTGATCCCATAGTTTATTTCTGCCATGTGATTGGCGGTCATCCTAACTTTGACCTCTGATGAAGCACACGTCTCTGGGGATAAATGTGCTGACTGAGAAACCTTCATGTCGCCTTGAATGAGGGCATTGATTAAAGGAATGAGTGGGCCCAGCCAGAGTGGCTCAGTTGCTCGAGCATTGTCCTGTGCACCGAAAGGTCGCCAGCTTGAGTCCTGTTCAGGGCACGTAAAGAAGGTAACCAATTGATGTTTCTCTCTCACATCAGTGTTTCTCTCTCTCTCTCTCTCTTCCTCTCTCTAAACATGTCCTCTGGTGAGGATTAAAAAAAATGAGTGGGTGGGGTGAGGCAGTTTGTTTGAGACAAAGTTCCTGTAGAGAATGCTCCCTGACATGCCTAGAATGTGTTCATAAGAATGCTAAACTGGCGTTAAAAATGAGGGAGATGACCTAGACTGGGATTCCTGCCTTTACACTTATGTTATTAGCTACTGGATTCTCTTAAGTGACACATCAAGAAATCTGAGTCAAATTTAGCCACCTGGCATCTGCATACCTTGTCAGAATATCAAAGGGTCAAAGATACATATGAATAAATGTATTACTTTTTATTATAAAAATCTCTTAAATATAAACAAAAATAGAGAAAACAAGGAACTACTTAGTCATCACCCAGTTTCAACAATCATCAGCACACACTTGTTTCATCTTTCCCAATCTATTTTTTTCTGAAGTATTTCAAAGCAGACTCCTTAATAAGTCATTTCACTCTTAAAGTCATCTTTTAAAAGAATTAGGTGGCAGGGGTGGGGCAAAGCATTTTCTTACATAACTATAATTTTAATATCACACCTATTAAAAATAACAATTTGTTAATATCATCCAATATTGAGTCCAAATTTAGATTTATCTGATTATCTTAAACAAAAATAAAAAACCCAACTCTCTTTACTGTTAACATTAAATCAGGGTCTACACAAATTCAACTCATTGTATTTGGGGGAGCCTGCTATGGGACATGAACTGAGCCCAAAACATTCTGGGTGGCTGAAAATAGTCAATCATCAAGCTGTATTAGCTCCTGGTTGGTTTGACTCCAGATCCACAGTGTTGTATTCCCCTCAGGCTTCTCCAAGTTGAATATTCTCAATTCCCACCATGGTTTCTCTGTTACATGGTTTCTCTCCTCCTTCCCATTATTCCCCTCTTATGTAACAGTTGGATAATGTCTCTGATAGACATATTATAAGGAGCTACTATCCTCAATTATCAATCCCCAGATCAGTATTGATGTCCCTACTTTAGAGATAAAGAAAGCTCACAACTTCATGGGTGGCTGACTTGGCCTTGAGCTCGGTATTAGTTGTAAATCCCAGACTTAGGCCAGTGTCTCATAGCTTTGCCTGATTCTTCTTTCTGGATCACAAACAAGTCATTTGGGTTCTAACCATCCTTTGGTTCCCATTAAAAGCCTGTTTTACCAATCGGTCATTTGGAAATACCCAGGTACCCATCCAACAGAACTTGGTTAACAGCATGGGTCCTGGAGTCTCAGAAGCATGACTTAATCATTAGATGCATAGACTTTGCAACCAGGCTTTCCAAGTTCAAACTCCAGGTCTAATAACTCTGATGTAGGAGAAGTGGGTAAATCATTTAATCTCTGCTTCATTTGTTTCTCTATAAAATGGGAGTGATGATAATACCTACTTCATCCGGTTGTTGTGAGGATTAAATGAATTAACAAATGGAAAGCCCATGAAATGTGGTCTGACACAGTGTTATATGTGTTTGTTATTATTATTCTGCACCTATCACTTAGATGATGCAAGACCTTGAGCAAGTCACCCAGCTAGAATACGTCTCCAATGCCTTATCTCTGACTTGGGGAACCTACTAACAGAAACATTTGAAGATTAAAAAACACAGTTCACCAAAAGCTGAAAGGACAATGTTTGGTACATAATAAGCATTCAATAAATATAACTATTATTAATTTGGCACTTTGTATTTACCATATACGGATCCCAAGTCAGAAAGGCAGGTGTTTCAGAAACTCTGACATCTCTTTATTTTCAAAATAGCAACTGGGTTTCATCTCCAACTTCTTACTGCCTCAGTCCTTTTTGGAGCTTCTTCCCAGAGTCTTCCTGAGATATAATGACCAGGTCTCCAGAGGGTCCTGTTAGTCATCTGTCCCCCATCCACTCAGATGTTCCTTCTCTCAATCCAGTAGGTCTCTGCCACATCTGTGCCACACTTGGGTCCCAAGGGCTTGGCCAAGCCTAAGGGCCTAGGCACAGTCTCCTGTGTATCATTTCCAGCCACAGCCCTGGAAGATTCCTGGGATCTAAGAAACTTTCTCTTACATCTTGCCCAAGTCTCTAGAAAGTTCTTCTTAATCCGGAGGAAACTCCTTTTATTCTCTAATCTTATTCACCTCAATGGGTTTTTGGAAATAAGAATCTGGCACAAGTCTCTCCAGAGACAGAGAAGCACAGGGCCTTGAATGGGAGGAGGAAAGAGAGAAACATATATCACCATCTCTCAAAGCTCTCTACCCATCACATGACACAAAAGGGACTTCATCTCACAGTCACCCAGTGAACAACCAGGTGCTGGACACTCTGCCAAGCACTGAAAGAAAAGAAAGACCTGAACCAGGTATGAACCCCACCCTCAAACAGTTCTTCAGAGCATTGGTTCTCAAATGGGTGATTTTGGCCCCCAGTGGACATTTGGCAATGTCTGGAGACATTTTTAGTTGTCACAGCTGGATGGGGTTGTACTACTGGCATCTAGTGGGTAGAGGCCAGCAGTGCTGCTAAATGCCCTACAATGTACAAGACAGCTCCCTGACAGTAAAGAATGATCTAGCCCAAAATGTCAATCATGACGAGGATAGGACAGGAACTCTCATGCAAGGCAGAAGAAAATGAGAAGCCAGTGGTGCCAGAGTCTCATCCTACCAAGATTACTGAAGGGAAAACTTTCTAGACAGAAGGAATATTCCTGGGAGTTTTTAATCACAGAGGGATAACCTGGCATAAGGAAGAGCCAGGACTTTAGCTCATAACCCTTTCCACACAATCTCAGCCATCAGTTGTCTAGAAAAGTTACAAAGAGCTCATACCAGCCAGCCCCCTCTGGCCTGGCAAAGTGGACTAGCTCAGGCTGCTGTCATTGAGGTCCAAGGCCAGATAACTGCCTTGTCCATGAGGACTGTGGACTGGGGGCTGAGGTGTGCAGCTGCAGCTGCCCTTTTTTACCCTGGTCTGTGGTGCTATTGTCCCACCAGTGACCAGGCTACTGGCTTGTAGTGGTTCTCAATCCTGGCCTTGCAACAAATCCCCCCAAGGATTCCTACAGTTCCAGGGAAATATCACCAGAAAGGGTCAGGGACCAAGATGGGTCTGCCCTGGCATGGTCTAGAATGTGTGGGTTCTTGACTTTATGCAGGAAAAATCTCACAATATGAGTCCAGGGGATTTTGAGAGTACGTTTATTAAAGCTGGGGATAATGAAAGGAAAGGCTTAAGATAGAAGAGGCAAGGTTATAGTAATAGGAGTGAGCCTAGGCAGGACTGCTTTTTGGCTCACTGAAAAGTTAGGCAAAAGGAGGTCCCTTGGACATAGGTTCAGGGGGTTAGCCCAGGACAAGTTGCTGCTGCCCACCTCTCCCCTGGTTGCAAGTCTCATTGGGACTCTTAGAGCTTAGGAGAAAGAGAGCTAAGATACTACATACCTGAGGAAGAAATTGGGGGCGGGATGGGAGAGGTGTGGGCTTGCTCAAGGGGGAGTGCCTACTGGGTCCTTTGTCTTAAAAGTTTTTATCTGTTTTCAAAAGGCAGGGATTTTCGGGGCGGTCTCAGGGGAGGAACTCAACAGAATATTCATCAGCTTTCCAGGTGTGTCCTTTGATATGCTGGTGCATCAAAATGAGCATGTAGAGGGATCAGGGTCATTCTCTGGTCAGTTTCACCTTCAAAGAATGTCACAGGAAAGGAACCTGACTAGGCAGATGTGCCCTAGTACTGTCTGGAATGAGCAAACCATTGGCTCCTAAGCGTCCTTGGTCAGGGAAGATAAGACCTTGCTATTTATTAGCAGGCTGTAAATTGCTCACCCTTGTTTAGCTGTCTCAGTTTCCCCATTCTACTTGCCAAGAAATTTTCCTAGCTTCTTATTAACCTAGCTTACTAACCCAGTGGGGGTGTTTTTTAATGATTAAAAGCATTTCAAATTTAATAAATGAAAGGGAAGTTAAAAGCCATCGTGTTAGGAGAAAACATATTTTTAGTGTAAAAGATAGTTTGCCAAGCATTCGAGGTTTATTTTAATTCAACAACAGGGTTGCACATTTAAAAACATGATTTTTCTTTTTTTTGAAGTCCAAGGGAGCCTAATGGTTTAAAATGCGTGTGGTGTCCCAGTACAAATCCTCGAGGGTTGAAAGGCACGTTGTGTTTTCCAGGTGGAACACCTGGGCATATTCTTTTAAGCCTAGAGGTTGCCGCAAGCCAGGACCAAATAGTGCAGGAAATGGCTGAGGCCTGCAGATTTGAGGAGGCAGGTGGTCCACATGGAATGGGTGGTGGCGCAGGGCCTCCATGGGGGGCTCATGAGGGACAACCCTTGAAAGGAGGGCCCTCTGTAGCCATATTCACCTTGCCCTCATCCATCACCCTAGAAGCAGAAGACCTGCTTGGGCTGCTGTTCATCCTGGGTGTTGCACCAGATTCTGGAGCAAATTCACTTCTGGGCACATCTCTTCGATTGAGCTGCTTAGTAGAGAGGGGTCTTGCAGCGGGGGGGGGGGGGGGGGAGGGGGGGGGAGGGGGTCTTGCAGTGGAGGGCAGCAGTCACCACCACTCACAGGCGATGGGCCACAAGAGCCATTCTGGCTCAGGGGACCTCTCCATGGAGGGTTTTGTGCGTGGCATCTTCCTGGCATTGGTTTTACAATTATAGGTTCTTGCAGCATTGCCATCTTTTGGGTTAATTCCAATTTTCTCAAGTTGACTGCTTCCCTTTTCTCCTCAGCTGTAGCTCTTTCTGCAACATGAGCCTTCAGTCAGTTATCATGAGCTTAGTTCTCATGAGTAAAAATCTGGTTTTCCATAAGCCCCCCCCCCCCCCCCCCAGAAATTCTAATGTTCAGGCAGAGTCAAGAAATTTGTTTTACCAAAAATCACATCTCATTGCTATTGCTGTAGAAGGTAATTCAGAACTATTTCCATGTTGACAGCCTTGGCCGGGAAAGGAAGAGCAGGTGGAGGAGGTGGCACTTTTTTCAGGTATAGAAAGACAGGTGGACTCTAGCTCAGCAGCACTGGGACACTCTGTGATGTCCTTGACTGCAGAATGCATGGGGTTAAAACCATGAAATGGGTAATGCCCTGCTTCAAATGTCAAATATTAAAGTAGTCCTACTACCCAAGATATCATGACTTGTATTTAAAAAATAGACCAGGTTAAGGATTCATTATTCACTTTGATTTTTAACCACGTCTAGAGCATGGAACATAAAGTTTAATTTACAGAAGACCCAGAATTCATAATGGCCAATATAGCCAAGAACTTCAAGGGTCTCTTTATTTCCTGCATGACTGTGGGTTAAGGGGAGGCCTTGGCCCACCCCTCACATATTTTGGCGTGGTTCTCTCTGAAGCTGCACAGGGCTCTGAGCCATACTGTCTTCTGCGATGACTTCAGTTGCCAGCTTTGTGCTGCTGACTCCAGCTCTAGTCTCTGGACGACCTTAGTCGGTATTCTCAAACTCATCATGTCAACCACCTCTATATAAAGGCCTGACACCTCTTCTGGCCTCCTGAGCTGTATTTTAGATCTTAGTTACCAGCAGGCAAATCTATACTCCTTTTCTCCCTCACCACCCCTACTTCCCAAGAGCCACCCATTCCAGAAGGTTCTCTGTTCTTGACACCTCCCATTTTACTCCCATGAGGTCCTGCCCCAATGCCTCTGTTAGCTCAGGCCACCATCACTGTACCCCTGGTCCTTTCTTGTTCAGCTCTGCTTTATTCTCCACCTGGAAACGAGAGTGATCTTTCTAGAATGTACCAATGATAATGTAAACTTGTGGGGCATTTACTATATATGCTAGTCACTGTGCTGAGCTCGTTACATTTTAATCTCTTTTAAAATCTCCCTAAAAAGCCCTATGAAAAAGATACTCCCACTATTCCCATCTTACAGATATAGAAACTGAGGCACAGAGAGGTTAAGTATCTTGTCTGGGGTCACATAGCCATTAAAAGGGAAAGCCTCTTTCAATGGTTAGTCCCTTCAATGACTCCCCAAATCTTGACCTCCAGGGCAAAATGTATACTTTCAGCTTGGTCACAGAGTCCTTTGTGATGCAGGCTCTGCCTGTCCAGATTTATCACTCGGTGTGCTCTTCCCTGACACCTGAAGATCGAGCCTTGTGCAACCATCCACAGCTGCCCAAAGGTGCTCATGCTATTCTTTGTTCACATGGTTTCTTTCCCTAAGATGCCTTCCCCATGCAGGCTGTCTGGTAGACACATCTCCCAGGCTTCAACTTAAAGGATGCCTCCTGCATGAAGCCTTTTCAGACTTTGTCCCCCCAACTCCTTGGAGAACTGACCTCTTCCTCCCTTGGGCTTTGCTGTACATGGGCCTACATATTATGACCTTGTTTGTCACCAAGGGTTGAGGGTAGGAGTCTGGTTTCCTCTCCATGTGGTTGTGCTGTATGAATATTATAACTATAGGTGCTGTGGCCTGACAAATTCATTCCAGCTGGAGAGCTACTTCTCACTGTCTCAGTGGTGGGGCAGTAATGACCAGCTAGCTGTGAAGTTCTTGTCCCTCAATGTACAGAAGAATGCACTGGTGGCTGCCTGTTGGCCTTGGGCTGTGGCATGGTCTGGGGAGTGGCTTCCCTGGGACAGCAGACAGCTAAGGAAAGGTGGGAAGAGCTGCCTGCTGTTTTTTGGATTCTAAATTCCTCAAATTCCCCAAGGGGCCTTGTGAGTCTAGAGCCAGTCCATGATGCAGTGGAACTACCTCCAATGCCCTGCGGCCAGACCAGCCCCTTATTTGTGGGCAGGAGGCAGCTAAGTCCCTTCTCAGGCTCTTTTGGAGCTCTGTTCCTAGGCTATCCATGAAAGACTTTCCTCGCCCCACCTTTGGTGGTCAGAAGCCCTACTTGGGCAAGTCTGCTACTGCCTCTCCGCTTCAAAGCCCTTCGTTTTTAAAATGGAACAATTACTTGCTCCCCCACTCATTGCACTTGGCAATGGGTGCCAGGGGAGACAGTGTAAGAAGTACTTTCATTTCCTTAGGACTAAGAGTGCAGAGGAAGCCCCACAGAGAAGAACTAATATTAAGTAATAATTTAAGTTGGAGCTGTCAGGAGCTGGGGCTCGGGGAGTGTGGCTGCCCGCACTTCCACAGCTGAAGGACACCAGCAGATGGAAGGAGACATCCAGGCTCCCACATAGCTCCCCCTGCCACCAACCCCTACCCCCAGGTGATCTCTCCCCAGAGCTCCCAGGTGAGCAGCGCAGGACTGTGCGGCTTGGCAGCTCATACAGGCAGGCAGGAAGGGTGGTGAAGAGAGGCTGAACAAGTCTATATAAAGAACCGTATCTTTGTTGACAGTGGGTCAGAATGGTCTCTTAGATTTTTTTAGGCCTCTGTGTATAGCTGGTTCTTTCTCCAAATGGCTGCAATAGCACCCTCCTTTGGCCCTCTGAGCCCTTGCTATGTGCCTTCTCAAGGAACTTATATTTGATCCCCACTGTAGTAATTTGTGTAGGGCCTTTGCCCCCACCCCTTCATAGCCTCAGCTGCTTACAAGCAAAGGCCATCTCTATTATTAATCTCTGTCTTCCAGCACTTGGTGTGGAGCCTGACCCTGGTGGGGTTCCACACGTGTTAAAACAACCCTGAGATCGTTTCGGCATTTGTTTTCAATTCTTCCCTCATTTTATTATCATTATACTATTATTAGTACTATATATGATTCTATGTTATTACCAATATATAATATTACATATTATTACTGTAGGCAAAGGCACTAATGGAAATCTAATGTGTGTGTATAAAAGGCAAATGCAACTTTGATGATACATATCCCCTCCCGTCACCTTCCCTTTGCTAAGGGATCCCTTTCTTTCTTTGGACCTTTGCACAATCTGTTTCCCCTTCCTTGTGCTAAAGAACTAAAAACTGAGTAAATCTGAAGAACTAATTGGATTTATTAAGCGATTCATGAATTTAGGCAACATTCTAAGGGGTTGGTACAATGGAAGGTTTTTATAGGAAGAAGGGTGCGAGGAAAGTTATCAGAGAAAGAAAAGGATTATTTTGATCTTTTTTGGGGGAAGGGAATAGCAAGGGTTTTTATCATGCAGATAATCTACCTCTCCTTCCTATGGGTGGACAGATCATATCATTGGTTTTGGCCAGAAAATTCCAGCCTTATTAATTTAGATTACATTTTGGGGGAAGGTTAAAACTGCAATAGATCAGATATTAAGTCTAGGTTTGATATCAGGGCCTTTAGCACGTATGATGCCATTTTGGGCCTGAGGGTTTCCTTTTAAAAATTCTCCTCTTTTGATTTGACTCTCAATTAAGAGATGTAATAAAAAATTAAGACACTAATGTCAGTCTGGACTGCCAACCACTCTGCAGCTCTGTTGCTCCTTGCTGTGGCATGATGCTTTTGTTTCATCTCCATGACATTCACAGGTCACAGTTTCAGCTTAATAACCTTTAAATCAGTCATTCTCTGCATTCCCTTTTTGACGCTCCAGTCTTAGGGAGGTCAGAGGGAGGTCATTTGCTTGGCACTTAGCAGCTGCAAGCGTGCATTTAAACCTTTTGAGGGAATAAAATGCAGGGGAGATTATTATGATAACTATAAGCATGATAATTTCCAATGTTTGGAGTGCACTTTGGAGCCATAGTCCCCAAGACCCAAAACAATCAAAGAAAAAAAAACCTATGGTTTTCCTTTGTTCAATGATCATATATAATTGAATTTCTTGCTCAGTGATCTTACATAATTGAGTTTCAACTTCCTCAGAAGATTTGAGTCAGGTGCAACAGGCGGTGTTGGCCACAGCATAAGCACCTCCTTGCTCTGCTAAAGATAACCAAGAGCTATTCTATTATCAAGAACAATTTTGGCTGGAGAGTCTAAGGATTTTTTCTGGGCAGCAAATGTCTTAGCAACAAAATGTGCAATGTCAAAAAGTTAAGGAGAAGTTGCTGATTATATTATACCAGTTGGTATTTATTCCTTGCCAGGGAAACATAGCCCTGCCAAAGGAAGCAATTCCTGAATTATATAAACGCCTCCTGACAGGTGGTTTCTACCAGAGCAAGGGACACAGATAATCCAAGAGGCATTGCCCTGCTGTACACCAGCAACCTAGGCAGTCATAGGGCCAAGAAAAGTAACGACCAAGAAGATAATCCTGTTGGGGCACATTTACCTGTTCAAGCCAGAGGTCAGCTACGTTTTCCTCCTAGCCTGAAATGAAAAGTTGTTCTAAATGCCAGTGGTTACCCAACCACTTAGCAATGGCCTTGGAAATATGGGAAAGAAAAGAAGGGTTTTTATGTTTAGATAAAGTAGGAAGTCTTGGTGGGGTTCTTGGAGGAGAGTACTCTACATGAATGTCAGCCATTTCTCTTCATAGTCAATTTGATTTGAGGGTCTCCAGCGTTTGTACAGGATCAGATGTCAGGTGGAGCCTTCTTTAGCCATAAGATGTTCATCCAAAGCTCAATGCTTTGTAGTTTTGCAGTAGTGTCAGTGGTCAGGAGAATTTGATGAGGCCACTTTCAACAGGGCTCAAGCGCTGCCATCCTCTGATGGCACTTCTAGAACACCCAGTTAGCAGTCTCTATACTGTAACCAACAGGGTTCCTAGAATTGGCATCTTGGGAAGCTTCCTTAACCTATTAATGATAGGTTGGAGCACAAGACATTACAGACTTACAGTAGCTAGTGATACTAGCATGAGACAGTAAGAGAGCAGTAGAAGGCAATACAGACATTTGTCTATCTGTGATGAAATCTTGTGAAGTGAAAATACAATTTCTAACAGTTTCTTTACCACTGTGAAGGCATCAGCCTTGTGGCAGGGGAAGGTTTCCAACCATCTGGAAAACATACAAGAAGAACATTCTGATGACCCATGCTAAGTGGCGATTGAAAGAAGCCCAGTGGCTTGTGCCCGAAGGGTTCTGAGCTCACTGGGGACAAAAGTAGTTTTTGTGCAGCATAGTGGGTGAAGGAACACAAAAACCGAAGAATAGGGATTGCCAGGGAGCCTGTGGGAACCAAGCACCTGTCTTGTGTTTCCCAACTACTCATTTAATTTACAGGCATTGTTTACTCATTTTTATTTCTCTATTTCAGAAGCAGGCTGTTGCCATGTTGCAAGGACATTGGGAGGGCAAAAATATGGCAATGGTGGCGGGGTCATTTCTGCAGAAGCAGGATGGACTTCATCCGTATGTGCCACGATCGCTATAGAGTCTGCCAATGCCGCCTTTGCGTCCAAGTCAGCTCGGGCATTTCCCTGATCCTCAGGGTCAGTCCTTTTAGTGTGAGCCTCCGTGGTGACAACAGACATTTTATGCCAGGGTGTATCAGACTTCCAGGAATTTTATATAATTTCTAGAATACTGTAATTAGGTCAGGTACTAAGTCTGGGTTTTAGGTCATGGGCCTTAGCACGAGTGATGCCATTTTGGGCCTGTGGTTTTCTCTAACACTTGGAGCTTCATTTCTTTTATTCCTTCCATGGCTACTTCAACTCACCCTTCATAACTCAGCCCACATGTCAGCCACTGTAGGAACTCTCCCCTGATCTCCTCCAGCAGACTGAACACGAACATGCCTCCCTAGAACTTTCAGGCCGTCTTCTGCTGCAGGACACGGAATGATAAAGGTCTGTGTGTCTCTCTCTTCCCCTAGAATGACAGCTCCTTGAAGGCAGGGCCTGAGTTCCTTACTATGTCCTGTATAATAATGTTATCGTTCATTCATGGATTCAACCAATGCTTTTTGAATGCTGATCACCAGCCAGGCACTGGTGTTGTGTTAATAAACTATCCTGTGGTGGCCAACCTCCAAGGTGGCCCCAGTGAGCCTCAGCTCCTGGTATTCATGCCGTTACATGGTTTTCTCCCATCTGAGTCAGGCTTGTCCAGTATGACTGATTGAATCAGTGGAAATGATGACAGGTGCCTCTGATGGCCTGTAGCATTAGACTTGATCATAAAGGAGTTTCCAGCTTTCTTCAGAGTCTCTTGGATTGCTTGCTCTAGTCTAGACTAGCCAGCTGCCATGTCAGGAAGACAGTCAATGCAGCCCCAACAAATGTTCATGGGGAGATGAACCAGCTTGGCAGCACCTGTCAGCCATGTGAGTGAGCCACCTTGGAAATGGATCCTCCAGGCTCTGTTAAGCCTTCTGATGACTACAGCCCCACTGGCATCTGAGATGCAAACTCGAGAGACCCTGATCCAGAACTGCCCTGCTGAGTTTGTCTCCCAAATTCCCCATCCACAGCTGCCATGATTCTTGCTGTTTTAAACCGCTCAGTTTGGGATTTGCTATATGCAGCAAGAGAAAACTGACACAATTCTATTTTTACAAAGTTCACATCCTAGTGGAAGAGATGAAATGAACAGACTTTCTTCGTTCACTTTTTCGATATAACCAGATGCTGCTGGGTGTTGAGATTTCAGTGGCAAACAAGACACTGACAAAGTCCCTGATCTCAAGCAAATTCTACAAAATATTAGGCTGTTAAGTGCTAAGAATAAAAGAGAACTGAGCAAGTTGGGTAAAAGGGAGAGAATTGCAGTTCAGGTTGTCTAGTTAGTACTAAACACTTTTCGTCTTTATCTCAAGTAATACCCCCAACGGCTTTGAAGTAGTTTATGAACATTTTCCAGTGAAAATTGACCGTCAGAAAAGTTAAATGATGCGGCTACTGTCACACAGATGTTACAGTGTAAGCCAGGCTGCTGGAATCCAAGGCCAGTGTTCTTTGCAGCACACGAGGCTGACCACTTGGGACTTTCCTTCCGGCCTCTAACCTGGGGCTCACCCTTTGGCACAGTCAGTGCTCGGCATCAACGAGGTGCTTGTAACGTGTTGGTGGGAAGCAGGCAGGGAAGTGACCTTTAGGCAGGATTGCCACAAGCTGGCAGCGGGGCCGAGGCCTCTACTTTTTCTAACTCAGAAAACACCTTGATGCATCAAGCTCTGCCTACAGGCTGGGTATATATCCACCCAGGCCCCAAACTTGGCTGCCCTAGTAATTGTTTATAAACAGAGACATCCACCCCCAAGAACTACTCCCTGCCCACTTCCTTCTCTGTCTTTCTATGTCGCTTCATTTGCTTTGCGTTGCAGGAGCTCTAGTTCTCCTGGCCAGGCTCACTGCCCGCTCTTCCCCTTCCGTGCTCACTGAGTCCCTGGTGCCTGCCTCTTGCCACTTATCTCCTTTATTATTATTTTTTTTTTGCCTTCTTGTGCCAACACCACTAGATGGAGATATGCTAATACTTACTGGATGCTTACTCTGCACCCACTATTCTAAGTGCCTTTTCTGCATGATTTCATTGACTCCTCATGACAAGCCTTTGTAGAAGTCCCTTTAGTTTCCTCATTGATATAAAGGCTCAAGGTCTTCAGCTACCAGGGGTCAGAGCTGGGATTCAAACTCAAGTCTTTTTAAATCCAGACTTCAATTCTTTAGCCAAAATCACACACTGAGCTAGAAGAACTCAAAGAAGGGTGATTTCAGAGGTCACCTTGGCCACTCCTCTGGTAGGGTCAAACCAGATTATCTCTAGAAGAGTGCAAATACTATCTTAAATTAGTGCTAGAGAAAAGAAAAAAAATATCCCCTAACAGCTCATACAGCTTGTACAAGGATTTGCAAATTTAACATTGTTATTAATGCCTAACACAAATCATTCCTTCAATAAACATTAAGTTCCGACTATGTGCTAAGCCCTGTGCTGTGATAGTTAGGCATGGGTTATAATGAAAGTAGAGAGGCACAGAACAGACTGGCAAGTCAGGGATGTCACTAGGTGATGCCGAGTGAATGAACCCTGATAGTCTTGTAGGTGTCAGGCAGCACAGAGGGCCATCCAGACAGATGGAACAGCGTGCGCAGTCAGGGAGAAATGACTGAAACCGGCCTGTTTCAGCATATGGCTGAGCTTGCAGAATGTCTTTGGGAGGGATAAATAATTGGGATTAAGAGATAAACAGGGGCCAGGTCAGTGCTAAGGTAAGGAATTTACTCTGTGTCTGGAAAGCACTGGGGAACAATTTAAGGTTTTGTTTTAGGTAAGGTACTGATATAATCAGATTTGCATAGTAGAAAAATTATTCTGTTCGTATATGGATGATGAATGGGAAATACCAATTAGGGAGGATATTGCAATGGTTTAGGCAAGAGATGGTGAGTAGAGAAGAGAGAGGTGGGAGAGATTTACGAGTAGACTAGTTAAAACTTGGCAACTTCCTGGGTGTGGGGGTAGCGAAGAAGGAAGGCGCAGACTGATTCATCCAGGTTCCTGGCCGGGGCAAGTGGGATAGTGGTACCATGTGCTGAGATGGGAATCAGGAGGAGCAGTTCTGAGGGGGGAGGTATTGATATCTGACTATCCCCAGGCTCCTTAGGGCAACTCTTATTTCTGATGATAAAATAGAGACTCAAAAAGATGCTGTAATCTGCCCAAATTCACATGGCCAGTAGAGTATCAGAGGTGACACTCAAACCTAGGTGTTTCTATTTATGGGGTTATTCTCCGATGCCCAGGCAGATTTGCTTTGCAAAGACTATAAGGAGAGCTTAGTGTGGCAAAGCAAACATTTACCTATGTCAACTTGCCATTTTTCATTCATTCATTCATTCATTCATCCATTCAACAAGATTATTGGGCTCCCGCCATGTGCCATACATGTGGGGATGCAGTTGTGAACAAGCTAGGCAAGGACCCTCCCCACAAGGAGCCTGTAGTCTAGTTAGGGAGACAAGTGATACACAAATTAGCAAATATACATATAATATACTGTCAGAGTAAAGTGAGAGGGGGGGCAAGAGTGAGAGTGTGGGTGCTATTTTGGATAGACTGATCAAAACAAAGGCCTTTCTATAACATATTTGATCCAGACCAAGTGATGAGGGAAAATCATGCAAAGATCTGGGGAAAGAAAATTCCTGCCAGAGGAAACATCAAATGCAAAGGCCCTGAGGTAGGGATCAAGCTTGGATAGGCAAGGAACCACAAGGAAGCCACTGTTCCAAGAAAAGAGTAAGCGGGGGAGAAAGTGGTAGGAGATGAAACTGGAGGGATGGGTGAGGCCCTGGAGAACTTGTCAGACATGATCAGTAGTTCAAATGTATTCTAAGCATGATGGGGTAATCTTGGAGGTTTGGAGCAGGGCTGTTTATTTTTAATCTAGACTTTTTCCCCACAAGATACTTGTAGATTGACAGGCAGTTGTAAGAAATAAGACAAAAGAGATCCTGTGTACCCTTCTCCCATTTTCCCCCAATGGTAACATCTTGCTAAACTATAGTCCAATATCACAACGAAGATTCCTCGTGGTGGTTTCATTCGCATTTCCTGTGGGAACGATGCTGAGCATCTGTCACATTCTTATTTACCATCTATACGTTCTCTTCAGGGAAATGTTGTGTCTTTTGCTCATTTTCTACCTTTTGTTTCTAACAGTTTTTTGTTGTTCACTTTTGAGAGTTCTTTATATATTCTAGACACAAGCCCTTTGTCAGATTTGTGACTTGCAGTTATTGTCATTTGGTGTGCAGCTTTCTTTCCATTCTAACAAGGTTTTTCATAGAGCAAGGCTTTTAATTTGGATGAGACCCAATTTATCAATTTTTTTCTTTTATGGATTGTGTGTTTGGGTTGATGCCAAATGAAAGAACACCTTGCTTCATTCACACTAAAGCCCAGAGCTTTTCCTCTGTGGTTGTCTTGGAAAGTTGAAGAGAAAACTGACCAAAGAAATGTAGGGTTGCTGGGCAGAACTGAGGGAGCACTTGAGATTCAGGGGTGGGTGAGGGAAGAGGCTTGAAGGCACCTTTTACTCTCTGGAGGTAGGGCCGTTATGGGTGGGAGCTCCTTCCCCTTCTGGCTTGAGCTACATGGGTGCAGCAGATGGTCATCTTGGCAACATGACCAGAGGCCCAAGCTTTCCTTCTCCAAGAATACTCATAGGCCTGGAAAGAATTGTCTATCCCCGTTTACAGAAGGTACTACTGAGGCCCAGAGAAGGGCTGGATCTAAACACAAATCTTCTGCCACTCAGAGTAATGATTATTGTCCTACCAGTTAACTTGAATTTCTACCACTGGTTATTGCTTGAGATCAGTGGCTCTCAAAGGATAGTCCATCAACACCCAGGGATCCCCAAGACCTTTTCAGAAGGTCTTGATAGTCAAAGTCATTTCCCTAATAACACTAAGGCAGTCATTGCCTTTTTATTATGTTAACATTTTAACTAATGGTGCCAAAGCAAATGTGGATAAAACTGCTGGTAGCATGAATTAAGGCAATGGCACCAACATGTACTGGTTGTCGTTGGATTCTTCATCCCCAAGTACTCAAAAGGAAAAAAATAGCCAATTTTACACTAATGTGTGATTAAATGAGGCCACAAGAAGCTTTTCTGCTGTATACCAAAATAAGATGGCTGTCTTGAGTAAAAATGCTTCTGCAATTATTTGTGTTGCAAGCTAAACTATCCTTCCCCCCCCCCCCCATGGAGTACAAGAGAATAACTAATAAACTGTAGTTATTTAGACTCGAGTATCTGGCAGACATTTTCTTAACAAATGAACAAAGTGAGCCTGTCACTTAAAACAACTGACAACATTTGTTGCTAATGATAAAAGTTGAGCTTTCAAGTGAAAATTAGAATTTTGAGAAAAAACTCACTTGCAACTATGAGCCTGACAGCTTTCCGATACTTAAAAAAGACTTTCCCAATGATATCAGTGGTAATATGAATAAGTGTGTTTTCTTTGAATTTGCATGAAGAAATGTGCTTACGCTTAGAAGAGCTGCATAACTCAACAAACTAGTAATTCTCACAAGCGACCAATGCATGAAGGTACAAGTTGGCATGGGTCAAAGGTCCATTCAAAGTGTAAGGTCGATCAATGGGTTTTAATATGACAAAGTAGAAACATTTCATTGATGTGTTTTCAAATTTCATATTGCAACTAATCTTGAAACTTCCACTTGTCAAGTTTTGTGGAGTATCAAAAGAATACCCATAATTATGTGAAGAGGCTATTAAAATACTTCTTCTCCCTACTACCTGGCCATGAGAGGCTGGACATTCTACATGGACTTCAACTTAAAACTATGTGTTGGGAGAGACTGAATGCAGAGCCAGATTAGAGAACTTAATGAACAGCTGAGCCCCAACCAGCCCTGGTCCCCACTAAGTTACAGCTCTTGTCAGGGGAGTCCAGAAGGTTTCCTCAATCTCTTAGCCACTCTGTCCCCAAAGGAGGGTCCCAGCCACCCTGACCCACAAATCTCTAACATCTCCTAGGGGCAAGGATCACCTTCCCCTAATCTTTAACTTCTCCCAGGGGGTCAGGTGTCCCAGCACCACCTCCCACCCTTGTACTCCATGATGCTCCCAGAGGCTTGTTGCCAAATAGGTGAAATCTAACCTACCCAGAATGGGGGTGTGGGCTCTCAAAATATAGCTCACACCAAGTGAGGGGGTATCTGAGCCTGAATACCCTCTAAGACCCTGCCTTCAACTCCCACAGTGGGTGCTGCCCTTTCACGTAGGACCTATTTCCCACCTGGGGATGGACTGATGATGTTGCTTATTGGACACAAAGTAAGACAAAAAAAATAAACAAAAAGTAACAACAACAACAAACATCTTTTATTGTAAAGATGTAAAATTATATTTATACTAAATATTTTTATATTAATAAACATTAAAAAATAGTTTTAATTTTAACTATTGCAAAGATCTATAGGCATAACCCATATAAACAAAAGCTCTTTTAGGTCTTCAATAATTTTAAGAATGCAAAGGGGGCCTAAAAGTTGGAGAACTACTGCTTTATGCTAAAGTGATGAAGGCTTCTATCCCTTGTGGCCAAGTGACGCATTACCCAGCATTAGCATCCTTTTCCAGATGATTCTCCAACTCCAGGCTTCAATACGAAAGTCCTGAAAATAAGGATCTTCAAAGGACAGCTGAGCATGCTCACAGGGGACCCAGATGTCCAATGACGGCACCCACCCTTTCCCTGTTCCTCTCCTGCTCTCCTCCTGATGCTGAAGCCAGCAGACCTTGGTCTCATTCTCAGCTTTGCTTTTAGCAGCAAAGGGACCTTGACAAGTCTTCTGATTTTTGGTCTCAATAAGTAAAAAATAATGCCTGTCCTTTCTCACTGAGACTGTTTTGAGGATTAAAAGTAATAGAGACAAATCTGTAAAGTGCTCCCAAATGTAAGGATCATTTTCCCAATGAATTCCCATACACATGTATGGCCATTCATTTCTAAATATTTACCAAAAATGGCCCAATGCAGGCCTTGAATGCAAAAACAATAATGCACAGTTCCAGCTGGCAAGGACCTCAGTCTAACAGAGATGAGAAGAAACACTTCACCTACAAGGCTGTGAAGTGGTAGAAGATCTTTGAAATCTTAATGGCTACTTCCCTCCAAGCGCCCACTCATGCTTCTTGCTGCCTTGTGACCCATTTTCTCCCAGATAACCAGATGGTATTGCATCTGTGCCTCAGCAAGGGGATGACACAGAGGAGTTAGAGAGAAAGGTTTTGAGTGTTTAGTCAAAAGACTGAACTTGAGGAGACAAAAGGTGTAGAAGTTACAAAGGGAAGCAGGGTAAAGCTCCCCCCTCTCCTCCAAGACGAGAAATGAGGCTTTGTGGGCACCCTGAAGGGGAGCTGTAAATGGGGCTTGTGGGGCCTGAGATGAAAGGTGCCAACCTAGAGGAACTAGGTAGAGATGAGCCTGCAGAATCAGTATTCATAGAGGCTCCTGGTCTCCACTCCAGCGATCATCATTCAGTGCCAGAAATAGGGTTTCCTACACGGTTGGCGTTTACTTGCAGCCTGTTTTCTTTCTGTACCTCTGAGCCCCCCGACAGCCTGTGCCGGGGAGGTCTACTGTTTGTCCTTGGCCTCTGAACTCATCAGCAACCAGCAAAGCGGCTCCGCGTGTGCCTTCTAGACTTGGCTCAACCGCATTCTCGCTCATCTTGCATAGATAACCTCCTTTTTAATGGCCCGAGGCTCTGAGTAGCTAAAGGGCAAAAGGAAAAGCTTCATAGGCTTGCGCTTGGGTGACACCAAATGGAACCAGCCTGAGATCTCCCCGTTGCCAGTGGGATAAGAGCTCGAAGAGAAAGGGGCAGGGAGCAGCAAGACTACAGAGGAAGTGACTCCTTCCACCAGGCCTCCCTGGGCAGGAAGTGACTGGGAGCAAGAGGGGTGGGAAGACTTCACAGAAGAGGTGACATTTGAACTGGGAGCGAGTGCTGAGCCTCTGAAAACCAGCCACTGGTCATTGCCACAGAACTCAGCCCGCCCTATCCAGGAAGAAGAGGCTGTTGCCTGGGAAAGAGGAGCACATGGGCACCTGGAGAAGGCACCACTCTGAACCAGCAGTCAGTCGAGGTCCAGCAGACACCAGTTCTTCCCTAGAAAATGTGTGGGTCTTTTCAGAGCACAGAGACTGCCCTATTCACATACCTATCCACCAACAAATAGTGATTGCTACTTCCTGTGTTAGGTTCTAGGATGGGTAAGGGGCTGGCTACACAGCAGTATAAGAGTCATAATTGATGTATTGGGTTCTCAATATATACATCAGGCACAGTGCTAAACATTTACATTTATAAGGTATTTTAATCCTCAAATTTCCTGAGGCAAAAATTCCTACAGCTGGTTAAATGGTAGAAACAAGATTTGAAAGCATATTTATATTTTTCTTGACCTTCTACATTGAATAGCTTAGAATTTATTTGGGTAGTTAAGGAAGAAATGCTTGAAAAGGTAAATGATACAAGAGGAAACTCACATTTGGGTAAACTGCCCTTCCCATAGACGCCTGTGCTCATCCCCATTGGCAAGCCCTTTATCCAAACCCTGTCTATTTTGGCAAATTTCCACTCTGCCATCTCACCCATCTCTCACCTACATGAAGCACTAGACCTGATGCTAAATCCAAGGTCTTGACAGTAAGAAAGTTGGTCCCTGCCGTCGTGTTTTCTGTAGTTGGAGAGAGTAATAGGCAGTCTGCTGCCTGTCCTCCAGCATCCACTTGCTCTTCTGCAACAGGAACAGAATGTCTGGTTTTCAGCTGAGTAAACAGGTGCTCAGGAAAAGGTCTGCATTTCCTACCCTGCTCCGTAGCTGCTTGTGGTCATGTGACCAGGTTCTGACCAATGAGATTTGAGTGGAAGTGACACATGCAACCTTTGGCTCCAGCTCTTAAGCAGAAAGGGTGTGACTCCCCTTTCCCTTTCCCCCACTTCCACGGGCAGGCATGAGGATATTGTAATTTGCTATTTCAGACCATATAAGTGAAGGTGTCACCTTTGGGAGGGCAAAACAAGTGACTCTCTCTGAAACAGTGCTACCACACCAAGTCCAAGTTTTATGTGAGAGGGAAATAAAATTCTGTTATGTCATTTGGATATGTATATCTCCTAATAAATATAGGAGAAGAAAACATTGAACAAATTGTCATTCAAGTACATAATTTGTATAAGTACAAATTATAAGCAATAAAATGAAAGAAACATACATAAAATTTTTCCTGAGAATAGAATTGGGGGAGGGGCACAATTTTATAATTGTTAGTCAAGGAAAGCTGTCTTAGTCATTTCAGGCTACCATAACAGCCAAATACCATAGACTGGTTGGCTTAAACAACAGACGTTTCTCACAGTTCTGGAAGCTGGAAGTTCAAGATGAAGGTGCTAGCTTGCAGATGGCTGCAGTATGTTGTGCCTTCACGTGGCAGAGGGCTCTGGCCTTTTCCTCTTATAAGGGCATCAACCCCATGATGTGAGTCCCATTCTCATGACCTCATCTAAACCTAATAATCTCCCAAAGGCCTCACCTCCAAATATTATCACTTTGTGAGTTGGGGCTTCAAGATGTGAATTTGTGTGTGTTGGAGGAGAGGGGGGGCACAAACATTAATTCCTAACAGCTTCTCTGAGAAAGGGATATTTATGCTGAGACTGATGCATGGACAGGATTTGGTCAGGGAAAAGTAGAGCAAGGAAAGAGCTGCTATGAAGATTCTGAGACCATAGAGAATTTGGCTACTGCTGGAACCCAAGAAGGGCCGGGAGCAGAGCCCCTCTGTACCAAATCTTCAATCAGTTCTCAATCTCACAATCTTCTCCCCTACGAATGGGTGATGTAGCCTGGCACCTCAGAACCTAGACTTGAGGCAGCACCTCATGCTAGTCCAGATACCTCTTGAAAGGATGGCTCAGGTTGCTCTAGAGAGATCTGGAGGATAGATGCAAACCTTCCAGGAAGGAGCCCCAGAGTCAAGCCAGAGAAGCTGAATCTATAGCTGGGGACCAGGAGTGAATGTGGGTCCAGAGTGGAGAGGAAGCTGGGGGTTGGAGTGTGAGAGACCCAGGAATGGATCAGGAGGTGAGGAACCAGACAGCTGTGCAAGCTGAGGCTCTGAGGTTGGACATGTCCCAGCTGGATGCCCAGAGTTGCTTTGTACTGGGGGCTTGATGTGTGAGCATGGTTTGTGGCTTCACTGCCACTTCTAAATGATGCCAAGTGCAGTGGCAAACACTCTTCTTACAAAATCTCACGTAATTCTCTCATATTGAGTTTATAAGGTGGGCATTATCTCCATTTTACAAATGAGGAAACTGAGGCTCAGAGAGGAGAAGATAATTGTTCAAAGTCACCAAGTGGGTAGTGCTGGCCTGGGGTGAGGGTTAGACCCAGAGCTTATCCAGGGCCATGTGGGGGAGCAGAGCACATCCAACCAGTCCAGAAGACCACCTGGGCAGGGTGCTGCAAACTCTTGGGTTAGAAACCAAAGTTAGCCCACAGCTGTGTTTGGTTTGGCTGGTCAATGGTATAAGAAAACAAACAACTGAATTTGAATACCTGTAGACATAGAATGGATTTTGTCATCTATCATAATCTCCCCCACTTATTCTCTCTTTTATTCCCTGCCTGCTCCCAAAGGCATTGAAGTGTTCATGTGGCCTCCCTTCTAGAAAAACCTTTATTTAGCACCAGATGCCAGCCGAGGAAGCTTTCCTGAGCCCCTCTTCCAATTACTCTGGGAATCCATCAGAGACTTGGAGCCTGCGTATTTATCTAACTCTTAGATAACTGGATTCTAATATATCTACGACACAAATCTTTCTCCTAAAAGGAGGGTAATACATGTGGGCAAGGACCCTGTTTTATGAAGTAGCCATTATGTGCCCACTGCAAGAAAGTAAAGACTAGTCTGGCTGAGTCTGGAGTTCTTTGGGAGCAAGAGACAGTTGCATGTTTGCATATTTCAAATTGGGACATAGCAGGGGGCAACTGGGGCACTTGGAGGTAGAATGTCCCAGAGAGCTGGCTGTCTTGAGAACTCTTGTGGGTCTCTTCTGGCATTTTGCCAAGCTTGCTACCTCCGTGGGAGCCAAGCATGTGATTTTTACCCTTCAGGTCCCCATTGTGTACCCTATCTGCCTGGTCTGGAGTTTAACCAACACACCATTGGGTCCAGAGTTTCCATTGCAAAGCTTTGGCTTCTGAATCCCTTGAGTGTTTTGAAGCACAATTTGTGGACCCCATCCTTGTCATTAGAGTAGTGACCATTTAGTTCATGTGACAGTCAAAGGACTTTGAGTTGCAAGCTGCCATGGGCAAGGGGATATATCTACAACACAAATCTCCTGAACTCAAAATAGCCATCTGTTTACTGCTTTTTTTTTAGATGAAAGCAACTACATTTTTTTCAAAAACCAAGATAAATTTAAGTTGTCCATGGTGTGTCTAGTGAAAAGCTATAATCGAGGGTTTTATGTTCCATGAATGCCTTGAAAATTAAAGTTCAGCAAAAAAGATGGGATTGTGGGGGGGGCAGGATACTGGAGAAGAAAGAGAGCACTCCCCTTCCGTTAACCTTGGGCTTGCAGGGGAAGGGAAAGCACACATCCTTAACCCAAAGCCCTCCCCTAGAAAATTAATTTATACTCCAATGAAACAGACAGGAAGGGGCGGGGCTCCCAGGTGGATGAAATTTCGTTTCATTCAAACAATAGCAGCAAAGTGAAACAGTCATAGGGTCATAGTCTAATCGCCTGAGTAAGGAGGTTCCCAACGTGCTATTCTTCAACATCTCCAACCTGCGTCCCTGGGTCTGCTTTGAATTTCCTCTTCTCTAACTTGTATTTATATCCCGCCCATTGCAAGCTGGCAAGAACAATCACTGGCATCATCTGTTTTCTTTCAGATCCTGCTGTAATTCACTTACCTTCTCTCCAAGGGTCTTTTTCCTTTGCCATCAAACCAGACTGTCTTATAAAGATGAAGGAAAGAGAGAGGGTGCACTTTTGGACTTTATTAAGAAACAGACAGAAAACAAGGCTATTTGGTCCTGAGTACAGGGAAGGCGTGTAGTAAATTCACTTGTTAATTTGTTCATTCCACTAAGAATTGACTGAGAGGCTGCTGTGAATGGGCCATGTGCAGGTGACAGCAGGGAGATGGAGATGTTCTCTTTCTGCCAGGAAATTCACAGTTCAGTAGACAACACAAGCATCCCAGGTATTTACAAGCAAGGGCAGTGTGAATAAACTTAGCTGCTATGGTTGAAAAGTGCATTTTCAGGTTTTAGGTGAAAGGAGGGGGGAAGGGATGATTTCTGTGATTTGATCTGGTTGAAATTGTCAAGGCTTTCTCATTACTAACAATAATGTATTGTTAAGAAAAAAAGTTAACCAAGTAAATTTGAAAATCTGACTATATTGAACAATTTATGAATCGGGCAGCATCCCATCTAGTAAGTGAGGTGCTCAGAAAAATTGTACGAAATAAAAGGTTTTTATAGGCAGAAACTGGGTGGGACAGAAAATTATTAGAAAAATAAAAATGAGTTTTTTAGGCAGGGTCGCTTTTTTTTTAGGAAGGGCAGCAGAGCTCTTATCTAACTAAGGCTGACCAGGAAGTGCCAGGCTTATTAATTTAAAATTCCACTCCTGGGAGGAGCTGAAACTGTAATTGGGTTGACTATCAAGTCTTGGAGTAGCATGAGTTACTACTCCATTTGGGGCCTGTTGCTTCTTACTAAGTATTAAGGACTCCCTGAAGGCAAAGCAAGGCTCTCAATGGACAATCACGATTTGCCCAAAGATGACCAATGCCTTCATCTTTAGTTCTGGGAATGTGACTCATTTTGCTAATACCAGGAAGAAGGGAGAGAAATAAAAACACAGAGTTAGAAAGTGAGTGCAGGGGAGAAACTTAGCTCACCAGCTGTTAGGACCTCATGTGCTCTGTGCGCACTGCAGTGGAGGCCTTGGGATTGCCTGCTTGGGAGATATTCAGGGAGAGGGGCTGGTTTGCAATGGCGATGCACCAGACCCTAAAAGTAGAGAATTGGGCAGCAAATTCACAACACCCATGGCAAAGAGCAGCAGCTAATCAGACCACCTGATACCAACCAGCTTCCTCATCTGAACCAGAGACAGAAATGACCATTTTCTCAATTCTCGTAAGAATGTTGCATAACTAGTCCCACCTTCGATGCACAAGAGAGACATTAATCTGTTACAGTCCGTGCTTTAGGCACCGGGGCTTCATTCTCTGAGGAACCCCAAATGCAACCTGACAATCCTTGTCAACGGGTAGCACTCGACAGCAACCAGCTGTCCCAGCAGGTTGGTGGGAAAGCTGAAGTTTATTTGCCACCCTGGACCACTTGGCAAACTGGGGGGAAATGAAGGAAAGGCTACAAAAAGAGTAAGAAATTTTCTACTAGGGGCATGTAGAGAGCCACTTTCAGTACAGCCCTTGAGTGGAGCAGGAAGACGCAAAAACTGGGGGGAGTCACAATGAATTTTCCTCATAACACTGTCATATTCCCCAGATTTTTAGGTACTGTTGCAGGCAGAATTCTCAGATGGTCCCCAAGATCCCTGCTGTGAGGGTGGGAGGGACCTGAGAGTATAACGGGGTTTCACGCCTGCGACTGGGTTGCTGTGTTATGCAACGCAGGTGAAGGGATTTTGCGGGTGCCCCTAATTTGTCAACTGGTCTAGCAACACAAGGTCCTCCTGGGGGGCTCAGGAGGGTGAGAACCTAATTGTCCACGTCAGAAGTGTCTTTAATGAGCAGAGGGAAGAAAAGAAATAAGAATACATTTCCATCATTATCTACCCTGTCATCACACAGCACAGGCAACACAGAGCAATCGAATTTTGAAGTCAAGGTCACTCCTGTATATGCCATGGAGAGTAGGAATGGTGTTTATGTGCTGCACCCAGACCTATTCTGCATTTTCCGGGGCAACGCCTGTCCAGCGATCTGGTGAAATGAACTGGACACACTGAGGAAGACAGGCCTAGAGTCTGGGTCATTCCATGCCGGCAGCCGCCAGGTTGGATGGCAGGGACTGTTCCCCAACAAAGAGGCCCTTCCCCAAGGGAGGACATGTAGGGAACAGTGCCTGAGAATCTGCAAAACCTTTAACAGGGCTCCACCTAACAAATCAGAGCCGCAGCTCACCAAGCAGGGGCTGCCAGTCCAGCGATCCCACCCACACCCACTAAGCTAGAATCAGGAAACCTTCCAAACCACAGCAGAGTTGCCTCAATAAGTTTCACACGGTCTACCCACTAATGCTCACAGAAATTGGTATTCAAGGCGAGAGCTGCCCTTGGTGGTAGCTAATCAGTGCCAGGCACTTGGCATGTATCTCCTTTGGTGTCTTCATCCATCCACCCTGTGAAGCAGGCATTATTACTCTCATTTTACAGGTGAAAGAACAGCCATGGGAAAATGAAATGACTTGCCCAAACCTGCCTAGCTCTTAAGTCATAGAGCAAGGATTTGAACTCAGGTCTCTCTGTCAATCTGAGCCTCTTACGAATGTTGCTGGTTGGGTTCAGAGTTCTCTGCCTTCAAGATGTGACCACTGGGCAAAGGCCCCACTGCAGTAATTCTGGTCCTATGGCCTTGCCGCTTTGGCCTTATACCTTAAGAAAGCTGGTCTCCAAGGACTCCTATTTTTTTAGAAAAGTCCTGATTTGTTATTTCTCAAATTATAAAAGCAATATATTACAGTTTACCTGCTTTTTGTAACCAGTAAAATAAAACAGAGATGTATAAAGGAAAAGCAATCTTTTTTCTGCTTCATAATTTATTCCAGCCTCCTGCGGGAATTAGTGTTAATGGCCTGGTGCTTGTCTTTCCATATTTTTCTCCCTCCTCTTTTATCTAAAAGCATGGGTGCATATAGACAGGGTGTTGAGCTTGTTTGTTCATTGTGAATGAAGTAAAAGGACATCACAGTAGTTTTCTGGACAATAATAGATCTATTATCATACCTACATATCAGCAAATATGAGTACAAACGTTCCTCCAATTTCCTGTCTTTCAAACACAGAGAATTTAATAATTGAGATCAAACACGGAGCTTTAGCCAGATTTTACCTTTTCATATCCACCTCCCTATTATACCTACATCACCACCACCCCACCCCCACACATACATAAAATCCAGGTTAACAGTCATTGGGATTCCTTCCATACTTTTCTCCGTTTTCAAATAAATCATATATAAATATGTAAAAAAATACACAGTTTTTTGTTATTGTCTATTTTATAGAAATGAGCTGAATTAAACACATTTCTTTACATATGGCTTTTCTCAGAAATATCTCAAGGAAATCCCTCCAAGTCAACTGTTCCGGCACCCTATTTATTCCTGTAAGCGTCTGCATGTCATGGTGCAGCTATGCCAAGCTTTACTCAACCATTCCCAAAGTGCTGGGCCCATTTGTTTCTATTTTAGTCACTCTAAACCTAACTAAAATAAACTGCTGCACTTAATATTCTTGTACATATGAGCTTATATATTTGTTCTTCAAGTTGAAATTAGTTCCTGCATAAAGAGAGCTAAACACTTTAGTTATTGAAGAAAAGTTATACAATCTGGTGTTACTGTCAATAGAACATAAATCATGTGAAAGACTCAGTTATAACAACAGAAACTCCTACCAGTGCTTTTGCTAAAATAAAGGCAAGAAAAATAAATGGTTTAGCTTAGTATATAATAACTTATAAATTATGTATGTCTTTTATTATTTATCCCAACATCATCAGCCTCCCCACAGAATACCTAAACATTTGCAGTAGTAATTAGACTTGGACATCTTTGATATTTTGCCAACTTTTAGTCACACAAAATGTATAACTTTTCATGTATCTCTTGACTTTTTGTTATAAAGATGTATTTACTAAGGTAGGAGGAGACAACATTGTATTTAACAGCGTGTTAGCTTGTTTTGTAATTCATTTAGACATCTGGTAAGTGGGTCTCAACTTGTTCTTTTGCCAAAGCCCTGCAAATCTTCATGAGGGACTGATCCACTGCGGGTCCCAGACTATGCTCCTCTATTAAAGTGTTCCTTCCTTCATTCAACACACATTTGCTGAACACTTTCTATGAGCCAGACATTGTGCTAATTTCAATCATTCAACAAACATTTATTGAGTGCCAAGGACTGGACACTAAAAAGGTACTAATAAAATTCTGGTTAATATGATCCAATCGTAATCAGGGAGAGCTCAGTCCAATAAAAAAAAAAAAAAAGATTTAAAAAGAAATAATTCAAACATATGGTAAGGGTTTAATGAAGGTTCATGGCAGGCGCAGGGAACACACAGAAGAGAGGGTACCTCAGTCTAGGGAATTATATTCATAGAGGAGGAAGTGTCATTTTAGGTAGGACTTAATGGCTGCTTGGCTGAGCACTGGCACTGGGTCCCAAATATATGTTATACATATAAATACATAGTTATGTTTATTTATAATATACTATTTATATGTAATATATATTTGTACTATAATTTATAAAATGTCATTTACATATAGTTATGATGTTATATAATAAATATATTTAAGTATATAATACATTATATAAATATATTTAATTATACATAATTATACACTACATATAGATTTAGGACTATAAAAAAACATAAGCAGAAAGTAAAGCATTTGCTCTTAGTCTTATCACTCTATTAAAATGCTGATGAGACCCATGGAGAAGGAAGGATTTGTAGGGGTGAAGGCAGGGTAGGGCCGAAGAAATCAACAGCTTGAAGAAAGGGACAGCCTTGGGGTTTCAGACCTGTTGATTGATTATGTGGCAGGAGCTGGAGTCTCTCAGTGAGAAACAAAGCGCCTGTCCCTGCTGGTAAACGCAGGTGAGCACCGAGCCAGGAACTTGGCCTTAGTGGCTTCTTCCAGCCATTGAGATGACTCACCCACAGCGAACCTCAGCAGAGGCCGGTGAGACCAACGTCACGTTATTCCACCACCTTCTGCTTTCTAGCTGCGGCTTCCCAACACCCCATCTGACCACCCAGGCTGTTTGAGGTGCTGTCAGCACATGCATGAAGGAGCCTTCGCCTGTGGGTGTTTTCCTGACCCCACTACCTCGATGCAGAATATTCTCCAAAGCTGTTATTGCCCACAGCACCTAACTCTCTCACACCCCCACTGTTCAGTGACCTCACCTCCCCAGGATGGCAGCCAAGATGAGCAGGAAAATGCCCTCTCCAGTGATGAGCATCCAACAAAGAGGGAAATAGAGACACTTCTGGCCAATCTTCCTAACCAGAGGTGATTTTTCTACACCCCTCTCGGTCAGAATTCTACTCTCTCACCTGAGTAGTCAGAATGAAACAAACTGTGAAAATCATAAAAGACTGAATCCCCTTTGTCTACTAGTCCAGTAGAGTTTTTCAGCTTTGAGTAAAATGATAGAAAACAACTTTAAATGGATCTAATGGGAACCCAAGTTGACTCAATCATGAAAATTCAAATGGAAAATCTAAGCCAATAATTGGGTTTTCCTCAATTGCAATGAGGAATCTCCACATTCTGGCTTTCTTTCCCTCTGTTTGCATGGACAACCAAGAAGGATATCGCTCAACCTACAAACAAAAGAAATCAAGAGAGGGCGGTCAGAAGGCTAAGGGTAGCTGCTCCAATAAAAATATGATCCCTTGCCCAGTTTCCAGTCCCGAGCCCATTTTCAAGGCCAGAGCACATTGCCTGAGGGAGATCCTAAGCCCCAGGCCCTGTCCCACTGTGGCAAAGGTATAGGGCAATGATTTCCGTAGTCCTTTCCCCAAAAGACCTGTGGTCATTAACCCAGGTAATCCTACCCCAGGGAAAAGCATTCCAAGTATTTCAAGGACTGTTGGACGTAGGGTTATCATTGATTCTGCTTTATAGAAATGTACTTTCAACAAATATATGTGGAACATATAAATTTTGCATGATAAGTGATATTTCTATAAATATGGCCTTAGAGTTATATGCAATTCACATACTAATACATAAACATTATATGTACATTAACATTTATTGAGAGTTTACTGTGCAAGGCACTGTTCTAAAGTATTTTAACTCACTCAATCCTCACAGCAGCCCTATGAGATGAGAATTTAAATTTTACAGCCCGGCCGGGCGTGGCTCAGCGGTTAAGCGTCGACCTAGGATCCAGGCGATCGGAGTTCGATTCCCGGTCAGGGCACATGCCCCAGTTGCGGGCTGCGGCCGATCAGTGACTCTCTCATCATTGATGTTTCTATCTCTCTCTCTCCCTCTCCCTTCCTCTCTCTGAAATCAATAAAGATATATTAAAAAAAAAAAAAAAGAAGTTACAGAAGAGGGGAATATAGTGCTTTGTGCAGATGAGAAAATGGGCACAGGGAAGTCAGTGAACTTGACCAGGAGCATGCTGACAGTGACTAGCAAAGCTGGGTTTCAAACTCAGGCGCTCTGGCTCCAGGGATCTCTACTCTTGGTATGGAGTAAGTCAACAAAAGGGGGCAGGGCATGATTCTCTTAGCTCTTTTTGTCCTCTTGTCCTTGACTTCTGCTTCCAGTCCATCAGGGTTTGTTTGTGTGTGAGGCAGGATGAAATCCCCTGAGATTTTGAACTTATCTATTCATAGCTCTAGGGAATTATTTTATCAACAATAGCAAGTCAAACCCACAAGCAGGTGTTCAGCCAAATCTGTGTCCTGGGGAATTTGAGATATTTCCAGTGCATCACATGCCTACAGGTGTCAGGCAGGTGACCTAAGTGAATGGAGCAGCTGGGTGGAGACGGGGGCAAATCGGAATGCTCACACCTGTCCAAAAGGGGCAGCTGCTCAACTCCAGCCTAGGGTTCCGGGAGCAGAATAATCCAGTGTAGACAGGCCTTCCCAAAATTTTCAAGAGAATCAGAAATATAGGTAAAATCTCCTGATTTTTAAACATTAGTGATTTTTTTGTGTTAAGAAATATTAGTCTTATTTAACCAATTTTGACAGCTGAATGTTCTATAAAAACTTTACAGATTGTACAGCTTATATATTTTGTACTGAACAGAAAAGTAGATCCCACAGATGCAAAAGTACTGCACCAACCGATCCAAGGTAGAGGCAGATTTAAATCCTGTACAGCTCTCCTCACAGCCAGAGGTGGTCGGTTCTAAGTATAAACTTTGAAACTGTACAAAAATAAGGTTTTGACTTTATTTCACTTTTCGTACATTCAATATGACTGCAAGCTCAGAAGCCGAACTAATAACAGGCCTCTGTGATCAGGAATCTGTCCCCACTCCTGAAAGCAATGCAAACGTCTGTCTGTGCAGGGAACTCTTGGACACCACACTGTACTTGGTGTATTGTGTAGACATGAAAGCAGAGACCAAGAACATTATACATCAAATATAAGGTAGTTGTTATTATTTTTTTTTAAAAAAGATTTCTGTATTTAATAGGGTGCCAAAAGAATTTTGACTTATTAAATAAAATATATTCTAAGTGAACCTAAAAATTACACTTTGTAAACATAAGAATACTTTTTTTGGTGTAATACATCAATCATTTCTGCAAATAGGAAACCAAAAATGTATATAAAGTAGTATTTCTCACCCAGTTGCAGTTATTTTCTCAAATGAGTCAGAGACACTATTTAAACCTAGGACTAACATAACTTAGATTTCATACTTAAGCTATTCAGTGACTCACTAATTCTGCACAACCAGCTTTCTTCTAGAGACAGTGGTTTCTTCATGGTAACTGGGTGAGAACCGGACACATTAAAAAAGAAAGAAAAGGCAATTGATTTTTTTCAGCATAAATCCTAAGCGTACTTTAGTTTGGGGGCATGTTCATCAGTAGATTTTTCATCAGAAATATCCTAAAAGATGTGTTACTTTAGACTTTTCATCTGAGGTATCTGTACCCTCTTGGAGACAAAAGCACATCTCAGGTCTTTCTGTGTCTCTGTTTGGTGCAGGGGAGGTGAGGCCGTCTAGTGCCTCTTTAGAGTCTGTTCTAGAAGGAAAAAATAAGGAGACCAAACATTATTCCAGACTTTTCTGGCACCCAAACCAGCAAAACATACTTTCCTTTTTTCTATAGCACAAGCCAAAAGATAACAAAAATTATAGCTTCAAAGAGCAGTCTAGAGTTCACCCTTATACTTTCATATTTGTGTGTATGTTAAGTATAAAATAATGACTTTTGGACAAAGGAGCTTTGTAGTTTATTTTAAAGTCACAGTACTTAAAAACTCCTGGATAACAAATAGCCTGGATGTTTCAAGTCCTGCTTCCAAGCGTGAGCTAAAAGTGAACTTTTCTCAGACTGTGAGGATGGATTAGGGCATCTTGGAGCCACAGACGTCCTGCCCTACAATTCCAGTGTCATCAGCAGGTAGCCTGCCAATCAAAACTCATCCATCTCCCTCTGCAAATATTTCAACACGGAGTCCATCCCTTGGGTGGAACTCCAGATTTTCTTTAGCACTTCACACTCCCTCTCACTGGCCTGCTCCAACTCCATCTTCACGGGGGCTTTGGATTCCTCAAGCACAACTGGATTACATGAGGCAAGCTCCTTAATGCGACCCATGACTTCTTGGGTGAAGGCCCCAGGCCAGGACACCTGCGAGACCAGGCCTTTTGCATGCCTCCAGCACTGTCAGCTTACGGCCACTGAGCAACATTTCATTTGCATTTGTTCCTCCCATAACCTTGGGAAACATAATGGTGGCACAGCCATCTGGACTCTGTCTAAAGGTAATAAAGGGTATTTGAAACCAAGACTTTTTATTGGCCCAAACCACCTCACAAAGAGGCAATATGTATGGATGCTCCTGGTCCAATGGCTGGGCCATTTGCTGCTACAATAATAGCTGCTTAAACTGAATGAAAGTTTTCATGAAGTTTCTGATAGCTTCTGCCATTTCAGTGCTTTCTCTTTTTCTGCAGCCAACAGTGTTTCAGTTGGTTCCCTGGGTGGACTGCCCTTCCTGCTCCAGCTCCCGGCATGGGGAGCTCAGCACAGATGAGCCTCTCACCCTCAGGGCCCCTCCTCGGGCTGGGCCAAGCCAGGCTGGGGTGGGGCGGTGACACTGCATGGTCATGCAGCTGGCTCTATGTATTAGTGACTTTTTTTTTAATGGCAATATTTTGCAAGCCAAACAGAATCCATCTATAGGCCAACTATGGTTCATGGGCTGCCATTCTGTAACTTCTGACCTGAATGAAAATTAATTGGGTCTCCTAAATGCTATGATTTGAGTAGCATTGGGAAAGTGACCTCATTTCACCAAATATCTTCCCTGGTATGGCCTGAACTTCCGTTACAACTGACTTATCCTCCAAGTTAAAATTGAGTTCTCTACATTCATTTAAAAAAATATGGTGGAGAAAGATAACCTGCTAAAACCCATCACCATACTATGAAAAAAACAATCAGATACTTCAAGTCCTCTTGCTGGAAGAAGACATAGTTCATTCAAAAACTACCTAAATGGGTTGGGCTGAGGGGCCCAATAGAACCGGATTCTGCCTTTGGCTACAGTGCTTCCAACTCCCCTTGGCAGAGACCTCTCCTGGGCCATCTAGTCCTTAGGCCACCTTCCTTCAGTCCACCTGACTCCACCACTTTTTTGTGAAACATGATTTTATTAAGGTCTTTCGGTTGCAAGTGACAAAAAGATCTCAAAGTGGCCTAAATAAGAAAGAGAGAATATATTGGTTCCAAAAACTAGAAACTGCTCTCTGGGGAATGTAGGTGAGATATGGCTGGGTCCAGAATGCCAACACTATGTCTCCAGCTCCCAGCTCCATGTTCCTCTGGGTTGGCTCCATTATTTGGCAGGGTCTCCCAGTGAGGTGGGCAAAGGTGCCAGCAACAGCTCTGGTGTAACTTGTACACACTTAGCAACTCTATAGAAAGAGGATCCCTTTTCCCAATGCCCCCAACAAAATTATCAGAGCAGATATTCTGGACTTGGGTCATGTGTTTATTCCTAAAGCAATCACCATGGTGGGGATACGGGGTGGGATACTCTGATTGGCAAAACCTGGGTTACAGGTCACCACCCCTCACCCCCAGAAGCCAGAATGTAGGACCAACCCCTTCTGAAAATTCTTGGACTTAGAGTCTGATGGCGGGGGGCAGGCCTTCAAAAAAAATTTTTTTTTGAGGGACTGTTACCGTAGAAAGTGGACATGGAAGTTGAGCCGGCAAAATACTACCCGAGATTTCCAGGGAGACCTGGATAGTTACTCAGTTGCCTTGAATTTGACTAATAAGGAAAAGCAAATCCGGTGGCAAATGAAGCAACTTAAAAGCTTTTCTTCCCGTGAAGCCAGTCTCATTAGTTTAATTCCTGCCCTGAGCTCTGGCTCTGCCATTGGGTTCCTGCGGGGCCCTCAGACTCAGGCTGTGCTCTTGAATCTGGTCTTGCAGAGGCGAAGTCCTTCCTGCCTTGCACTGGCTGTGCTGCCTCATTTTCTGCAAAGTGCTCCCGTCGTTCGCATTGATATTGTGACAGCGCAGCCAGCCCCTGCGCAAGCATGCAGAGAGAACAGTTTAGAAACACAGCCTCAGCCTCACCTTCTCGTCCGGGCATTACCACTCACCTTCTCAAAAGACCTCTGTGGCTGCTCTTGGCTACCACAGAAGGTCTAGGCTTTTCATTGTGGCACTGAGAACGCCTTCTGCGGTTTGGGCTCCGCCTGCTCACCTTCGTCTTCCAGCGTAACTCTGTGCGCCTGACGGCACGGCACTGCCGCCCATCCCTCAGCCCTGAACCTCTCCCCTCCGTAGCCTTTGCAGATCCTGCTCTGTTCCCGGCATGCCTTTCCTTCCTTGCTGCCTGCTGTTGGAACCCTACTTACCACAGAGGGAGTTTGGGTTCTTTTTGCTGCCCAGTGCCCAGCGCCACCTCCCTCCTGTTAGAGTGCTGATCTTCCGAAGGGAATTCTCCACGTCTGTGGTCTTGATGGTGGGAACACTGATAGTCAAGGGGCTTTGTCGAGGGAGCACTCACAGCCTGCTACCCATCAGTTAGCCCACGCGGGAAGAAGGGTCCTTGCATCTCCAACAGGAAGGCGTTTTCTACTTTGCTGCCACAGCAGGAGAATGGAAGGTTGTCTGCTCACCTGGCGGCAGCTCAGCCAGTGAGAGGCTATCACAGCTCGGCCAGTGAGAAGCCACCACACTTCCCTCTTCGTGTCCCCCGATGGGCTCTCTGTATCAGTCCCTCCTAACTTACCCCTTTCCTCTATGAGAAAAAAGCTGTCGACAGACTTCGGTCCAGATGGCGGCGCAGGTAAACACGGCACTCGCATCCTCCCACAGACACACCAAAATTACAACTAAACCACAGAGCAGCCATCGTTCAGAACCACCTGAAATCTGGCTGACTGGAAGTCCTGCAACTAGAAGGTTAAAGAAGCAGCCACGTTGGGACTGCCTGGTAGGAGGGGCTGAGGGCTGAAGGGCTGGTCCGACACCCACGTGTGGTGCTTTTTAATTGGGAGGGTATCTTGGCTGTGAAGGTCTACGTGAGGAGCAAGGGGACTCAGCCCCACACCGGACCCCTCAGCCCAGGGTTCCAGAGCCAGGAAGGGAAGTCCCCATCACTTTGGGCTGTAAAAACCAGTGGGAATTGTGGCTGAGTGACATGGAAGCTGCTGGAGTCTCAGGTGTTCCTCTTAAAGGGCCAGTGCAGGGACTTACTCAGACTCACTTCGTCTGAGCTCCAGCATTGGGGCAGCAGCTTGAAAGAATCCAGGGACGTACAGGGAGGAACTAAATTACCTGGCATCAGGGCAAGAACTGAGGGGCAGCTTTCTCCCAGGCAAAAGTGGTGGCAGAGGTCATTGCTCCTGCACTGAACCCTCCCCACCCCAGTGCCGACAGGCAGTCGCCATATCTGAGTTTCCATCAACCTGGCTCACACTGTTCCCCGAGCCCTGGTGACTCCCTGAGCCCCCCCCCCCCCCCAAGCTGTTTGCAGTGTGGTCTTTCCTTATGAATAGCCTGTCCTGGCTCAGACTTCAGACTTTACTAAAATCTCTCAAACAAGCAGCAGCTGGCATCAGCATGCCCCATACCTCTCAATTAGAAGCTCCAGGCCTGGCACTAGCAGATGCCTGCCTTGGTTCACAGCTTTTCCTCTCCTGGGCACCCCAAAGCCCAACACAAGTAGCAGTCATCTGCAAATTGCTCTGTAGCTTGTGTTCGGTGGCCCCAGACAGGGCACAGGCAGAGCCTGACTTTGTACCTCCTGGGAGACCCCAGAGCCAGTGCATCTGTTGGTCAGCTTCAGACTACACCAGATTACAATCCTACCACATTCATGAGCAACACACTCAAGGGGCAGACTCAGAGAGCACCAAAACCCCACTGAAGCAAGTCCTGCTCTATACGGGCATCTCTTGTACAAAGGTTCTTCTGCTGTAGTCACAGCTGGTCTGCACAGCCAATTCACCTGGGGGTCAATCCCTCCCAGTGATGCCAACAGCAACCAAGGCTCAACTACAACAGGACAGTGCACACAGCCCACACAGGGGAGCACCTAGAGTACCCAGATCAGGTGACTGGGGAGACTGAGCCACTGGGCCCTACAGGACACCTACTAAACACAACCACTCTACCAATTCCAGGAGATGTAGCAGCTCTACCTAATACATAGAAACAAACACAGGGAAACAGCCAAAATGTGGAGACAAAGAAACATCGCAAATGAAAGAACAGAAGAAATCTCCAGAAAAAAAACTAAATGAAATGGAAGCAAAAAAACTACTAGATACAGAGTTCAAAACAATGGTTATAAGGATGCTCAAGGAACTTAATGAGGACTTCAAGAAACTTAGTGGCAACTTCAAGGAACTAAGTGACAACTTCAAGCAACTTAGAACATCAGTGACATATAAAAGGACGGGTCAGAAATGAAGCATACACTAACTGAAATGAATAATTTACAGGGAATCAACAGAGTAGAGGATGCTGAGAATCAAATCAGCAATTTGGAACACAAGGAAGCAAACAACACCCAATCAGAAGAGCAAAAAGAAAAAAGAATCCAAAAATATGAAGATAGTGCAAGGAGCTTTTGGGATAACTTCAAGCATACCAACGTTCACATCATAGGGGTACCAGAAAAAGATAGGGAGCAAGAAATTGAAAACTTATTTGAAAAAGTAATGACAGAAAACTTCCCCTACCTGGTGAAAGAAATAGACTTACAAGTCCAGGAAGCACAGAGAGTCCCAAACAAGAGGAACCCAAAGAGGCCCACAGCAAGACACATCGTAATTAAAATGCCAAAGGTTAAAAACAGAGAATCTTAAAAGCAGCAAGAGAAAAGCAGTTACCTACAAGGGAGCACCCATACGACTGTCAGCTGATTTCTCTACAGAGACTTTGCAGGCCAGAAGGGAGTGGCAGAAAATAGTCAAAGTGATGAAAAGCAAGAATCTACAGCCATGATGACTCTACCCAGCAAAGCTATCATCTAGACTGAAGGTCAGATAAAGAGCTTCACAGACAAAAAAAGCGAAAGGAGTTCATCACCACCAGACCAGCACTACATGAGATGTTCACGAGTCTTCTTGAAGGAGGAAGAGGAAGCCCGGCCAGTGTGGCTCAGGGGTTGAGCATCGACCTAGGATCCAGGAGGTCACGGTTCAGTTCCTGGTCAGGGCACATGCCCGGGCTGCGGGCTCGATCCCCAGTATGGGCGTGCAGAAGGCAGCAGATCAATGACTCTCTTTCATCATTGATGTTTCTGTCTCTCCTTCTCCCTTCCTCTCTCTGAAATCAATAAAGATAATTTTTTTTTTCAAAAAGTGATTTTCATGACCCCATTTCACTGAGTTTAAAAAAAAAGAAAGATAAAAAATATGAATAATAAAATGGCAATAAATGCATACCTATCAACAATTAAATATAAAAATCAAAATAAAGGAACAGGCAACCTAATGAACAAAATAAACTGATGAATAAAATAGAACTAGAGGCATGGAAACATGGAACAGACTGAAGAATCTCAGAGGGAAGAGGGGAGGGGTGGGGGGAAGAGATTAACCAAAGAACTTATATGCACATATGCACATCCCAGATAATAGGGTGGTGAAGGCCTGGGGTGGGGCAGGATCTGTGCGGGGGGGGGAGGGGGGAGGGGGGCAATGGGGGAAAGAAAGGGGGGACGTGTGTAATACTCTCAACAATAAAATTTTTTTTTAAAGTTCTCCTTTTTCTTCAAACTTGCTTATGGTTTTGTCAAAATTTGCATGTCCTGAATTTCAGTTCTTTGCTATTCCTGAATAAATTGATTTTTGCTGGTAGTACAATAAATGTTTTATTTTTAAGGGAAAGGAATGACCAATTCCTGCTAAAGAAGCCAAAGGTACTAGTCTTCTGCTCCTCGCCCTGACTTGGCCAGTGGCTGATCATGTGACTTTGCTCAGCCTGTCACACATTCTGTCCTGGGGCTTTGACAGGTACTAAAAGGACATTCTCAGCTGTGAAGGCTGAAGCAGCCTATTTCTTCTGTGTGGGGTTTGTATTCTTCATCCATGGCTCCCTTGATCCTGCCCATCTGGTCATTTCAGCCTCCCGACGATTCTGTGAGCGCCTGAGCTCGTTCCCATGGTTTGCTCTTTTTGTGTAAGCTAGCTGGAGAAGCTTTCTGCTGCTCGCAGCTAAGAACTCTGACTGGCATACCCCTCTTTAAGGTCCCACTTAGATCTTACCTCCCACACAAAGCTTTTCTCCAAGCATGCTCTCCTCCACAGTCCCATGAATTCTCTAACAGAAAAGCAGACCCTTGGAATTGGCTCTGACTTTTAGTTATTTGCTTACAGGCCTGCTCTCCACACCAGACTGGGAGCTCCTTGAAGGCAGGGGCTGCGTCTTAGGTGGCTTTGTAACACAAAGCTAGCTCAGTGCCTGGCACATAGTAGGTACTTCATAATTTTTCATCGAATGGTAAATATGGATTGGGTTGAATGTATGCAATTGTTTCTTTCAGGACATTGCACTGCTTCAGATATTTTTCTCCTATTTCTATTTATTAAAAAGGAACTGAAGACTGAAGGAAAAAGGAAATTATGCAGCTTTTACTACTAACCAAGCCCTGGGTCAGCTGCTTTACACACAGTATCAGGTCACTAAGTATGATTATGATTCCATTTTATTGCTGAGGAAACAGATTCCGGAAGCTCAAGTGACTTTCCTAACGTCACAGAACTGGTAATAGATGGAACAGCTATGACCCCAATGTCCTTTTCATCATTATCTTCTCATGGTGATTCTCTCAACTCATGAAACGTCTTAAAGTTCAGAACAAATGGAAGGAAAAGCAGGAGGTTGAATAATCCTCAGAAGAAAACAACCAGCCCCTGAGAGAGGAGCACTGTCGGCATTTGGGGGCTTAAGTTAAATCTTTTATGGAGTATCTTCCTGAGACTGTCTTCAAGGGTTTATTCATTATGGGACCTTCTAAATTTCAGTTCATTGTAGCCCACAAATGTTTCATGTCTCAATGTTTAAAGCACCAGGAAAGAATCTGGAAGTGAGATTGCTGTGGATGCAGCTATGAGTGCACCAGATCCCAGTCCTTACAAAGCTCCCCATTGGTAGGGACCAAGGCTAATAAAAGCCCCACTCAAAGACTGAGGAATCCTGTATGGACCAGCAAAGGGCTCTGGATACACAGAGCAGGAGGAGGGCAATTCCCAAAATACGTATCAGGAGTGACTAAAAGGATGTGTAGGAGGGAAGGCAAGCAGGGTGGTTAAGAGGGTGCGCTCTGGCCAGCTGCCTGGATTCGAATTTTGCCTCCAGCACCTGCCAGCTCTGGACTCTTGAGCAAGTTTCTGTGCCTTCATTTCTTCATCAGTAAAACGGGAGAATAGTAACGGTACCTACCTCATCAGGTTCTGGTGAGGATTAAGTGAGTTAACGTTTTTGTCTTACACAGCAACCTGATGCCGAGTGAGCACTCTGCGACTGATAAACTAAAGTATAGGATGAGCAGGCAAGGAAAGGTGCAGGAAGGTGTCCCAGCCATGGAACTACTGCTCCAAGTTAGAACGAGTGCATGGCAAATGGGGACAGGGCATGATTCAGGAGGCTGGAGCACCGTGTGCACAGAGGACAGATGGGTGGCAGCAGTGGACTGAGGTGGGGTTGAGGATGCCTCGGCTGGAGATGAGCTAACCTCAGAGGGAAGGCATGTTAGCAATACAGCAACTTTTCCAAGCAGTAACCCCAATTTGGAGACAGAGACGATTGCAGATACACAATGAATGTGGCTTCCTGAGTTAGGGCATGGATAAAAATAGTCTATAGGAGAAAACCTTGGGTGTTTCTAACAGGAAAAACCCAGAGAAAATTATTTTGACATGAATTTTTAACATACACCCATAGAAGGGGAAGGAGGGAGGCCTGTTCTGTTTGAGGCAACCTGCTGACATGTCTGAAGCAGCCATAATAGATAAAGATTGGCACCCAGACTGGCCACAGATATGAACCGTAAATCACAGCTCACTTCTTGCTGTGTACCCCTCAATGAGTCACTTAAGATTTCTGCATCTACAGCTTCTCCACCCTCAAAGTGTGGACAAACCCACCTTTCTCTGCTAAGAAACTCACTCTGATATAAAACACTTAGCAATGAAGAGGGTGCTGTGTGCCTGTTGGGTAATAACACCACATGTAAATATCCGCATAGCCCCTCCCACCACCATATGCAATTCCCAAAGTGATGATTAATCCCTTTTGAAAGCTCTTTATACATATCACTCTGCCTGCCCTTTTCCCAAGGGGCACAGTGGATTAATTCTGAAATTCTCAACAGCCCTAAGACTGTTTAAACTTGTAAATGATGATTTTGTGATTCTAACTGGTTTAGCGTTATGAGGCCTGGCACACCCAGGAGCCACCAACTCACAGAACAGGTTCACCCAGCCCCAGGCACCCTGAAGGATGTCAAGAGGGGCCCCTAGAACTTAATGCTCTGATCATGGGTGTGGAAAGGAAGAGCTGTTTTTTTCTCATTTGGGGAACCTCCTTTAAAAAATTGAACACTTAATCTACATACATTGTAAAAACATTAGATAACATATCCACAATATAGGAGAAAAAACAAATTACTACAGTCCCACCACCCATAGAAATTCAGTTTAAGCTGTGTAGCATAAGTAACTGTTAATATACATATCTTTGCTAATCTGTTGTCATATAGCCTTCCAGACTTCCCTCCTTTTCTCTCTCTCTCCCTGTATACACACACACACACACACACACACACACACACACATATTAGAATATTATTCTCATTCTTATTGGTATCTTCTTATTCTCTAAGTTGTTTTATTCAATTTTTTAATTGGGACCTTTGTGTGCCCCAGTGTTGCTTTATGTCACCATGCTTAATGGCAGACTAGTATCTCACTGTGATATAATGGAGCAGTTGGACCTCTGAGGGAGACAGAAGCCCAACTCAACTGGTTAAGCACCATGAGGGCATTTATTGGCTCACGCAACTGCAAGCGCAGAAGCAAACTTTAAGCGTGGCTGGATACAAGGACTCAGATCTCAGCCTCCCTCAGCCCCTGCCCTCCAAGTTCCTTTACGTTAGCTGCTCTCAGGCAAGCTCTCTTTGCTGTGTACTTAGGTCCTGCCAATCCCACAGCCAGCGGAAGACTACTCTGTCCCAATTGTTCCCATAAAAAGTTCCTGAAGAGAGTCTCATTGGCCCAGTTTAGCTCTGCGCCCACCCCTGAATCAGTCACTCTTCATCCTGTCAGGCTGGAGGGCTCCTACTGGCAGGCCTGGGTACATGTGCCCTCTGTGGAGCTGGGTTAGGGATTAGTCCCTTCCTGCAGCAGGAAAAGAGCTGTTTCTCAAGTAAAGTTGGGATGCTATTACTGTAAAACAAAAAACTGCTAGGCTGACCAAAACATAACGTTTATTACATATAATAACCATTCTCTTTCACTGAGAATTCCGTTTATGCCTGGCACTGTGCTAGTCATTTTACATATGTCGTATAACCCTCAAATAACCCTATCAGACTGGGGCCACTGTCATCATCAGTGTTTTATAGAAATCTGAAGCTTAGCAAGGTTAACTAGTTTGCCCAACATCACAGAGCTAATAGGGGGCAGGACTAGGGCAAGAGCCCAGGTTATCTATCTCCAGAGTCAATCTTTGTAAGGGTTGTACTTTCCTGGGCAGACCACAGTTTATTGGACCAGTCCTTATCCTGGTGGAGCTGAAGAGCTGTTGACGTTGGATACCGGAGAGTGAGCTGGAAAGATAAGAGATGCTGATCAGAGACAAGCACAAATAAAATTAAGATTATAGACAGGGTTGCAAGGTCTGATAATGACAAGGTCTAGGGTATGACCACGGCAGTGGATAGCTGAGCTGTAAGACCTTTGATGGAAAGGAGATCAAGGAACTCAGAGGCCAGGGCATTGGAAAGATTATCTACATGGACTTTGAAATGACCAAAAATTAGTTTAGGAGCAGTGATGGAGAGAATGACAACAAGCCAGGAACCAGAATCCTCAGGAAATAATGGGAGATCACATGGGCCTGGCAAGGACTGCCACCAGGAGGGGCAGTGGCAGTATTATCACCTCTTCACATAACCTTTGGGATTGTTGGTCCTCAGGGCAGCACCAGGCCACAGAACAAGAGGGTGAAGGGAACAGAGAGAAAAAGCTTTTACAACATAAAAGATTGATCAATGGATTTCAGAAGATGCACTGGGAAGCACGGGGCCTGACCCTAGGTAGCAGAGCATGTGAAGAGAGAATTGATTTACGATCCATCGGGGGAGGTGATGGGTAGAGGAGAGGGAGGGAACAGGCATACACTTGTTCCATTCTGATAGGTAATCAAGTTCGCCTATGATGAACTAAGGCTCAAGGCGAGTAAAAACTATGGCAGAAAGAGTCGGGTGTTGCAAATAAAAAGCAAAGTAAGACAGGGTTTTTGATCCCAAGGAGCTTCATAAATGTTAGGAAGTAAAACAAGTACATGAGAAATGGAGAGTGTGAGGTCAGTGACTTTAAATTGAGTAAGTGAGGTTGAGAGGAAAGGATATTCTTATTCAGGTGGCTGATGAGGCCAGGCATTATCCAAGAGCGACAGCTGAGATCTAATTTAAAGAATGGGAAGGGTTCCTACAAGTGGAGAGTTGGTGGGGGACACACATTTCAGACGAAGGAAATAGCATGAGCAAAGATCCGGTAATGGGGAAACACGTGGTGTATTTGGAGGACACGGAGTGACTCATTTGACTGGATGTGAAGAAGTTGTGAAAGACAAACCTATCAGATGAAGAACCAGGGAGGGGTGAAAGATTGTTAGGGGTTTTTGCAGTCTTCCACATGGGGTTAAGCTATTAGTGGAAAGGGGATTTTAAATAAAGAAGACAGTTTGGGGAAAGACAAGTTTTGTTTAGAGCATATTACATTTGAGGTAACTGTAGTACATCCCAGTGGGCAGTGATAAGTTCCCATTTGTATCCTTATGAGAGACGAGGCCTGAAATATTGTATGCATGTGTGATATGTGCATATGCCTGCATTTTTTATACCCTGACTCATTCAAAAAATTATTTGAGTGGCATACACAAATATGCACATCAGAAGTTTTGAAAAGGAGAAATTAGACAAAGGAAAACACAAGGTTGTGAAATAAAATTAAGTTTAAGCCATAAAGTTAACATATAATCTTCATGCCATATAGTCCTGTCAGATTGCTAGAGGCGGACAGCACATGTGGCTTTGAACTTCCTAGCAGCCAAAGCAAAAAGGGGGAGCAATGATTAGGTGTTAGATTTCTAGTGGATGAGAAACACAGGTTTGTAAATCTTCAGGACAGAGGGAGATTGAGGACCCTGGTTTGTATGAGACGGCTCTGGACGGGGCGTCAGGTGTCCTCCTCACCTGGCGTCCCTGTCATTCCAGAGCACGTCCGTCTCGAAGCTAGATGTGGACGTGTGATTTGTTCCGTCCAAGAGGCGCAAGCACAGGGTGCGTCATAGTTCCAAATGCAAGTTTAGGAAGCCCGTACGGAACCCTCCTTCCCCACGCCACAGTGACCGAGGCGGCCAAGGAGAAGGGAATGTGGGGGGAAAGGGAGGCGGGGGGGCCGTTTCGTGACATCCAATGAGACAAGAAGAAAGAGTGGCAAAAAAGAGGAGACAGGACAGTGAAACGCCTAGAAGGGAGACCACGGGAACCACAGGATCTTAGAAACTAAGACGGAGGCTTTTCCAAAGGGAGAGCCTTAGAAAGATTAAATGCTCGTCCACAGCCACACAACTAAAAATTGGTGGAACTATTACCTCAGTTCAATTGGTAATGACGCACAGCCGTGCTCTTGGCTGCTTCGCGTGCCTCTCCTGAGGGAAAGGGAACGACAGGCCCCACCACCTCCCAGCTGTGTCACCGAGGGCACAGTGAGCCCACAGCTGCTCACCTATAAAACGGACAGTATGGTGAGGAGAGGGGCCTGTATTGTCCACAGTGTACAAAGGTTCATGGCTCTGTGCTTTGAAGACCTGGGATCTGCAAATGTGACATGAATGTTCGTCTTTACCTTTTGAACCCAGAAAGGGGAAGTGGGGCTTCAGGCATCCATTCCCAGGAACCGCGTATCTCCAGGCTCCGCAGGCCACAGAAGGCCTGGGACCCAGGTCTCTGGCAACGCTCACGTAGCCTGCATGAGGAGAATGAAACGAAACCACAGTGCTCGCCAGCATCCACCCTGCAAGCTCCAAAGGACAATCTCTTGGCAGGAAGGGAAGATAATCTTTTATTCCTCAACCCCTTGGATTCCAGTTTGAGCCAGAGCCCTGTTTTATGAAATAAAAGCAGTGATCCGGCAAAGAACAATTTTTCAAAAATTGAGGACCTAATAACGAGAAATAGTACCACACCTCTCAAATGTTCTATCTAGGCGCTGCCTAGGGGCTCAAGCCCAGCTCTTTTGTCTAAGGCTGTGGCTTGAAAGTCATCTGATAGCCAGGTGGTGACTCTGTTGTCTCTAAAGTCTGTCACGCTGTCTGGCTTCTGTCAGTGGCTGCCAGCTCACTCCATTCACCCTCATTCTATTTAACTCCCCATGTAGGCAGGCTTTGGGAACTGGTAAGTTTTTGGTGCTTGTTTGCAAGAACATTTTGTATTAGATCAGCCCCAGAATGGAAGATGTGTGAAAGATAACTTAAACCTACTATATTTTCAGGGTGGGCCAAAGTGTTCACCCCATCTGCACTTGAATACTTCTAGAGACCAAAGAGCACACTACCTATCACATAAGAGTATTCTTTCAAGCAGCATCTCCACTGAGGCCATGTGTACTCCCACCTGCAGGCTTCGCCACTGGAGTGCCTTCTTCCTGAAACCCTTCTCCCCCTACCCTCTGCCAATACACTGTCTCCCCTATATATGGGAGCCCCTCTCAATATAATTTTATTCAGTTTAGAGTTTATACAACAGCATTTATTGACATCTACTACATGCCAGGCACTGTTCTAGGCTTTAGATACAAAGACTAATATGACAGTTCAGTCCTCAGGGTTAAGAGCGTAGGTACTGGAGGTAAAGCTGAATTTAAATCCTGCTTATAGGACAGATGGGTGACCTTGCATCAGTTACTGGACCCCTCTGAGTCCTACTTTCCTCATCTGTAAAATGGAACAAACAATAATTTCCATTTCAAAGGGTTGATGTGGCCCGGCCGGGTGTGGCTCAGCGGTTTAGTGTTGACCTAGGATCCAGGCGATCAGGGTTCGATTCCCGGTCAGGGCACATGCCCAGGTTGTGGGCTGCAGCCGATCAATGACTCTCTCATCATTGATGTTTCTATCTCTCTCTCTCTCCCTCTCCTTTCCTCTCTCTGAAATCAATATATATTTTAAAAAAATAAAAATAAACTTCAAAGGGTTGATGTGGTGTCTAGATGAAATAATGAACATAACGTTATTCTCAGTGTGCCTAAACAAAGTCAGCACTTTGTAAGTGATAGTTGGATATTAGAACATTTGAGCACAGTGGTGCTTTTGCTTGGAACTTTCCTAACTTCCTAGTTAAGATGTATTTTTAGATCCTGGCTCAAGTATCACTTACTCAGGGAAGCCCCACCCCAGACCAAGGTGTTGCCTAATTTCACAGGCTTACAGCACTGTCTACCTTTCTTGATAGCACCAACACAGCTGTGATTTCACCTGCATCAATGTGGTTATTATTAACTTATGTCTATCCTACACCATCTCCCACAGCCCCATCCCAATCAGAATGTCAGCTCTGTGAAGACAAGGGTCTTTATTTTTACTAACCAATTTCTAAGTAGGCACCCACTAAATATTTGAATGAATGAAAAACAAATGAACAATAAATAATATGTAATATTAGACATATTATAATGACATTGAGGTATTATATTGAGAAAAGCATTCAAAACTTTTAGATTCCAAGAGGCCAATGAACAGCTGTTAAGGAGTTGGGATGGGACCTGGATGGCATAAATAGCTTTGTCCTGACCACCCAGGAGACAGAGTTCATGGCAATGTGTAGAGTAGAAAGAGACTTACAGCTCAGTAGGTTAGGCCTTTAACAAAAGATAGTGATGGCTAACATCTGTGTAACACTTACATTGTGCCAGGCACTGTGCTGAGGGCTTTATACATATTAATTCATTTAATCTCTATAATCCAATGAGACAGCACCTATGCAGAAGGCTTAAATTATCTACCCCAAATTAGTGTGATGGGCTCAGGCTCACTTTGAGATCTCATTGCTAGTCCTTGGGTTTTCTTCTCCATGACCTCTTGGGTTCTGGACCTTTCCCTCCCTTAGTTCACACCCTGGCTCTTAGACTTTGTATGATTCTGACCATTGGTAACCAGACTTCATCTCCTACTTTCCAGACCCTCAATTTGGTTTGGCTTCCAATGTTCATGAGAGCATTAGTGCTCAGAGGACCCTGGAAAATTTCTATCTTATTGCTACTTCCATTCTAATGGGAAAGAGTCCAAATATCCTCCTTTCACTCAAAGACCCTTTTCTTTTGATTGATTGATTGATTGATTGATTGATTGGAGAGAGATCTGTTCTTCCACTTATTTATGCATTCATTGGTTGATTCTTGTATGTGCCCTGACCTGGGATCGAACCCACAACCTTGGCATGTCGAGCTGATGCTCTAACCAACTGAGCTAGCCTGCCAGGGCTCAAATACCCTTTTCTAACTTGAACAGGGTTGTTTCAATCCTTCACTTGTTAGTTTTTGAAGGGACTTGTGGAATTAGATAGTGTCTTCAGGGTCATTTACGGTCATCCCCATTGAATTCCATAGCCTCTGAAATAGTCTCCTGGACGAGTGGTTTTCCAGCCTGTATTTGTGCAGTGCCAGTGATGGATAATTCATCAACCCAAGGTACACTTTCCATTATGACCTGTTGGAAAGATCTTTCTGTACCAAAGTTGAAACTTAACTCCCTATAATTTCTCCTCATGGGCAGTAGTGTATCATGCGATAGAGGGGCAGTAGGAGCTGTCTCTCCCAGCAGGAGCGAATATTTTATCACTTACGTTACTTAGAATTTCTACTGTGCAATACTAATGAGAGCATATCAACTTTTCATGTGGTTTTTGGCTATTTTAAAATTCTCCACAGACAACACACACCTCATCGCCTGAGCAGGAAGGACTCATCCCACCAAGGCCCCCTGGTCCTAACCCCACCTCCTGGGGCCACTAGTAAGTCTGCTCCCCCTTCCTCAAGGCAGCCTATTTTGCCCCCTAAATCTTTCTTTGACCTGGTTTCTTCTGGCGGGTGATAATCCAGGCTCCATTGCTTGGGAGCTGGGTGAACTTGGGAAAGTTGCTTAATTCTTCTGGTTCTCAGTTTCCTCACTTTAAAAAGGAGGTGCAGATCAAATCAGACATGTGCTGATAGAAAACCAGAAAGTGCTGGTGATTGTTCTCATGCTGACCATCTGGAACTCCGACAGGAAGTGACCTTTTGCTCCAGGGACAAGGGTGGGAGCCCAACATGGAGCCTGAGGATGGAAATAGCAGGGGCTGATCAGGAAATTATAAACCCAAGAATCAGGGCAGTAAATGAAGGTGGGATCTGACCCAGGAGGACTTTTTTATCAATGAGCATACTGGCAAACATGCATTGAGCACTGTGCTCTAAGCACTCAGCATGCAGCTCAATTCACAAACACCTCACAACAGTTCCCAGAGGTAGGGCGATTGTTGGTCCCATTAGGCAAATGAGGAAACCGAGGCACAGAAAGACTAAGCACTTTGCCAAGGTCACACCCTCTGTGCTAGAGCAGGGATTGGAACCCAGACTGTATGGCTCTATAACTCGTTTTTTTTTCTTTCTATTTTCTTTTATTTATTTATTTTTTTTTTTAATTTTTATTTTTGTTTAAAATATTACAGATGTCCCTTTTTCTCCCCAATGACCCATTCCACCCCGTCCCTTCCCCCTTCCCAGGCCCTCTCCCCACCATTGTCTGTGTCCTTGGGTTTTGCATATATGCATATAAATTCTTTGGTTACTCTCTCCCCCTCCATCCACCCTCCCTCCTCCATCCCTCTGACATTCGTCAGTCTCATCTGTGCTTCCATGTCATTGCATCTATTCTGTTCATCAGTTTTTTATTAAGTTCTGTAGATTCCACGTATAAGCAAGATCATGTGATGTTTGTCTTTCGCTGCCTGGCTTATTTCACTTAGCATAATATTCTCCAGGTCCACCCATACTGTTCCAAAGGGTACGAGATTCTTCTTCTTTACAGCTGCGTATTATTCCATGGTATAAATGTCCCACCTCCATAACTCTTGAACACTGTTCTATGATGCTTCCAGGGAGCAAGGCCAAGGTGAGGAAGCAACTATGACGGTAGGTAGGATGGAGCCTGATGTCCTGAGATTTTACCTGGCAGGGCTTTGGGAGGCTAAGGAGCCAGTGGGGCTGGGTTTCTGGAAGGGAAAGGAAGAAACTCCAGCAGCAGAAATGAAATGCCAAGAGCAGAAGCAGAAGCACTGGAGCTCAAGTTCACATATCAGAAGGGCACCTGCCAGGTTTAAACATCATAAATAATTCTTAACACCTGCTGGCCCCTACACTAAACACTTTGTTCATATTATCCCATTACCCAGCAGGATGACCCTGTGAAAGAGATGAGTGTGTCCACTTCACAGTCAAAAAAACTGACAATAAAGTTAAATAAGTTGCCCTTGGTCACAAAGGTAGAAGCTGAGCTGGGACATGTTTGACTCCCTTTCCCTTAGCCTCTGAACCACCATCAGGGCACCACCTCAACCTTCTAGGAGCTGCTCACACTCCCCCATGGAGCAGAGACAAACTTACTTTCCCCACCCTCTCACTGCCTGCATGCTCCACAAGGCTTCCCCTCTGCAGGTTCCTGAAGCCACCTCCACCCAGAGCCCAGTATCCGAGGCCTGTGCCCACCTCCGAGCGGGGCTTGAGCTGAGCAGGCTCTGGCTGGCTTTTGCAGTTCCCAGGCTTGAGCAAGCCCAGACACAGCCCACCTCCCAGGGCGTGGGACCACGGGCGGTAAAGTCACAGGTGGTTTTCAGGGCCCTGTTCAGACTTGTGGGTGGTGCTGAGCCAGATGTGTCAGGGATAAACCCTGGTGTGTGTGTCTGGGGCGAGAGAACCAGACAGACCACTCCCCAGGGACGGAAGCCAAGCCGATAAATAAAGGCCCTGCACCAAAGAATAGGTCTTGGATTGACAAATTTCCGGAAAAATGTTTAATGTGGAGTTAAGCATAGCCAACTAAGAGTGAGTCGAATTTCTCCCATCATTTGGCTGCAGCTCAAAGGAAAAAGGTGCTAGGAAACCCAGTGGTCCCTTTAAGGCAGCTGACTCACTGGTTTTCCTATCTTGGTCCACTGAAATCGAAATTCAAGACTTATGTTAACTGACCATTGTTTGCAACTGCCAAGTTTAATGTCCTAATTGGTTTACTTTCCACTCAAAAGGGAAGGATGGGGGAAGGGCTATTTGACCTGGGAACTGAAGAGTGGTCAGGATCCACATCTGTGAATCTGTTTTCTCTTCTATAAAATGGGTCTCAGTGCTTTCTCTCAAAAACTTTGTTTTCATCCGTGTCCCCCGCCACTCCTTACTCTTCCCCCATGCCCTCCCTCAGGGCATGAAGAGGGTCTACTGTCCAGGGCCAGTAGGGTCCTGATATTGCCTGGTTATGTCCTTTCCACTTTTTAGGTCTTAACTCAGCCACATCTTGCCTGGACATCTTTTCTGGTCTTTTCCCCAGCTCTCAGCTGGGCTGGGTGCCCCTTCTCAGGGCTCCCACAGCACGTTGTATATAGCTCCACAATTGCATGCTCGTTTGTGTGTTTAGACCTTATATACACCATTGTGGTGGCATTTTTGTCTCTAAAAATGCCAAGCTTGGCCCTGGCCAGTGTGGCTCAGCTGGTTGGAATGTCATCCTGTACACCAAAGGGTTGCAGATTCAATTCCTGGCCAGGGCACACACCCAAGCTTACAGGTTCGATCCCTGGTTGGGGTACATATGGATGCAACCAATCAATATTTCTCTCTCTCTCTCCTTCTCCCTTCTCTTCTCTCTCAAACCAATTAAAAAAAAAACAAAAAAGCCAAGACCTAGCACAGCGTCTTGGACATAATGGGTGTTTAGTAAATATTTGTTGAATAAATACCCACCTTATAGGTGTATTTGAAGATCAGATGAGATAATGGATGTGAAAGCAAACTGTAAATTACTATTACGTTTATTATTGTTTTCCATGGATACATTTATAAATTTTGTACAAACTGACATATGTATTATTGTATTATTTTGTATTGTATTACATATTATGTATGTAATATATGTATTGGTAATATTATTACAATAGTAATAGATGCCAAAGCCTAGGCAAAGAGATTTGTATAAGGTCAAATGCTGAGAAAACAATCAGAAATATACATGTACGTATACAACTGTGTATTCGTTTCTACATTCGTACCATCAATGACAAGAAATTATTATAACTCCTGGGCTGAAGATGATGGTCAGAGCTCTAAATTATTTTCCAAGAAGGCAGAGAGGTGCTAGCCAGGGAGTTGAATATCACACTTCTGCCTTTTATGTGGTTAAGACTTTTTGGTTTCCAGATTTTTATACCCTTGGCTCTTATATTCGCCATGTAAATTCATCTAAGAAATCAGACAGTGGAAAGGGGGAAAAAACACACTAGGCCCTTCTTTTTATGCTTATGTTCTTTTCTCAGGAGAGAGGGAGTGCCAACAGGCTGAACTTCTGTCCTTCTTTCTGGCAGTGGGGAGACACCAAAGAAGGGGGCCACGAGCACAGGAGCAGCTGCTGAAAGGCCCAGCCAAAGCTCCAAGCCACTGCCACGCCCGTCTGAAGACAGCCTACCGGTGAGCCCCAGACTTCCAGTGTCAGGTTCTATCTGGTAAGTCAGCGTCCCCGCCCTTATCTCGATCAAGATCAGCCAGATCCAGTGCACAGTGACACACAGCACGTCCCTCTGCTCAGCCGGGACAGACCTGCTCTTCTTCAGTCCCGCCCGATTGCTTTGCTCCTATCTGCCCAGCAGGGCTAGGAACAGACTCCTCCCTTCCTCCCTCCCTCCCCCCTTCCTCCCTCCCTCCCCCCTTCCTCCCTCCCTCCCCCCTTCCTCCCTTCCTTCCTGCTTTTTTGCCTTCTTTCTTCTTTCCTTAATTAAACTTTACTCTAGTTAATTTTTTAAATAAGTAATTCATTCTAGAGGTTACAAAGAACTATTATAAAATAAAAAGATACAGTAAAAATTCTCCCTCCCTTCACTAGCTCTCACGGACTTGATGCCCGCTGTGTATCTCTCCAGAGATTTAAAAAAATGCACATGCAAGTATTTGCCTGCTAATATGATTATATACCCTCACTCATTTTTGTAAATATGGTAAACCTTGTGTGGTGATAAATAGTGCTCTGTTCCTTAATTTTCTCAACTAATGTATTTTGGATATCTTTCCATATCAGAACAGAAGGACTTCCGCTATCATTTTTCATTGCTGTATAGTTTTCCAATCCATAACTTATTTTAATCAGCCCTAAACTGTTGGACATTTACAACCGATGATGCAGTGGATACCCTTGATATATATGATTTCCCAACTGTTATCTAATCAGGAATGGGGCTGCTGGGTCAGGGGCAGACAGACTCATCGCTGAAATAGCTCTTGCCAAATGGCTCATCACAGGAGCTGTGCCAATTTAGGTTCTCTCCAACAGCATACGAGAAGGAATAGAGTTCTAAAACTTTAAAACAGGAATAATTCTACCATCAATACCCGCTTGCTAAGCCCCCACTCTAAGCTGGGCACATTACACCTATTATCTCATTTAACCCCCAGCCAACCTTTTGAGGTACGTTCATGTCAGTCCTGTTGTCAGAGGGTCCCTGAGGTTCTCGGGTGAATGACCTTCGTCGTCCCCACGGCCCTTCTCACCCCCCGCGGCCTTTCATCTAGAAGTCAAGCCGCAGAGCGCTCATTCTGGTCTCACCGGAGGACTCCGCTGCATTTCCTGAGCACTGAACGCCGGGCACGTCACCTCGCCTGTGCGCACAGCAGCCTCCTGTCTCAGGCTCTGTCACTATCTCAGCAACAAGAGAACCAAAGGCAGGCGAGGTAACAAGCCCTGGCTCACGGTCACGCAGCGTGTGGGCGGCCGGCCGGGTTTGGACCCAGTCTGCCGACACAGCCCAAACCTCCCCCGCACTGAGACGGACAGAGGTCTGGGGTGGGCGCCGCGAGGGGAGCCCGACAGTGCGGGTGCCACTGAGCTGGGAACGCTCGAAATGGCGAAGATGCTGAATTTTATGTGACGCGTGTCACTGCAATGTTTTAAAACAGAAAAGATGCTAATGTGTGTTTCGGAGAGTCGTGAGATTAGAGGTCGTGTTAGTCAAGGGCTCAGCACAGGCCCGGCACAGAGGACATCCTTGATCAATGAAAGCATTGATTATCAGTATTATTAGCAATTGCTGTGTCTGCCGTGGGAACCATCCCAGGAGGGACTTTTAGTCTCCTGCACTATCAAGGGGGGAAAGTCACCTGGTGTGTGAGGAACAAATGAGTTCTTGGGTGTGAAAATGCTTTGTAAACTTAAAAAAAAAAAAAAAAAGTGAGAAATGATTGATTGATCAAGGTGTTATCAGCACATTTCACAGAGAGCTGAGGTTTTTTTCTGCCTTCTCCTAGCACTTTGTATTTACCCCATCACAACACTGGTCGCCTGGGGGAGGGGGACCGTGGGTAACTCCCCTCCCCTCCCCTCACTGGGATTCTCAGGCAGAAACCGTCCTCCTCATTTGCACGGTCCAGCACCCAGCCCAGAGCCTGCACCCAGAGGCAGCCTTGTCAATTTTTGCTGACCTCAGCTGAATTTGGGAGAGGTGAGCAGCCCTTTAGATCATTTCAGCCAGAAGACCTCCTTCCGATGACAGAGGCAAGATGGTCAGTCCTGCTTTGTAAAGCAGGGGTCCTCTCCAGGGGGCAGTTTCTCACGCTTAAGTGTGTAATTGTCCATCTCCTTGCAAACACTGGGCCTGCTGACCAGCGAGCATTGCCCTGTGGGGCGGGTAGAGAAGTCAAATTCAGGGTGAGGAGAGGGATGGCAGGACCTCCCAGGAAGAGGTGGCTTCAGGACAAGGGCTGCCTCGTTGTTTTTGGTGGTTTTCATTACTTGGTTTGAACTCCTGTGGAGTAAATGTTTCTAGGGCATATTTGGGGATCTAATTCTGGAGTCCTTAAGCAAAGAAAAATGTGATAAAATACCTGCCCCTTGGACACAGAGGCGGCTGCTTAACAGGCTGCCTGTGTGCACCCTTTGCAGACAGGGGCCCTCAAGAGGGTAAGTGACCTGCCCAAGGTCCCGCTGGAAAGTGTCAGAACCAGGACAAAAGCTCACAGTTCTTGGCCAGGGCTGATTCTGCAGCCCTCTGCTGACTGAGGTAAACTGAGGGACAAAAGCAGGTTCTCTGGGGCAGGCGGGCAGGCAGGCAGTTGTCATCTTCAGATGTCAAGTGTGTTCGTCCAACAGCCCCTACACCTTTCACAAGGGTTGGGAAAGATGACTTTTGCCCTGAACTTGTCCTCCAAATACCAGACCAGAAAAATCACTCACTCGTCACTCTTGCTTTGACTCATGATGCCTCAGCATGTGCACAGAGGGGAGAGCTGTGAGCCACGGAGAGGAAGGAAAGACCAGGCACCACGAGGGGCCTCCTTGCTCATCAAGTCCCAGGGAAGCTTCCCCAGGCTGCCTCCACGGTCAGCAAGGGACCTCTCCTCCAGGAAGGAAGGACAGTGGCCACCGCAGTGCCTCCCCCCCAGTGCACAGGACGCCAGAGCTCGGTGTTTCTGTCACTCTGTACTGTTTCTTCCTGTAGGGTCCGGGGGCAGGGGGCAGTGTCTAGGTGGGGCTGGCAATTCACGTGCGACCCACCTACTGAGCTAAGGCATGGAGAGGTTAGGCAGTTTGTTCTAGAGCCCATGGCAAGCCCGTGAAGCCAAACTCGAGCAGCCCCCCCACACAGCTCAGGCTCCTTCCTGCTTCCAGAAGGTTTCACAAGGCCAGGAAGCCAGCAGTCCTGGGGTCAAACGAAAGGAGGCTGCTCCGGGACACACCCAAGAGCAGCTTCTGGTCAGGCATTCCTGGCAGCATGGGGCACCTCATCCCTCCCACGCCTTGTCCATGATGAAAGCTGATAGGCAAGGCCTGCCGAATGCCGGGGCAGGGCAGCGACTCCAGCATGGTTTAGGGGCACCCAGAGGTCTCCCTGCTAAAAATATCTGCCTCCCCTTTCCTGCTGTGGAAGCTGAAATGGTCTCAGGGAAGTGTTACTCCCTTGGTCTGAGGCATTATATTCTTAGTAGATCTGATTTAAAGATTAAACACCACTATGTGCAGAACAAACTGAGGCATGGTCATGCCATGACACCTTACTTGGCATTTATTTATATCCCTGCATAAATCCAAGGAAGAATTTGAGAGTCTCACAAATTTATTTCTCAGAGTAGCCAGCTGAGGCAAACAGATCTTGTTCCAGCAAATCTGGGGATCAGCTAGAGAGAAGGTGATCTCTCTGCCCTGGATATTTCATTTGTCTGCTCAAAATCTCCAATAGCTCTGACTGTCGTTTAAGTAGAACCCTCACCCCATACTATTTGTCATCTTCCTCACTGAACTCCCACCTCGAGCAAATGCTCTGAGCTCTCCCCCTGCTCCCTGACTTCCTGCAAGCTGCCTCTTCTGCTGGCTGATCTTTTTCCTCTGTCCCTGGCTCCTCTCTGTCCTTCAGGCCTTGGCTTGAAATGCTACCGCTCCGGTGGCCCCCTGACTGTGGTAGCTAAGGTAAGTGTTCCCCTTGTCTTTCAAACACTCTGTTCTTTTCCTTCACAGCCTTTCCTACAATTAGAGTGTGTGTGTACAGTCAACCCTTGCTATTTGCAGATTCTGTGTTTGCGAGTTTGCCTACTTCCTAAATTTATTTGTAACCCCCAAATCAGTACTCACAGGGCTCTCGAGGTCATTTGTGGACATGCACAAAGTGGTGAAAAATTTGAGTCAATGCCCATGTTCCCAACTGAGGTCCAAGAAGGTGACACTCTGCTGCTTCTTTAGCTCTCAAGCTCTGTACAAGTGTTCTTTTCACAGCCAATTTTGTGCCATGTTTTTCACATTTTGGGGCTTTGGTTGGTGGTTTTGCTGTTTGGAATGGCCCCCCAGTGCAGTGCTGAAGTGCTGTCTTGTGTCCCCAGGCTCAAGAAGGCTGGGAGGTGCCCTTTGGAGAAAAGACTCATTCAGGCATGAGTTGTACTGCGGTTGGCCATGCGTGTGACGTTAATGAATCAACAATATATATTAAACAAGGTGTATTTAAACAGAAGGGCACATAAAACTAGATCATATATGGATTGACTGATGAAAATGTGACCACAGCCTCGCAGGAACCCAACCCTGTGTTTCCCCTAGGAGCAATGGTGCCGTATTCACCAGCTCAGTGCTTATGGTAGCTTTGTAAAACATAACTGCCACAAACAATAAGCACCAACTGTATATTCACTGGTTTTTTAGGGCTGCTGTAACAAATACCACAAATGGGGTAGCTTAAAGCAACAGAAGTTTATTCTCACAGTTCTGGCAGCTAGAAGTCCAAAATCAAGCTGTCAAAGGGGCATGCTTCCTCTAATGGCTCTTGTGGAGAATCCTTCCCTTGCCTCTCCCTAGTTTCTGGTGGTTTGCTGACAATCACTTGTGTTCCCTGGCTCGCAGCTGCGTCTCTGCCTAAGTCATCAAATGACATTCTCTCTTGAATGTCTGTCTCTGTGTCTCTTCCCCTCTTCCATAAGGACACCAGTCATATTGGATTTAGGGTGCTACCTACTTTAGTATGATTTCATCTTAACTAATTCCACCTGCGAAGACTCTATTTCCAAATCAGATCACATTCTGAAGTTCTGGAAGGACATGAATTTTGGGGAGAGGACTACTCGATCCAGATATATATTTATTTTACATATCATATATAATTTAAAAATATATGCACTTAATCAATGTGTATATTAAACTACTTAATCTATATATTAAATAATGTGCTTATTTAATCAATAGCTGTCTCCCAAAACTAGATTACAAACTCCATGGGGAAGGACATGGAGTTCTTATTTGTCTTTTTATCTTCAACACCAAGCCCAGCCTGATACATGGTAGGATCTCAGTAAATATTTGTAAAGGATGAATGGATAAATGGATGAATGGATTTCAAAGCCAGTAACAATCAAGCTGTCATGGAGCCCTGAGCTCCTCAACAGCCATCATCCATCAGGTCAGGCTGAGAACAAGGCCCAGAGGGTGGCTTCCATCTCCACCTCCCTCCCTACTTCCCTTCAACCAGCTTTCCTGCTTGAATCTGTTTTATAAACTGCTTCTATGCAATATTGTTTTTATAAAATAACTTATTAAATGAATTTTCAAAGTGTGAAAAAACACTGAGCCTAGCCCCCTGTTATATAGACAAGGAAACCGAGGTCAGGAGACAGGAAGGGCTTTGCCCAGGGTCCCAGGCAGTCATGGCAGAGGCAGGACTAGGGGCTGGTCTTCTGAGCCTGTTCCAGAGGTTTTGACTGGACACTCGCTCTCCTGCCAAGACCTACGGAGGGAGTGCATTGGAATTTACCCTCTCTGGGACCCTGCTTTTCTATCTGGAACAACATCTGGAGAACGAAACCGAGCCTGTGGCATGTGCCCCTTCCCTGTAGCTCTGAAAGGCCCTTCGTGCCAAGTTCGTGGACATTCCACCAGCCTGTTCTAGGCAAATCCATCTGCCAGCAGGTCACAATCCTTGCCTTCATCTCTGAGCTGAGGTATTTTGGCCTTTCTGCTTTTAAATGCACCCTTTGCTTTTTTGGAAGCCAAAGCCAAGCAAGGGAGGCCCGGCTCAGGAGCCCTGGGGCAGATGGGGTGGGGTGGGCTATGGAGGAGGGGGCTCTGTTTTGTAGACCTGACTTGAGAAGAAAACTGGGCTGATTATCTCCCAGGCCCAGCTGCAGAAACGCCTTAGCTCGGCAGTGGATTATAAATAGCCCAGAGTGCACTCCCAGCGCTTGAAAACAAGGATTTTTTTTTCCTGTGTTAGAAGAACAGCTCTTTACAGCGATCCTGGGCCCCCTCCTCAACCCAACCCCCAAAGAGCTGTGATTTATGTCTTAGCACCATTACTGGGACCCAGAATCACACAGCCCCGATAAACAATGATTAATTCATTGCCAAGTTCTATGAAAAAGGAGGCATTCCTTTGGAAGTCCTTTCTTTCATTTTGGCAGAGATATGCTGACCCATGAGACCAGAGGGGCAGTTTTGCTGCAAGTTTATTACCCTGGGTTTCATCTGGCTCTTTCCGCCCTTGTATGCAGTGGGGCTGGAGGAAAGCTGGTGGGTCGCTGACTGACATGAGGGCAAGAGGGGCAGAGAAGAGCCTCTGAGCTTGGCTGAGTCGACTGAACTTGTTCTGAGATGCTCCCTGATGAAAAAGCCAAGGATGCTGGGCTGGTCCAAGCCCTTCTCTCCAGGGGAAGTCAGCCTCTATCTTGAGGAAATCAGGTCTCAATGCAAATACCCGAGAGTCCTCGCTTGAGTGGGCTCACTCACTAGGCCCTTAAGTTTGAATAGCAGCTCCCGATGTGCAAAGCCCTTTCCAGGTTCTGTTCTCATCTGACCTCCCCAACAACCGTGTTATCTGCTTGTTTGGTTTTCTGGAATCAAAACTAATGCCTGCTTGTTGTAGAAAAGTGTTGAAATTTCAGGAAAGCGTAAAGAGGAAAGAATCTCACCCAAATCCCAGCATACTGAGAAAATGATGTTTTCATGGATGCCCTTCCAAACTTCCCTTATTGGATTATAGATGGATATAATTTTATCAAAATGGGGATACGTTATTGTGTTAGTTGAGCTTTTGGTAGAAATAGATGTAACATTTAAGTAAGGAAGTGAAGAGAGTTTAATAAACGGACTATTTACATTGGTCTGGGCATAGGTTAGGACGCCAGCAAGGAAAAGTGGTTTATACCAGAGCTAGCAACAGGGGAGAGCCATTATCACCCCTAGGTCTGAAGGTCAAGGGGAGGGAGTGGCTACTGCAAACCAGAGCTGTGCAGAGAAGGTTACTTGTCAGGAACTGTCCCCTTCAGCAGAGACACAGCCAGTCCCAGAAAACCAACAGAGATGGAGCCAGAGAACTAAACACCTTGGCCTCACTCTCCCCCAACCCTCCAACTGCTGGTGCCGCCCGTTGGCCAACCCAGCCAGAGTTAGAAGGCATAGAGGCCCTTGGACAGCAGTCCACAGAGGCCAACACCACAGGCACAGAGCAGGGTGGAGAAAATCAGTGAGTAAATAGGAGAGGCAGCAGAAAATATCCATTACGCCTTCTATGCTACTGCTTTTATCAGTCCACGCTAAGCCAAGAGGCTTCTGACTCAACGAATATAGATCGGCATCATACTTTTTAGTGGCCCTTAAATGAATGTACCAAATTTATTTCACCAATCCCCTATTGATGGACACAGGGTTAGTTTCTAATTTCTCAGGAGCACAGACAATGCTGTGATGAGCAGATCTGGACATAAAACTCTTTGTGCACTCAGGATATATAATCTTGATTCCCCTTTGATGATTTTTAGAGACCAAGACTCATTGCCTATGAAGCTTGCCCCCAGGTCACACAGTGGGCATGTGGCTCTTTGTCAACAATGAACACGGAGTGGTCTGTGATAGAAAAAGGAATAATAGAGTAAATTTTTAATTTTTGGTTTTAAAAAATAATAAGAATGTTTATTACTCCCCTGCGAGTCTTATCACCCACATGACTCGGAAGGGAAGTGGACTGTTGGGTCCCGGGAGAGCAGCACCTGGGTGGGTTGGGAGGGACAAGGGGAAGGGGAGAGAGGAAATGCACAGGGCAGAGAGGAAACGATGACACAGGACGCTCCTTCACTGGTTTCCCAGTTGTCACCTCAAAAGTTGGAACCTGCTCCAGAGGCCTGGGAAGGGCGGAGGAAATGGCCTCTGAAGTCCGGGGGAAGTGAGTGGGAGGCTGCACCTCCTGTGACGCCTCAGTCTCCTTGTCTGAGAAGTGGCACCGATGCCGCACAGACTCGTCTGAGGGTCGTTTGATGTACACAAGCAAAAGGGCCTGGCGCCTCGAGGTGCTCAAGAAATGCACGTTTCTTCCTGTCTTGCCCAAAAGCTGGGAGCCAAGCCAGGTGAAATCTTTATTTAATTTTTTTAATTCAACTAATACTTATTGAGGAGTAGATAAACAAGGCTCTTCTTGCCTTCAAGGAGCTTAGAAACCGTCGTGTGCACGAACTCGCTCTGTATCTCAGGGCTCTCTGCTCTTGTCTGGGCTTTTGTTCCTCCTTGACTGTCCTTGTCGCCTCTACCTGGTGAAATCCCTTATATCCTCACTGTCCACTCCCATGGGAACCCACCCAAACGTGTCACTCCCTCCTCTGCACCCCCATAGCACCACATCGGTTCCCCTCTCACACCTTATTCCTTGGTATATAGTCCAGGGATTAAGAGCTGGAGTCAGATGGGTTCGGTTTCCATCCCACTCACCTGGTATAGCTAAGTTTCCTCGTCTGAAAAATGGGTACAACAGCATTTCCTACCCCAGAGGGTACTTGTGTGAACTGAAAGAGCCTATACATGCAGAGCACATAGAACAGAGCCCGGCACGGGGCCTACGCGCCTCGGTAAACATCAGAGCGATTACTGTTCATCACTGTCCACCTGGGGCAGGGGCCCAGTGGACATTTGTCAAAAGAATTTATGATGTGTATTTATTTCCAAAATAGCAGGATAAAATATGATTCCAAAATGGTCTGGAATCAATAGCACCCAGAGGACCAGATAAGCATAACGGGCTGCATGGGGGAGAAAGGTTTCCCTGGTGGCAGCTAAGGACAAGGGTCAGGGGGGCTCATGCCTGATATTGCCAGGGAGGAGCAGGGGCTACTGAGTCCCCGGTCCAGCACTTCCGACTGTGTGCCTTCGAACAAGCTCCTTCACCTCTCTGGAACATTTCTTAAATGTGAATAAACAGCCCCCTTCTCAGAGAGGTGCTGTGAGGATTAGGTGGGTGAGCTAGCGATGCTCACACACGCAGTGAGAGGCAGGCTGGCCACTCTGATTGCCCTGTTCTTATTCCACTCGAGGCAGCATGGTTAGTGCACCCCCCCCTTGCAGCCCCGCTGCTGGGCTGCTCTCTACCTGGTGGGGTGCCTTTGAACTTTATGACCCAGGATTTCATGGTTCTGGGCACCTCTGTCAGCTAGAGAGCGGGAGACTGGGCACTTGTCCTGCACGAGCAGAGCCTGTGCCTGGTGAGACCCAGGTCCCTGCTGGGAGCCCATCTGCTGGGCCTGCCAAGGCCAAAGCCAAGATGTAGAGCTGGGAAGGAGTCACAGTGTCTGAGCTGGATGCCAGCCTGGGTACTGACTTTCTGCTTCCCTGGTGTCCCCATAGGAGCCATCAGCTCGCCTGCCTCCTCTGGCCTTCCCCCAAGAGCAGCCACTGGGCCTCCCGGCCACTGTTGCCATGGAGACTGTCTCCCTCAGAGGCCTTGCCTCCCATCTCTGAGCTACATGTTCTTCTTGACAGGGAGCCCCTGCCCCAGGCTGACCTACACCTCCCTTTTCATTCATTCATTCATTCATTCATTCATTCATTCATATAACATATCCAATGCCTACTATACACACACCAGGTCCTATTGTAGGTACTGCAGAAACAGAATTGAACAAGGCAGTGGAGGCCTTGCCCTCACAGAGATTATGTTCTAGTGGGGAAGAGAGACAATACACAAATTACTGTATATGATGCAAGGAAAATAATGCAGAAGTGGCCTCTCAGGGGAGGTGATGTTAAGCAGAGGCCAGCGTGTAAGGAAGCAGCCATTGGTATCTGGGCAGAGACATCTAAACAAAGGAGCCAGTGTGAAGACCTTGCATCAATGACACTCGATGGCGTGTTTGAGGAACAGCAAGGCAGCCAGTAGGGCTGGGGTGCAAGAAATGAGAGGGTCATCGGTGAAAGAATTGGGTTGCTATCAGGGGTGAAGTACCATAGGGCCTGGGAGTACATGGCGAAGATGTTGCATTGTGTTAGAAGGGATGGGAAGCTATTGCCACTGGAGGCGGGGTGAGCAGGGGAAGGAGGTGCTCTGACTCCATTTAAAAGTTTCATTCTGGGCGCTGTATGGAGACTTGGTGGTGAGGGTGGGTGGGGGATACCCATGGAAGCGGGGCTCTTACTTAGAAGGTAGCTCAGTGACCCAGGTGGTATGAGGTGGCTTGGGCCAGTGTGCCAACAGTGTCAGTGATGACAAAGGGGTGGGTTCCAGACTTATTTTGAAGGAATAGTCAACAGGACTTGCTGCTAAATAGAAAGTGGAGTGTAAGAAAGTGAACTGACTCAAGAATGGCTCCTGGGCTCCGGGCCTGCGGTAAAGGGTGACATCTCTTCCTGAGATGAAGATAAGGAGGGAGAAGGTATCTGGGTAAAACTGAGTTCAGCTTGGACATGTTGAGTTGCAATCGCCTAATATCCAGGAAAGAGAAGATGCTATGCAGATATTTTGCCAGTCTTTGAACCTGGAGCTCTGGAGGAGACAAGAAGCTGAGGACACATGCAAAGCCAATGGCCCAAATGAGATTTTTAGAGAGTAAGTATAGGGGTCTTAGGATTGAGCTCTAGGTCCTTCTGGCATCTAAAAGCTGAGCTGAGGAAGATGCAGTGAAGAGGCTAAAACTAAGTTCAGTAAAGAGGGAAACAAGGAAAGAGTGGAGTTCCAGAAGTGAAGTGAAGAAAAAAATCTAAGAATGAGTGTAGTAGGCGGGATAATGGCCTCCAAAAGGTATTCACATCCTAATCCCTGGGCCCTGTGAATGTCACCTAACCTGGCAAAGAGACATCACAGATGTGAATAAGCTCTGACCTTGAGATGGGGGATTCTCCTGTATTATCTGGGTAGGTCTTAAAGCAGAGAACCTTTCTTGGCTGAGGTCAGAGGGAGCCATGACTACGGACAAATGGTCAGAGAAATTCAGTGTTGCTGCTTTGGAGGCGGAGGAAGGGGGCCATGAACCAAGGAGTGTGAGCAGCCTCTGGAAGCCTCCAGAATCTGGAGAAGGCAGGGAAAAGATGTTCTCCTAGAGATTCCAGAAAGGAGTGCAGTCCTGCCAGAATTTTTGCCTAGTGAGACCCTCCTCCAACTCCTTACCTACAGAGCTGTCAAATAATAAATTTAAGTTGTTTTAAGCCACAAAATTGGTGGTGATTTGCTACAGTAGCTATAGAAAATTATCACAATGAAGTGATCAGCTGGTCCAATCACAATCCAAGCTCAGTAAAATGAGATTAAAATTTTTCCAGTGTTTTGGGCAAAATGGAGGTCATGGGGACTTTGATCAGATATGTTTAATGGGCATGAAAGGAGATTTAAGAGGACTGAGGGAAACTTGGGAGGAAAGAAGTAAAATCGGGGGATAGGCCAATCTTTGGAGGAAATAATCTAGCACAGGAAGCCGAGAAGTGGGGTAGAGATGAATGTGGCCTCAGGGGAGTTTCTGTTCTTGTTTTTGAAGATGAAAGATACTACCACGTGCGTGTGTGCTGATAAGAATGGCCCCAGAGAGGAGCAGAAATGTGATGAAGGGAGGAGATTTGACTCAAACTGGGAGCTCTGCACCCTGTGCACCCCTGAGCTCTCTGCAGAGCCTCAGCGCAGCCTTTCATGGGATACAGGGCTTCCCCCAATACCGTGGACTCAGAATCTCCTCCCGGGCCACTCCCCTCTCCAGGTCTGATTCTGCAGAACCTCAGCCCATCCTTCCCATGGCCTGTGTTCTGGGAGCTGTGAGGTCTCTCGGGTTTCTGCTTGCCCGCTCCCTGAGCATTGCAACCACACCGATCTTGTTCTTTGTGCCTCCCCAGCCCAGCCCAGATGCCAATGCAGAGAGGGCATTTAGTAAGGGTTTTACTGAGCGATGGGAACAGGCCACCTCGATGAGTGCTCACTAAGTGCCAGGTGCCATACCGAGCACAGGTGTGATCTCACGTAATCCTGACAGCAGCCCAGTCATCCCCATTTCCTAGACAAGTAATCTAAGGCCCAGGGAGATTAAATGACTTGCCCAAAGTTACTTGGCTGGGCGATGGCAGGGTTGGGACTTGAACCCAGGCAGTCTGACCCAAGAGGCCCCTCTTGCAACCAGCACACTACATCACCCATGGCCTAGAGCAGTTGAGTTGTGTCAACTCCAGATGCTAAAGGGGTACAGTGGAGGGGGACCGAGGCCTTCTTGGAAGTGACACTTGAGCTTGGCTTTGAAAGATGAGGAACTCTTAGCCAGCAGAAAGGTGGGAAGGGGATTCCGATGAAGAGGGTGAAGGCTCCAAGGTGGAGAGTTCGTGGTGGCTGACGAGAGGCTTCCCAAAGCCGGTTCCAGTTTGCTGTCACATGAGAGGGAGGAGTGGGGAGAGAGAGGAAGACAGGGGAGGCAGGGCCCAGTGCACGAAACCTGGCAGGCCCAGCCAGGGAGCTCAGGATGAAATTTGCAGTCAAGGGAAATCCCCGAAGGAGCTTAGTATAAAACCAGGCAGAGCGCCAGGCCCCCACCAACAGGGCTGGGGCCCAGATTTGGCCACAGGACTGGAGTGGGGAACCAGCGGCGGCAGCATCCCAAAGCTGACCTCAGTCCATCTCCAGCACAGCTGCTATGGTCTCTCCAAGTCTCCCGAGCATTCAGGTTCATTTCAGAAAAGCTGTGGACAGGGGCCGAAGCCCAAAGGGGACTGGGTCAGTGTCAGAGAAGGGAGCAGGGGCCAAGCCTCTGTTCCCACAGACAAAGGGAGAAAGCAGGCTGAGAGACGGGGACAGCATGTGACACCTGGGCCACAGGCCTGGGCAGCAGCCACGGCAGCCCGGGGATAATGGCTCCTTTTGTCCTGGACATAAATTCTCTGGAAAAGAAAGGCGCCCAGGGCCTGCTTCTCCTGCTGCACAATGCTGGCCGCCGGGGCCCCGCTGCGAGGTTCTGCCACGGCGCTGGGGGGGCACCCAGGCTCCTTCGCTGTCTCGTTCCTGCCAGGCGGGCAGAAGTGGGAAGCTGGAGTGGCGAGCCAGACATTCTGCAGGGGGCTGGGAGTCTGGGCTGAGCACAGCCTGAGCCAGGAACTTTGTTTCTTAGCCCAGAGGAAACCAAAGGATCTTGAGGCTCTGAATTATCGAGTCCCAGACAGCCTCTGTGCCAGCGCCTCTCAATGCTTGCCCTCCCCACTCTTATCCCCCACCCCCAATTTCAGCAGACTACAATGGTTACAATAATATCTCTGGGTGCAGAGAAAGCTGGGTGCAAATTCTGACATTGCCACTTAAAATGCCAAGCTATTTAACCTCAATGAGCCTCAGTTTCCCATTTGTAAAATGGGCATCATAATGCTGACTTCATAAGACTGTCCTTAGGCATAAGTGAGAAAATGTATGAAACATGGTTAGCTTGGGACACAGCCTTCCAGAAGGGCTCAGTGAGGATAGACAATCCAATGGATTATCCAGTCTGTAGTTGGATTCCTACAAGGACAGGGGACTCACTGCCTGACTTTCATATTCAGACCAGCTGTAAATTTGTCTCTTTTACTCTCATTGATGCTAAGGATAAATAGGAAGGGGGCCCACATTTATTAAGCATTGACTACATGCCAGGTGTTACTATAAGTGACTCAGAGAGACTAGGGGTCTTGCAGAAGAGTGACCAGGGTTTGACCCTGATTGCACCATAATACCACAAGAGAATGTCAGGCATGTGACAACAGCTCTCATGGCCCCCTACATGTCTTCTCTTCTTCAGGGAAAACAACCCCTGACAATCTCCTCTGGGCATGCTCCAATTTGTCACTGCTGCTGTTGAAAAAAAATAGCCTCCAGACACAATATTCCCACTGTCTTCTGACCAGAGCAGAATCAAAACACACTCTCACCTCCTTTCTTCTAGGTGCTATGTTTATGCTAATAAAACCTAAGAGGACGTGATGCTGGGACCATCACATTACTCAGCCTTTGAGAATAATATGTCCCTGTGCTCTGAACCCCTTGTAAGTCATTGCAAACCTTCACTGCAGATAATAGAACCATGCGACTCATTTAAATATTCAAGCATATCATAGCTCACAGAATCTCCAGCAGGGCTGACGATTCCAGCTTGGAAGGGACACAGCCCAGAACAATTTGCTAACTACCTCGACCCGGCTTCTCCACTAGTGACACCATGTCATTGAACAAGAGGACCACACTCCCACCGCTGGTGCTGGCATGGAGTGCTGTCTCTAGAACCGCTGAATCCTGCAGCTCCCACGCTCAGCACCCCTTCTTCACCTCCCGCTCTTCTTACTGAGCCTCCCAGGCATATTTTGGTGGTTAAATGAGTTAGCATGTGCCTAGCCAGCCTCCAAATGACCCTCACCCCTGGGATTTGTGTCCTTGTGTAATCCCCTCTCATACTGGATGAACCTACACACACTGGAGAAAGGACAAGGAATGACTTTGGAGATGAGGTCATAGAAGCCATTGTAACTTTCTTGGAGCATTGGCTCCAGGGGAAGCCAGCTGCCCTGTCATAAGGACATACACAACACCCTGAAGAGGTCTGCGTGGCAAAGAACTAAGGCCTCCTGCCAACGATTGGCATAAACATCTTAGACCCTTCAGCCCCGGTCAAGCCTTCAGATGATGTAGCCCCAGGTGGTATTTTGGCTGCAAATTCATGAGAGATCCTGGGCCAGAGCCCGCCAGCTAAGCTGCTCCCAGGCGCCCGATCCACAAAAACTGGGAGGGATATAAAAGAAAATATTGTTTAATATTTGTTCCTCACGTTTTGGAGGAATTTGTTATGGAGCAATAGATAACTGATGCAATACGTGCAAAGACTTAGAACACTGCCTAGCACGTGGTCAGCATTCCTTCAATGCCATCATTATTTTTATCTCCCTTCACCTCTATGCCAAATGTCAGAAGCCATCACCTCAGCAGCTTGGGGAGTCTGGAAAATGAAAAACAATGACGATTTGACTTAACCCTCCCAGCAACCCTATGACTAGGCATATTAGAATCTTCATTTTACAGATGATGAGAGGTCGAATCACTTACCTTGGCTTCCAAAGACAATGGTCCAGGATCTGAACCCTGGTTGTCTGGTTCCAGCCCCCCAGCCCCATCCAACGATGCGCAGTGCAGGGCAGGCTCCAAGGGAGGCTGAGTCACACTGTGGGAAGCTCCCAGCCTTGTGATTTGTCATTTCACTAGGACGGCGTGTGGAAGCCGGAGGGACGAGCAGAAGCAGAAGGAGAGAGAAGCCAGGGACTGGTACTGAACATTAGGGGGCCCAGGAAAAATGCTTTTGACACCAGCACACCCATTTCCCCGCCACCACCTACAGGGCAGAAATGGCACAAGGACTCAACGTAATTCAGATGATAGCAAGACTGTGGAGCTGACCACCCTTTATCAGAGATTTTTCTGGATTAAGGTGCAGCCTGTCTGGGCACTTCTCAGTTCTCCCAGGACGCCCCCAGGGCTCCCTTTGAGGCTGGGCTGCCGTCCTTACTCCCCAGAGTCTCTGCCTGCTTCCTTCACCACAGCTGAGCTGCCACGTAGGCACTGGTCTTGGGGAGCACCCGTCCCCCTCCCAGTGTCAACCCTGGAGTGGGACTCCAGCCCCTCTTGACTGTCTTCCAAGCAGGCGCCTCAGGCCCTGATTGTAGGGTCTTCTTGCTGGTTGCTCTGCAGCGAGGGCGCAGTGAGAGTTTCAGGATTTCATGGCGTAGAGTCGTGGAGAAAGTAGAGGTTTGACCACCTAGCCTCCAACTCCGATAAATCACATCACTGATATGGCCTGAGGCTAGTGACACAGCTTCCCTGCGCCTTCCTTTAGTCACCTGAATATTAAAGAGGATCCTCTGAGGAGGGCCATTCAGCAAAAGCTACCAAAATGTGCAGGACACACACTCTTCTGCTACCAAGAAGCTGCCCTACAGAAATATACTCACCAATTTTCATCCATCAGGAAAGAGGTAAATAAATTATGGAGCTCCCACAAGGTGGAATCGCTGGCAGCTGTCAAAGAGAAAGAAGGGGAAAGAGCATCTCAGCCTCTCGTCTCTCCTCTGTGGCTCGTGTGCAGCCCGCCTTCACCCCGCTGCCTTCCTCGGCGCTGCGATCAGGCCCCCTCACTCTGCCCCCACATCTAGCAGAGCATCCCAACCGGTGGCTGCTCCACAACGAGCTGGGGACTCGTGGAAGGACGCGGAGCCTGGGCCATGCTGTTCGGGAGACGGTCTCCTGACCTTTCTGAAAGCAGCTCTCTTTACAGACAAGCTAGTGGTGGGGGGAGTGGAACCTGGAACCCAGGTCTCCTGACGGCTCGAGCTGCGCTCTCCCCCAGCACTCCAGCGCCTCCCATGGCTCCCCTTTGCTTTGCTGCAGCAGCCCTCACTGAAGCTCCTGCCCCAGCCCGGTCACAGTGCTGCCCGAATAAAGCACTAGCCTTCCCCTAGTTCCCTGCTGGTTAGAGGGGAGTCCACGTGCACCACAGCAGACACCCACTCTCCCAACTGGTCACCTTTGACAAGGGCCTTGGCTGCACCCACCTTCACGCCAGCCTAAGGCTTCTATCACTTTTGTTTAATACCATTTTCTCCACCTATGAAGTTCTCTCTCCTCCCTCTCTCTCTCTCTCTCCCCCCTGATGGGACCCTTTGTCCATCTTTTCATACCCATATCACACTGACCCTCTAACACCACCTCTGGGAAGGCCTCCCAGATCACAGCTCCCAGATCACAGCCACTCCTGCCGTTCCCTCCACCCACCGGGCTGGCTCAGAATTCCTGGGACACCATTTACAGGACTGATGTGCCCATTAGATGTGGAGAGTAGTCGTGATCATGGCGGATTTCCCTCCAAGCTCCCCACCCCCACTCCAGGGAGCCTGGCATTTCATAGGCAGCAGATGCTCAATAACTCCTTGAAAAAATGATTAATGACTAAACCAAGGCAAGGGATTGTGGCAGGAATAATTTCCAAGTGGATGAAAGAGTAAATGAATGAATTGCCCTGAATTCATGAAGGAAGGATTATAGCTGACCTCTCAGTCTCATGGTCACTGGCCCCTTTTCCCCAGGCAGTTGAAAGCCAACAATGCAAGGATCCTGTCTTGGTAAAGAAAGACCAGATACAAGCCGTGGATATAATTTCCTAGGGATCCCATGAGTCCACCCCAGCAGAGAAACAATATCAACAGCAACTGCTGCAAAGGAAGTCCAGATAGCCAGAAATATAAAAATATGGTCACCCTCACCCATGATTTTTAAAATGTAATTTAAAATGAGACAGAATTTTTTCTTATTAAATGTATAATCCTTAATGGGCAGAGGAGGGAAACAGTTTCAATAGTGTTGGTGGAATGTTAGCATTTCTAACATTTAAGGAGGCCAATCTGGGCATACACATCAACATTTTTAACTTTTAAATATGTTTAGCCTTTGACGCAGCAACTCCACATTTAAGACTTAATCCCAAAGGAATAATTGTGCAAAGAAGACAAAGACTTATGTACTCGAATTTTCCTTTCCATGTTGTTTGTAAGAATAGACAAATAGAAAACAATATAAAAGTCTATAACAGTCTAGTCGAGCGATTTTTCAACCAGTGTGCTGCAAGAAGTTTTAAAACATGCAATACCTGACGTTTTAGTCAGGGGCACTGACCTCTTTCCCTTAGATTGTCAGATAAAAAGATGACAACAGTGGAAACAATAGCCATCCGGTGTGAAAATTAATCAAAATTATACCTTTTTTTTTTTTTGTCAGATTGGCAAAAATATATTTTTTGGTGTGCCGCAGAATTTTAGTAATTAGTTTATGTGCCATGAGATGGAGGTTGAAAATCGCTGGTCTAGTTGAATAAATTATGCTTCATCCACACAATGAAACAATCAAGCCTTGTACAAATAGAATATCAAGCCTTGTTAAATAGAATATCATTCTGTATAGACAGAACATGAGGCTCACATATCATAAAGAAGCAAAAGCAGATGAATATCTTTTTTGATATATATGTGTAAATATTTATTTGTGAATAGAAGAATTATGGAAACCTATACACCGAAGGCTAGGATTGTGAGAAAAACTGTTGCTTTTAATTGTATACACTTTTGTAGTTTTTGAAAAATAATCATGATTTTCAGAAAAATCTTTGGAGAGCCCGAGCTGCAGCAGGAGGCAGCCCGGCCTGGGTCCCTCCCACCCTGGCCCTGCCTCGGCTGCTCCTGGCCTCGGCCCTGGGAAAGGCTGCCCAGCCCACTCTCTAGAATGATTAAAACAATGGTGTTTTACACAGCAAACGTCAAGAGCAACTCCCAGAATAAGCCCTGAGCTCACTTCAATTCCTGTGTGAGGTAGCAGAGTGTGTGAAGGTCCCACAGCCCTGGGAAAGCTACGCAGGGCGGGCCCTTGGGGACAGGCTTCCTTTTCTGCGACCTTGCCCAGCTTTGTTCCGAGGTCACACTGCCCGTGGCTACTGTCCTTGTAACACACCAGCTTCATCCACAGCCCCAGGGCATGAACTAATAAGGCCTAGGCAGGGCTCCAAGTTAACCAGAGGAGAGAGGTGAGAAAGGAGTGTTATTTTAACCCAAAAGCTTTATAGGAAAGGAGTCAGCATAGTAAAAAATATTTGCTAATGTTTCATAATTGTTGTAGGCCAGGCACTGTGTTGGCTAAATCTCACGGTCAGTGGTTTTGGATAAAAACGTAACCCCTCTGAACCTTAGTTGGTTTTTCTTTTCCATCTATGAAATAATATGGCGAGGCCTAGCTCTTAGGGTTGCTGTGCAGAATAAATGGATTATGCATGTAAAATACTTAACTCAGTGCCCGGTGGATAGTAAGTGATTGATAAGTAGTCATTGTGATACTATTCTTGGTGTAGCTACCCAGTTGATATATAGAAGGTGGCCTGCCTGTCTTACTTACCCTCTCTTCATGCCAGCTGGTCCATTCCAATGGGGACAGCCATTGCCACCACTAGGCTTTTCCCCAGCAAGCAAAGGACCCTTGACAAGTACAGATGAGCACCGGCTAATTAGGATATCAAGTTGGAGCTAAACTCCGGGCTACCTGAGCCTGTCTCTGAGAGAAAGTAGAGGAAGAGCTGTGTGTGAGGGATGCCAGAGCCTCAAAAGTAAGTGTTATGGGTTGAATTGTGTCCCCAAAAAGATGTTAAGTCCTAATCCCAGGACCTGTGAATGTGACCTTATTTGGAAATAGAGAATTTGTAGAAGATCAAGTTAAGATGAAGTCATTAGGGTAGGCTCTACTCCAGTACGATTCACGTCCATATAAAAGGAGGAAATTTAGACACAGACAGATGCACACAAGGACAAGGCCATGTGGAGATGGAGGCGGGGATTGGAGTGATGCATCTATAAGCCAAGGACCACCAAAGGTGACTGGCAACCAGCAGAAGCTGGGGGAGAGGCATGGACCAGATTCTCTCTCACAGCCCTCAGAAGGAACCAACCTTGATCTTGGACTTTCAGCCTCCAGAACTGTGAGGCAATGAATTTCTGGTACTTTTTTATGGCAGCCCTAGCAAATTGATACTGTTTGGTACAACGAGAGAGAACAGACCTCTGTCTTGCGCAGCTGTGTGACCCTTGACAAGTTCCTTACTCTCACTAAGACAAGTTCCTTTATTTGTGAAATGAAGTTAACACTAGTGGCTACCTCATTGAAGGTGAGTGAGATAATGCATGGAATAGTCTAGACCCAGTCCCTGGCACATAAATGCTCAGTATATATCACAAACGTGCAAATTCGTCACCGTGGGGGATAATAAGAGGGGCCCTGAGATTCACTTTAAGTTGCTTCACAAGTATCTTTTTCTTTTTTGAAATTCTAAACTCCTTATGGACAGGAAATGAGCAATCACGTTGACTCCCCAATGACATCAGAACAGCTCTTTCTCTGAATTTCATTAATGTTCAACGTACGCTTCTTACTCAATAAGGCGTGTTCTATATCAGAATTGTATTAGAGTAAGTTCTAGAGTAGATTTTGATGTTTTTGCATCCAGTCCTGGATGCCAACCTGAGACATTCAATGAATACTGGTTGAGTTGTAATGAATGAATGAATGAGTGAATGATTGAAATTTATGGGGTACATGCTTTGCCTGTAGTAAAATTGAATCTATAGTAAGATGTGATGTTTTATCAAGAAACAATTTTTGCCAGTACTTGCTATGATCTCTGCACCATGATAGACTGAAGTTGTTAAAAAAAAATAAGCTAAGGATTATTGAGCGTTACTGTGTGAGGTTCGTGCAGATTATCTCTCGCATTCCTCAGAACATTATAGAGTTACTGGAACTCTTATCTTCCTTTGCCAATGTGGAGACTGAGACTCAGATCAAACTCCTTGCTTAGAAGTCACAGCAAGGAAAGGAGAGTCAGGATTTAAACTCAGGAAGTCTGATTCCAGGCTCCACATGCTTAACCACTGTAGCTCACTCCCTTCCTCTTCCTAAGGAAGTGGAACCCTGTTAAGGCTCTTAACCTAGTTCCAGCATCACTGTTGGGCCTGGCAGGAACCTTGAAAAGCAACTAATTCAATACCCTTTAAGAAATAAAACTGAGAACCAGAGAAGACATGTGACTAGCCTTATAATGAGAAAGGGACCCAACTGGGACTCAGACTCAGGTCTCCTGACCCCCAGACTGGGGTGCCTTGGTGGGAGTGGGAACTTGGGCTGCAACTGGTCATTCGCTAAGGTCCCTAGTTCTGCATGCCACAAATGGGAAGGTGTCAGGAAGGTGTGAAACGCTGGCTGCCAACCTTCTCTTCTGTCCATGGAGAAGGCTTGGGCTGGGAAGGAATCTTTCTGACTGGTCCTGCACATCTGTTTCCCTCTTCAGAAGATGCACTCCTTCTGCTCCCGCTTCCTCTGAATTTGAGTCTTGCCAATCTGGGCCAGATGCAAACAGCACCCCACGAGCACAGGAAGCAGGCTTTATTCTGGGTGACGTGCTGCTTGTTATAACTCAGGACATGGACATTACAGTCCATGGGCCCAAAGGATGCAGAGAATCGTGGGGCATCTAACCCTGTCCCTAAAGAAGATAAAGGGATCCTTTTTTACTTACTTCTAGCCAGGGTAGGCTGGAGCCAACTCCACCAAAGTCCAGATGGCGCCTTTCAGAGCAGGGAAAGGACACTGATGAGTCTTCCCCATATTTCACAGCACACTGTGTGTTGCACTCACCTTCTCCTCTTGCCCCTACCCTTTCCTCAGGTGGCCTTGCCTTCTGCAGTCCCAAAATTATGGCTCTGGGACAGGGCCTGAAGCTGGGGCTGGAGAGGTCTGGGCACAGTAACCTGGAACCTGATTCCCCTGAAAACCCCCCATGGATGTTCTTCCAAAAACCTGGGGGTCCTCACAAAACTTTCTACGAATCGCAATGGTCTCCTTAAAGCCCAAACAGTCCCTGAGCTATCAAACAGCTGCCAGCATCTGGGCTTAGTGCTCAGGGAAACACTTTGCAAAAGCAGCTGAGCACATGTGAGCTTTGCTGGGTCACTTAACGTCACCTAGTTCTTTTCCGCTCATTTGAGAGGCAGAGCAGCTCTGAGTGGTGGCTGTGGTTTCATTGTATTTACCTGGAGTCAGAAAATGTTGGCACTGAAGTGCAACTTGGCACAAATGGCTGGGTTGCTGACACACTTTCTTCTATTTCATATATTGGGCTTCCACACACATAGATGCATTTGCGAAGAGAGGTCAGATACTTGGAAGTTAATAATAAAAATGCTTATTAATGGGTTCAAACCCTCATTACAAAAGGAAACTGGGCCTAGAGACAAAAGTGACTTGTCCAAAATCACATTGCTAGTGTTGGAGGCAGCAACTGAACCAGTAGAACCCAGAGATCCTGGGTCCCAATAAGAATGGACAGAACCTATTTACTGGTGTCTGAAATTTCATCATTAGGAATTGTTACTTAATTTTTCATACAATTTGATAGTCTTGTTTAGGTATAGAGTAGTGCACAAATACATTTTCATTATAAAAATTATTTAAAGGCCAAATCTGTTCATAAAGTCTTTAGAAGTTCCCTTTTGCACTCCTTTCCCTCTCCCGATGCCAGTCCATTCCCCAGGGCCACCCAGTGCTGACAAATGGTATCAAGTCCTTCGAGGCTTTCTCAATACAGTTAGTAATACATTTACAATATGTGATTGGGTTTTTAAGTATATACTTATTTATTATAATATATTGTAAATAGAGGTATACATTTTAGAAAACAATTTATATATCACCTCATTTATAAGTATAAGATCAAATGATACTGTTTTGAGACTCCCCCTGGTCACTTAACCTTGTACCTTGGAGCCCTTTCCATATTGGTCCTTCTAGAACCTTGATGTGCTGTCAATGGCTCCATGGTATCCATTATATGAATGTACCTCAAGATATATTTAGCCATTTCTCTTTCTTTGGACATTCGGGTGGTTTTCCATCTTTTTCTATTGAATCACAACTGCAATGAACTTCCTTGTTTGCAAACCTGTGGGACATGAGCCAATGTTTCTGCAGAGTTATCTAGAAGTGAAATACATGAGGTCATTTGTCTAGAGAAAGCCTCACTGTAAGTTGTAATGAGTTATCTTCATGTCGTTCAAAACTTTCTCTTCTGAACCTTCTTTGGGGGCCTTCGACAGCCATACATTTTCACCTAGGATCATCATGGCAACCCTGTGAAAACAAGGTGTGGTCCCTATTTTATAAAATCAGGCTTCAGCCAGGATTTATTAACTCAATTCAAAGCACAGCTCTTGTCATCATGCCAGACCTGCCCCCTTGGAGGATGTCCTGCCCGCCTGGGTCAGTCCCAGTTTTTGCACCTGTGAGATGGGAATGGAAATAACAGCTACCTCCAGCAATGTCCTAAGCACTCCATTGGAGAATGCCAGTAAAGCGTGAATAGTCTGTGTTTCCTGCCTACCCCTCCCAGCCAAGAGCATTTTATCTTATTTGCTTCCTATAATTTGCATGACAAAACCAACAGGCTTACATTTTTCATTTCCAAATATAAAGAGGTATCATAATATTGAATAGGCTTTATCAAACCCAAGAGTTTGCTATGCCCGCTCTCCATTACCCCAGTGCCTCTCAGCATTCACAGATTGCCAAGTGTGACCCCAAGTCAAGAGAGGACTCTGGCCCATTCCTTCCTCTTTTTGCATCTGTTCCTGATGGAGGAAGAGCTATGATTTCCAGCTGCAAGGTTAAAGTGGAAACCGACAGAAGTGCAAGCGAAGGGCTCAGTTTCCCAATAGCTGCAGCTGTCTAGCGCCCTGAGCTATTTTTGAAACCCTTTTCAGAAACTCCAGTGCCTGCAATGGATCTATTTTCTTAACTGCCAAGAGATAATGCTTAAAAGGGATAGCTTGAAAATATTCCACGGTCCTCATAAAATGACTGAAATAGATGGTGCATAAGACAGCCTTTGTCTGGAACTGTGAAGGAAAGCGAGATGAAGTCTTTCGGACCCCAGGGCAGCCGCGCTGCAGCAGCCACCACTGACAACCATGGCTTTGTGTCTTGAATGTGCACCATGACCAGCAAAGGCAAGAAAACCAAACAGTAATTGTAAAGAACATCAGAGGCCTGACATTTAAATCGGTCATCAATTCCAGGAAACACAGGACCCCAAAATAACTTCCAAAGAATCCCCCTCAACTTCAGTGCAGCTTGATCTGTTAAACCTGCCCAAACCGTTGAAAATTAAATGAGTCTTCTGGCCCTTACTCCTGAATTTTCCCAGCCTCGTTTGGTGGAATCACCAACCGTACAGTCATTGGGGTTATAAATTTAGGAATCATCCCCAACTCTGCTTTTCTTCACCTCCTACATCCAATAAAGTCTCACTAATACTGTCTCCTAAATAGTTCTGAAATCGTGTTCCCGTTATATCCCCACAACCACTGCCCCGATTCAAGCCTTCATCATCTCTCATCTGGCTTTCTGCAAGAGCATCTTAACTAGTCTTCCTGCATCTATTTTTGTCCCTGTTCACCAATTGACACTTGGATTTCTTTTTTAATTTCAAATCTCATTATGTCACCTCTTGCTTAGAATCTTTCAGTGTTTAATTGGCCTCAGAAGACAGTCCGCACTTGAGCGGGGCACACAAGGCCCTCCTTAACCTGCCCACAGTAATGTCTTCCTTCAGCCCTGCTATGATCTACCTCACACTCTATGCTCTCGCAACATCGAGCTAGCTGCATTTTCCACACACCATATTATTTATTCCCCCATGCCTTTGCTTATGCCATCTCCCCTGCCTAGACTGTCATTCATCTCTATTTTCTTAGCAGGTAATATTTCATTGACATATAGCATGCATATAACAAAGTAGACAAGTTCTAAATTTAGGGCTTGATGCATTTTTACAGAATTGACATACTCAAGTAATAATAATAGAAATCAAGGATTAGAATATCATCAGCTCCACGGAAGTCTCCTTCCTGCCCTCTCCCAAACGCCATCCCCAAAAAGGGAAAGGTAGCCGATATTCTGACTTCATTCCAAAGTGATTATTTTTGCCCAATTTTGAACTTTATTTAAATTGAATCATATAGTATATGATTTTTTAAAATATGGTTTCTTCCATTTAATATTATTGTGTGAGATCTGCTCATGTTGTTGCACATGGCAGCAGTATGTTTTTTATCTTATAATACCCCACTGTACAAATATACCACGATTTATTTAGTCAGTAATGTTGGTGGAAATATGAGTAGTTTCCAGGTTTTAGCTATTAAATAGTTCCAGGTTTTAGCTATTACAAAAGTCTTTTTTGTGAGCACACGTATGCATTTCTGCTGGGTAGAATTACTGATTGTATGATATAAATACATTTAGCTTTAATAGATATTGACAACCAGTTCTCCAAAGTGGTTATGCCACTTTACAATCCCACTGACAATATACTGAAAATTCTAGTGGCTCCATATGTTTGTCTACACTTGGGATTATCAGTTTTTATATTATACGCATTTTGCTGGATTTTTAAATCTCTGAAAAATATCTACCTTTGAATAGAAGTGTTTAGACCATTTACACTTAATGTAATTATTGATATAGTTGGGTTTAAGTGAACCATCTTGTTATTTGTCTTTCATTTATCCTATCTGTTCTTTGTTCCCGTTTTCCTCTTTTCTTGCCTTCTTTTGTATTATTGAGTATATTTTATGGCTTGCTCTAGCTTTTATATTATGCATCTTTGAGTTAACAATTCTGTCTTTAAATGGTGTTATAAAACTTCATGTATAATGTAAGTACCTTTAAAAAGTACTTTCCCTCCCTTCTGTGTTTTGTTGTTGTTGTTGTTTTGTGCTTTTATTGTTGTCATACTGATGTGTCCACATAAAGTCTACATTTTTTTGGCTTAAAAAGCCAGTTATCTTTTTTTTTAATTAAAAATTTCAAAAATTCATTGATATTTACTCATATATTTATCATTTCTAAAGCTCTTTATTGTCTTGTATAACAAGTTTACAAATGATGCCACTCAATAGAATTTTGCTGAGTAAATGAATGATAGCATTTTAAATAAATGAATGAAGGCCCTTAGCTTCCTTGAGACTCCATTTCTTCATCCATAAAATGGGTAATTAATATTTTTGGCAGCTATCAAAAAATTGCCATGAAGATCAAATGGAGCAATGGACTACTGGAAGTAGTTTACCACCCTGGGAGTCATTCAGCCTATATATCTTCAAATATTTCTTTGCCCTATTTCCTCGCTTTTTTTTTTTATGGGACTTCAATTGCTTCCATTTTAGACCTTTTCACAGTATTTTATATATTTTGTTTCTTCTTTTTTGTAGTTTTGGCAGTTTTTCCTCTGTGCTGAAATCTGGACATTTCTTGTTATCCTCTCTTCAAGTTTACTAATCATCTCTTCTATCATAACAAATTTGCTATTAAATTTACCTATTAAGTTTTTAATTTCCATTATTGGACTGTTTAGTTTTAGATTTTCTATTTGATTTTTTCTATAGATGCAATTCTCTACCTTGCCATCACTCTCTTGAAAAAAATTAATAACAGTTATTTTAAAGACTATGTTTGTTAACCTCAAAGTCTGGATCATCTATGGGCCTGTTTCTATTGTCTAATTTTTTCCTTTGGGTTTTGAACTTTTGGTTCTCTTTTATTGGAATATCTGGTAATTTTTTAAATTAAAGGCTAGGAATTCTCTTGAAACATGTAGAGAATCTGGATGATGTTATAGTTCTCCAGAGAAGCTTTACATTTTTCTTGGATATAATAAGTATAGGAACAGTTCCCCTTAATCCAATCAGAAATTGTAATGGTTTGAGTGTGAGTTTGTTTTTGTAAGGCCTGAACTATTTCCAGTTGCCCTTACTCTGAGGGCATTTACCTTCAGTGATCTCATTAAAAGTCTGGTCTAATTACCAGGGCCTTTCCTTCCTGGCAGAACTTGAATTCCCCCAGTATCTTGAGATTGACAAAAATTTTGCTCAGATATTTGGACTTCTAGCTGTCATCATTCTAATTGACTTTCCTGATGAACTGCAAATGCCGTTAGGGGGAAAGTGGTGTAAACTATCACTTGCTTCTCTATAGCTCCTTTCTGTCTATGATCCAGTTACCTTGGTTGCTCAAGTCCTAGTAACTTGATTGCCTTCAATCCTTTCAAACAGCTGTTTTTGTTTTTCGTTCAATCAATTGTTTGATTTGTAATCTAGCCTTTCCAGTTATTCTTGGCAGGAGAACTGGTACATCATAAACAACTAACAAATGCACAGAGCAAATGTATCCCCACCCTCCTCCTATGTGACTGGCAAACTTGCCCTTTTAGTCTTAGATGCCATATCGCCAGAAAAATCTCCCCTTAATGTTGTTCACCCAGCTCCACCCTTCTCTCTTGACTCCTCACACCCCTCATCTATAACCCCTAACACTCTTATCTGGTTCCCACATTAAACTGATGTTTATAATTCACTGATTTTTGTCTCTCTCTCGCTTTCTCTCTCTCTTTCTTCTACACTAAACCATGAGCATCTTGAAGCCACAGAGGGATTTGGGTTTGTTCACCTCAGTATCCTCCATGCGACTGGCTTAAACAACATACGCATTAATATGAATTTAATTCATTCTCCATAGAAGTTTAGAAAAGCACCAAAAGCCAACCAAATCCACCAAAAATGGGATTCCCTTGACCCTGGAAGTTATCACCAGCATTTTCAGGGGCATTCTCATGGCCCTCTTCAGTCTGTTAGGTTTTCCTCCACTGGCCTTAAGAACATGGCCACTATCATTCAGGTGGCCATGCATCCTGAGTCACCACCTTGAAAAGGGAGTAGTGATTCATCCAGACAAGTCACTTCACCTCTTTCATCTTCAGATCCCTCATATGTAAAATAAGAAATTAAAATCTACCTTCCTGCGTTGATATGAGTCAGTTATAGCTTTATGGTTAAACACACAGATTTTAAAGCTAGATAGCCTGGGTGCCAATCCTGGCTACGCTACTCACAAACTGTGTGATGTTGGACAAGTTAATTAGCTTTCCTATGTTGGTAAGGAATTAACATACATAAAAGTCTTAGAGTAGTACCTGGCACAGAGTAATTATTGGACATTAGTATTCTATGAGGATCCAATGAACTACAATATAAGTAACCTATGAAATACCATGTTGCTCATTACCATGATGACTTAGTATCATTATAATGAAATCAGCAGTTTAACATTGAGTTTTCAGTGGGTGCTACCAAATGACATATTTAACTAAAAATGAAGATTCAACCTTACACTGTTGGCTTCTTTAACTTGCTAAAAAAAAAAAAAAAAAGACATTTTCATCCCCAACATTTACTCTGAATAACTCACATATGAGAATTGAGGTTTTCCCTGCAGTTCCTAAAATCTATAAATCAGAAACCCAGAGCATTAGATGTTTCCCCAAACACAGGTTGCGGGCAAACTGGGCTGGAGACAGCAAAGGAAAGGCCTGAAAAGGGGCAGAGACTTCCAGACAGTATGGCATTCTCTGTGACAGCTCTTGTCCCCTGGGGCTCCACATTCAGGACCAAGGTGTACTTCTATGATGTACAGAGGTGGGGACTGTGACTGAGTCTCTCTGTGACCAAGGTGTTGGCCAGGCCAGAGGGGACATGACAGTGAAGTTCCAGAGGAATTAACAGGATAGGCAAGAGCAAGGGTTCAAAGCAGTTGGCTGAGACCTGAGGTGTTTTAGAATCTGATCTCATCAGAGCAAGGTGCTACCTGAGTCAGCACAGAACCACAAGGGCCAGCTGAATGGAGAGTCCCAGAGGGAAAACTAGGCTTCTGACACTGGCAAGAACATCCACCAAGTGTGGAAGATGAAGGGGGCCACAGGAGGTCAGGGACGGAGCTAGGAGTTAGTTTGGAATTGAGTAGTGATTGGTTCAGAACCAGAACAGAGAAGTCAGTAGAAAATGCTGAAGAGACTTGCTAAAACCTTAGAGGGCGGAGAAACCCTGGGGTCCTTGTTAAAATGCAGACTGCCAGGTCCTATCCTCAGAGGGCCTGAGTATGACAATCTGAACAGGGTCCGGAAATCTGCATTTTTACCACCCACCCAGACGATTCTGACATAGAGGGTTCTTGGGCCACATTTTGAGAGAGCAGAGGGGTCTATTTTGCCTCAAGGGTCAAGGGCATGTCCTCTTGGTAAGGAGTGTTCTGCTGGGTGTGGATGGCCTTATGTAGCCAGGGTTGACAATAACTAGTAGGAAGTCAAAGGCAGGCAGGACAAGCAAACCAAAACCCCCCCTATACCTTGGAGAGCTGCTTGTATATTTCATGCCTTTGTGTGAAACCAGAGAATACCTCCTTGTGCACAGAGGAACTTGATAAAAGTGCTCATTCTTCTGGGTGGAGAAGTCAACCCAAGGCCTGGGGAGCAGAGACAGGGTGGAATTCAGTCCTCACTTGTCCTCTTGGCGGGTGGCCTCATAGGACCTGAGGCAGTAGGGCTGGGTGACCCTTTGGTCCTCTTAGTCCCTGACAGGTGGTGCACACAGAAGCTCTGGACATCATTAGGGAACACTGATAGGACTGGAGGAACACAGAGGCTGGAGTCTGTGTTCTGGGATCAGTCAGAACTGAGATCAAGTTTTTGCTCTACTGTTCTCTAGTCACATGACCATGAATAAATTTCCTACCCTCTTACTACCCTTTGGGAACTTAGTGTATAAAACAGAATAGCATACTGCCCACCAATGAGATGTGATCAAAGCCAAGGGAGCATCCAACAACTATCAGGAGATTTTGGTGACCATCAGTAGCATCCAGGGACTACAGGAGGTTGGACACTCTATGTCTTTTCCTCCACAACCTCACCACCAGGAGGAATGTCATGAAAGCAAATATCAGGTGGCATTCTCCACAGACAAACACAATTAGCAGACAGCTGTTCCTGTAGGTTCGGTGAGGTCCCTGCCGTCTGTCCTTAGACATTCCACCAAGCAAAGTTCTCTCCAAGGCCCATAGGCCTTGTCCAGAAATGCCAAAGGCAACAAAAGTAGCAGAGTCAGAAGGCCAACAGATTCTAAATGCATCGCCTACGTACACGCAATTATGTTTAAGAGAATCCAAACTATGGCTATTGCTAAAACCTTTTAATTTCTCTTTAATAATTTTGGTATTCAGTAGTTTAATGGTATTTTAGGTGTATCAATAATCGGGTCTGAAACTTCCTTCCAAAAAAGGCTTGGCTGTACACAACGGTAGGAAGACTTCAAGTCTCCAGAATAAAAGGGAAGCCTCCAACTCCATTAGGAAGGCTTTGCTTAAAAAGAAAGAGTGGTGATGAGCAGTGACTATTCTAGACAGGGCCAGCTATATTGTTTGTGGACTCAGTGCAAAATGAAAACGTGAGACAAAGCAAGCAAAAAGCTTTCACCTTTCTCCCCTCTCTCCTCTACCGGTCATGGTGTCTCAGTTCAGGCTGCTATAACAAAATACTGTAGACTGGGCAGCTTAAACAGCAAACATTTATTTTCTCAGTTTTGGAAGCTGGGAAGTCCAAGATCCAGGTGTCAGCAGATTCGGTTCCTGGTGAGAACCCTCTTCCTGGCTTTCATTCAGCCACTTTCTTGCCAGTGTGAACTCTGTAGCCTCTTCCTCTTCTTATAAGGACACTAATCCCATCATGTAGGCCCCACCCTCATGGCCTCATCTAAACCTAATTACCTCCCAAAGGCCCCACGTCCAAATACCATCACATTGGGAAATTAGGGCTTCAACCTATGAATCATAGGAGGACACTGATATTCAATCCATAACATGCAGTGTTTTTATTTGCTATTTAATGCCACACCCCTTCCAGCTTGAGGATACTTCTGGGCATTGCACACCCTCTCAAGTGCATGGAGCACAGACACCTACCCAATCCCACACCCTCTCTCAGCCCCTTCCAGGGTCAAAGGGCAGCAGCAGTTACTGAGTGAGGGGAGAGAATGGCCACCCAAGAACCCATCCAAGGCAGCTGGGAGGTAACAGGAGGCAGGAGCCTATGTGAGTGGCGGCTCCAAGCCCTGGGGCATGCATTTTCTCTTCCTACTTCACTATCAAAACACTGAAGAGCATTAGGCCCCAAGCATGGGACCCCCTGCTGAGGGCAGGTCCCTGTGTGACTATACTGGTCACCTGCCCTGATGCTGGAACTCCAAAAACTCAGATGATGGAGGGGATTCAACATGGCTAAGTGAATCATTACTTTACTAACTCAGTAACACCAAAAAGTCAAGAGTAGATACAGCACCTGAAACAGCCTCTTACCCTTAATTGGTGCTCAAAAATATTTAAACGCTGGGATTTTGAAAGTTCAAAACTATTGAAAATAGGCCTAGATACAGAGAACCAATGCAAAATCCACACAAGATCAGTCTAGATCAGAGTTTCTGGGACCTCAGTACCGGTGACCTTTGGGACAGGGCAATTCTTTGTTGTGGGGGCTGTTCTGCTTATTATGGGATGTTTAGCAGCATCCCTGATCTCTGCCCCCTAGATGCCAGTAATACCCACCCCCTAACCTTGTGACAACCAAAAATGTCTCCACTTGTTGCCAAATGTCCCCTTGGAGACAAATTTGCTCCTGGTAGAAAACCTCTAGTATAAAATTTGGTACTTTTGGGGTTATTTTATGTTTGATGAACAAATTATAGATTGTACTCCCACATTTAAAAGTTAAATTCTGGTGGGCTATTTATATGGCATTTAAAATTTTTTAACCAACAAGCTGTCCCTGCGGAAACTGCTGTGCCTTCTTTTTTATCTAAATGCGTAGCATCCTTCCTCAGTCATCGACAGGAAGTGGAGGGAGGCTATCTTTTTGAGGAGGAAATGCGGAACACCTTTCAGAATATCCAACAAAGACCCTGATGGGACTCCCATGTAATCAACACTTGATTACCAAGGTCTGGGGAGAAGCAGATGTGTCGATATCCAGAAAAAAACCGAATATGCAAAAATCATTTCTATTTGGCTTGAGGAAGCATGCTGTGTTTTTGTGTTAGTTTCTTTTTGCTGCAAATCAATCAAACCAGGGTTTTATTTACGCCGATAGGGAAATAAAAGAGGAAGCCATCTGGGCTGGGCAGAATATGAAATTCAGAAGGAAGACAAAAGGTCAACGATATGAATTTGACCAAAGAAACCTTAGTGAACTAAATTCTCTCCTCTCCTACTTTTTGAAGCCTTCTTGGAATAAAGAGATTATAAATCACTTCTTGGAATGAAGAGAAGATTAGCGGGTTTGAGATGTGATGGACACTGTTGGTGCCCCATCCAGAACCCCCATATCTCTTGGATGGGCCAGCTCTCTGCGTCTGTCCCCACAGCTGACTGAGCACCCCTGGAACTCTCCTCACAGCGTTGCCCTCAGGTATTGGGCAGGTGGGAGGGGGAAGGGTATGGTTCCTTTGACTTGAGCTGGGACAAACCGAGGTATACTTTATGCTCCAGAATCCCCTGTGGGATCAGGGGAGGCCCGGACTTCAGCTGAAATCACACCCTTTCCTGCGTCTTCCCCTCCCTCATCCTGCTTCCTCCATGCCCTCACCCACCTCTCCGGGGAGTTCTTCTTTGATGAATCACTTTCAAATCGTTGGCTCAGGGTCTGCTTCCGAGAAGAACTGGCCAAGGGCATTTTCCTTTTACCCACAAGACCACACGGGCTGTGTGGCCTGTGCAGGTCCACCCAGATGGGCTTGAGCCACAGGACCAAATCGAGGAGGCATGGTTCAATGTCAGGGCAAATATCTTCCCATTTTTAAATATCTTCCCATTTTTCAAAAACTCTCTGTGTAGGGCCAGAGGCAGAGAAGGGGCTTGAGCCACACCAAAGGGCCTGCTCAGAAGAGGAAAGAAAGGATCCCAGGGTCAAACTGAAGTGTCTGATGCTTGCAGTTCAGTCTGAAACTCATGCCAAGGGAAGAAGGCCAGGGCCTGAAGCACAGAAGGTGGGCGCCAAGGCAGTCACCGGACTTGAGCCCAAACTGAGCAGGCTGGTTAGCAGCATCAGCCGGCCAGCAACCCCAGTCTTCCAACTCCAGGTTCGATGCTCTACTTCCTATGCCCTGTCCTGTGCATTGTGGGACATTCAGGAGCATCTTTTGTGGGATAACAAGAGCAATGTGGCATTGTGGTAAAAAGCACTGGTTTGAGAGTAGGACACACGGTCTTGAATGCAGACTCTGCAACAACAGGCAAGAGTTAGGGGATCTACACACCCCATTGCTCGGACGTGACCATAGTAACAGCACCTATGTCATGGTCATTGGGAGAGCATGAGATCATATGTGTATAGTGCTTAGCACTGGACTGGCCCCAAATAAGTGAATGTTGAATGAATAAATGAATGAAAAAAGCAAAAGGATGGCCCAAATGGGTAATAGCCAGGGGGGTAATGGGCTATACATTGTTCATAGCATGTCCAGGTTCGAAAAAATGTATGGCAGCTAACTCCCAGTCCCCAGCCCACCTTGGGAACCTGGGGACTGGAGAATGCTATTCACTGACCATTACCACCAGTTTTCCTTTTCCTTACAAAGGAAGGTGACCCTGGTGAGTGATCACAGGATGACAGATAATGACACGACATGGAAATTTACTTTCTGTGTCCCTGTTTAAGCAAGCTCTTGGACATATGTGTTCTTCCGATCCTGACAACCATACTGAGCTTCCATCTGAGGCAGTTACCACATCAGGGAAACCATGGTGGGGGAGGTTGGCATGATACAATATTTGAAGCCAGTGGAGTCAGCATGAGAGTCCCAGAGAGCTAGTTGGTTGGATTGTTGGAGGATCCAAAGCAGAGCGTAAGCTGGGAGAAAAGTCTAGCTTCAGCCTGACCCCCGGGGCGCTCTGCTGCATGAACTGCTCCACAGACACAGCGCCTCTTTGGCTGCAAGGCACTGAAGTGATTTTGGGGGGCAGGAGGAACCTCCCAGATAAGATGGTTCCTGATGGCTGAGGGCAATTCTGCACAAAGGGGCCAGCTGTGAGCATTAGCAGCCAACACTCACAGCGACTGGGCGATGATGGATGCATGGCCTTACAAAGGGGACCAGGGCGGGGCACCGACAGCTCCCACTACAAATGCTGATGCTTGTGCCGAGTGGGAGTTACCGCAGGGACCTCTCGTTCCCCTTAGTGAGCTCTGTGAACTCAGGATTTCTATGAGAAACCAGCCACAGAGGAGTGGGTTTCTTTTCTCTTGTTGGGATTTTAATCAAACATAACAAAAGCTTAAGAGTCCACGTCTTGGGCAGTGTGGGAGTCTGGGCCCTGGTTTCTCTTCTCAAGCCCGAAGCACCTGCTGGCGAGTTCTCAGCACCCCCAGGCCTCCCCAACAGAAGATTCTACCCTCCAGCCCCTCTCTTCCCTGGAAGAAAGATGGGCCTCTCGCTCTCTCTCCCTCCTTGCCCCGCAGGTGCCCCACTCAGCGGTGGCCTGGCAGCCTCCACCGAAGAATGTCACTCTGGCCTGGGGCCCGGCCTCAGACAAAAGGCCTTTTGGAGCTTGGCCTGCATCCTCAGGCTGACAGGACCGGCCGCCTCTCGCTGCTGGCGAGGGAGGGCAGCTAAATTCATGCCCCTCTGGTGGAAGGTTTCCACAGACCAGGGCCACTTCTCTGCTCAGGAAGTAAAATCAGCCTGAGCCCTGGCTGGCCTGCCCTTGGCTCTGGGACAAATAGCTGACTGTCCTCACACTGAGGAGGGAAGGAAGGCGAGAGAGATGTCCCACCAGCCAGAGGCCGGAGGCGGGAGGCCTGCAGCCTCATGTGCACTGGGGTGGGGAGGAGGGAGCCCAGCGCCCAAAACAAAGCCAGACACTGAGCCCCAAACAAGCCTTCACACCCAACCTGACTCTGTCCCGGGCTGGGAGCCAGGCCGGCCTGAGTCTAAACTCTGGGCCCTGCTATTTACTATCTGCGCAACCCCCAGCAGCTTATTCTCGAAACTCTGTTTCCACATCTTGTAAATGGAGAGACAGAAGGATTACTAAATAGACAGGAATACTATGAGAGCAGTTCATAGTTTTCGGATTATGAAAAGAAATACATGGAGAGAACAGAGAAAAAATTTTAAAAAGAACGTAAAGAAAATAAAACTAAAATGATGGAAATGAGGTTAATAATTAGATAATTTTGCTACATTTCTTTCCAGTCTGTTTTGCATTTGTGCACATAAGTGTGAATGTTAGAAATCACAACTGTGAAGCCCTTTAATGTGTTTTGTTTGCTCACAGGACTCACATTTAATACAGACATACATATGTAAAGGGAATAGCGCTTACCTTGTAATTACTTGCTTTGAAGATTAAATGAGATAATATAAGCTCCTAATATAATGCCTAGCACTTTCCCAGCAAGCTGGCCTTTTAAGGCTACCCCATCACATTGCACATCAAGCCTCTTGTTGGGGGGACCAGCATTTAACCTGTGTGGAATCTTCCAGCTGTACCCACATACCCTTTGTAACCAGGATCACTTTGCTGCTCATTCTTGCCCTTCCACTTCAGGTCAAGTCTCAATCGCTTTGTGATTCTGTTGCCTTTGGATCTTTCTCCTGGCTTGTTTCTGTGGTCTCCTCTGGACCAAGAATAACAGTTCCTACCCAGTGCCCATCAGATGTGGCCACTGAAAGCACTGGCATGGTGCTGGAGGTTGGTTGCAGACTCATCTAGAACAGGAGACCTGTCATTACTGGTCATTCCTGGGACACTGTCTTCCAGACCATTGTGGCCCTACATGGCCCCCAGCCCTGCTTGCTTCCTCCCCTAGGAAATGGGAGACATTAGAAATGGATGTGGCCTTAAAGATCAGCCTGTCATTTTGTGGATCAAAAAATGGGCACTCAGAGGGGCGAAATGAGTACAGAACTGGAATGTTCACCAGGCACAGAGACAGAGAAGACGGACTATCCCCTCCTGCTGTCACCCACTTCCTCTCTCTGCTGTCACCTTTTCCCTCTATGCTTCTTGGATCAAATCTCCCAAATTTCTTGGATTGAACTTTGGGAAGTTCTACCAAGCATAATTTTAATAGCATTTCCAAGGGAAACAAAATTCATGCCCACCTGGAATGTCAGAACCTCATGTGACCTTATTCAGAAATAAAATCTTTGCTGATGTACTTAAGAAGAGGTTGAGCTGGATTAGTGTGGACTCTGATCCAATGACTGGTGTTCTAAGAAAGGGGAAATGTAAACACAGACACACAGAGTGAAGACAGCCAGTTGAAGACAAAGGCAGAGATTGAAGTCATGCTCCCAAAGCCAAGGCATGCCAAGGATGGACGGCAACCAGTCCTTGGAAGAGGCAGTAAGGATTCCTCCTCGGAGCCTTCAGAGAGAGCACACCCCTGCCAAAACCTTGATTTTGGACTTCTAGCCTCCAGAACTGTGAGAGAATAGTTTTTTGTTGTTTTAAGTCACCCAGTTTGTGGTACTTTGTTACAACAGTCACAGGAAACTGAAATGCCCTCTTAGCCTGGTGTTCTCCTCTATCCCGTGGTGAAAGAATAACGCATCTCTAACGATACACTACTTTCCACAAACGTGTTATGATCTGGGCCCACAGCTCCATCAGATTTGCATTTTAAAAGGATGACTTCCATGAAGGGTGATGAAGTTGAATGAAGCAGGATCAGATGCCCTCACATGTAGAGTTGTAGGTCCAGCTCTGCGCTTACCCCCACAAAGAATGGATTCTACCTCCAAACCAGGGCTCAAAGAGACATTAGTGAGGGGGGCAGTGTTGCCTGGCGGTTGACAACATGGGCTCTGGCCTCAACCTGTGCACAGATTCTGGTGCCTCCACTTCATAAGTGGCCGTATGACCTTAGCATCTCTTAACCTCTTTGTACCTTGGTTGCCTCAGTTGTAAAATGGAGTGATAATAATAAAATGTATCTGCAGTAATTTGCAATTTTATGAGTACATTCATGGAAAATGCTTAGAATAGGGTCTGGCACCTAGTAAATAATCAGTTACCTTAGTCTTATCACCAGTGCTCAAGATCATGTGGTTCTGAGTGACAGAGGCAACATTTAAACCCAGGTCTGTCTGGTTCCACTAAAGGTGTTGGTTCCATGATTCTGTACTGGAGAAAGACCCATAAAGCTCTGAGTGCCAGCTTTGTCCATAGACTTCATCTTAGCAAATGGCCCACGGGTGTTGTGCCGGTGATGCTCGCCTTGATGGGGATATCCCGCCCAATCGAATGCTCCAAACTGGATGGCGACAAAGTCTTTGATTGGAAGCTTCCTTTGGGAAACGGGACTGGTGGAGAGGAAGGGATGTTGAAGCTCAAGCTGTATCCCACATGAGGCTGAGCCATGTGAAGCCAGCTCTTCATTCAGGTCTTAGATGATGGGGGGGGGGGGGGGTGCGTGTGTGTGCATATGTGTGTGAGTGAGTGTGTATATGTGTGTGTGTGTGTGGTGAGGAGACTCAGAATCACCATCCCCTGAGCAGAGTCAGTCAAGAAATCAGGTTCATAGTCAGCTGTGCAACAACCATCATAACTGAAGATTGCTGCACATATCTGCCCTTGTCACCCCAAAGAGCCCAAACGACCTCCCCCGCAGAGGTGGTATAGATAAGTAGTTACCAGCTCAGGCTTTGCAATACAAAGGCCTTAACTGAAGTCTCTGCTCTGACACTTACTGGCTTGGAAACATAGCAGGACAACTTTTCTGAGCCTCTGTTTTCTTTTCTGTAAAAAGGGAATGATCATTGGCCCAACATCACAGCAGTGGTGATGAACAGACAAGATACTTTCTGTAAAGCATCAAACCCAGAAGTATCTGTATTCAACAAATTGACACTGCCCTCATAACGCCATCGATGAACATGAAGGCAGTGCCCACTCAGACAGTGAAATCAGGGAGGCTGCCACCCACAACCACCAATGTCTGGGCAGCCCCCTGACCGTGCACCCTCCCCGTAGCCTGGAAGGGAAATCAGATTAACAGACTTCAGCACTTTAAGTCCATTTGTAAATTTTTGCTTCTACTGGGTGTTGGCAAATGCCTTCTGTTTCATTTTCCTTGGAAATGCTATTAAAATTCTGCCTGGTAGAACTTCCCAAGTGATGCACACAGACCTCCTTGGAGAAGGTTGGTCCTAAAACCAGCATCTCCAATAAACACGATCCCATTTGTACGATTTGCGAACAATGACTATGGCTCTTTGTTCTGTGTCTTTTGGCTGATTTTCAGTTCATGAGGAAGTGTCTGTACTGAAGCCAAGTTGAATAGACTTTGCAAGTAAAATGTCAGGGGACAGTGTGCCAGGTGCCTGAGAGAGCCAGAGTCCGGTGGAATCTGTCATCTGCTCACAATAACCCTAACACACATGTGTATGGTGAGCCGTTTCCAAAGCTCCGTCTTTTCACATTTGGTATTTAATTCCTTCTTCACAGTAGCCCTGTGAGTCTGATACTGTTCTCACTACTTTGCAGTTTTCCCATTTAACAGGTAAAACAATAAGAGATCAAGTGATGTGCCTGGGCTACATACACAGCCCCTGGATCATCAGGAAGTTGGACCTAGAATTTTATTTAAAAGCACTATTTCAATAATTTAGTGAGTGCCTACTTTGTGTCAGGTGTACTGTACCAAGCACTGAGAATTCAGGGATGAATTAGGCATAGTGAGCAGCCTGGATAGGAGGGGAGACATGGAAACCATAGTGTAATATACGTTATAACATACACATGTACAAGAAATTAATCACTCATTTCCTAACCCCAGTCTCTCTTCAACACACTGGGCTTCCAATCCCCTGAGACATTGTTCCTACCCCAACCCCAACCCTCTCAAAAAAACCCCTACTCTTATCAATATACCAACAACCTCAAGATGCCAAATTCAAGGGTCAGTTCTGCATTCTCATTGAACTCAAGTTCTCAAAAGCAATTTACATGGTTGACTCGTCTTCTAAAGCTTTCTTCTTGGGCTTTTGAAACAACAAACTCTGAGCTTTTCCTTCATAGAAGGACACGATCCTCTTCAGTCTTCCTTGTTTTTCCTTCGACCTATTTGTAAATGTTGAAGAACCCTGGACTTGGGTTGGCTCCCTTCCCATGCCCACTGTCTTCCTACATTCCCTTGTGGCCCCAGGGCTACAAATTCTATCCAATTGCTGATAATTTCAAGTGCTTATCTTCAGCCCCAATCCCTCTCCCAAGTTCAAGGCCCACATATCCATTTAGCTTATTGGTATGTCCACTTGGATGTGTAATAGTCATGAAAGTTCATCATAAAATTAGCGTGCTTAAAACAAACTCTTGACTTTCCTCACTCAACCTATCCCTCCATCGTTGCCTATCACAGTTAGAAGCACCATCATTCACCCAGTAACTCAGGTCAAAGTAGTAAAGTCATGCTTGATTCCTCTCTCCTCATAAACCACATCCAATCTATGAGCAAGTCCTGGCGGTACACCCTCCAAATTGTCTTGAATCCACTCACTTTTCTCCATCTCTACTGCTACCACCCTGGTACCCCCATCATTACCTCTCTGAGACCAATGAAATAGACTCCTAGCTCATATCTCTATTCTTGAGTCCTATTAACTCATGGAGCAGCAGGATCGATCTTTTAAAGGATGTAAATGAGATCCTGGCACTGTAGTGCTTAAAACCCTCCACGGGCTTCCATCGCTTTTACAATGAAATTCAAACTTCTCAGCACAACTTACCAGGCTTTCCATGATTCCACTCATCCCTCCCTCACTGACTTCCTTACCTACGACACTCAACCTGGTTCCCTCACTGCCCTCCAACCAAAGTGCCCCAGGACTTTGCACTTTCTCTTTCTTCTACTTGAAATCACCTCCCATACATCTTTCCGTCTCAACTCGGAGAGTCACGTTCTGCTTCTTGGTCTAGGTGCCGACCATACGGGTGTGTCGCTTAATGACAATTCGTGGAGCTGAGTACAAGATTGTTGCACTTCCCTGTATTATGCTATACTTCAATAAGAAGTTTTAAAATAAGCATAATGATTTCATCAGAAAATTCCTAAGAATATTTTCTCTATTAAGGCAAATTATGTTTTTGGCAAATGGTACTATTGTGGGTTGGGTTGAATTGTGTCCCCCTAAAAGATATGTTGAAGTGCCAGTCCTGGGCTCCTGTCAATGGGACCTTATTTTAAAATATGGCCTTTGCAGATGTTACCAAGTTAAATGACATTATACTGGACTAGGGTGATCCCTCAATCCATTGGCTGGTGTTCTTAAAGGGAGAGGGGGCCTTGGAGACATACAGGGACACAGGAAGAAAGCCACAGGACATGGAGGCAGAGAGGGGGGAAAGTGATACAGCTATAAGCCAAGATCTGCCCCGGATTGCCTACAACCACCAGAAGCTGGGAGAAAAGCATGCAATAGACTCTCCCTCACAACCTCCAGAAGAAACCAGCCCTGACAACACCTTGATTTCTGACCTCTTGCCTCCTGAACTGAGACAATAAATTGTCATTGTGTTAAGCCTCCTAGATTGCAATCATTTGTTATGGCAGCCCTAGGAAACTGACATAAGCACCGAATTCTAAGAAAGATTGCTTTTTGATCCCCACTCTGCTTCTTGGTAGAAAAAGTAAAGAATGTTCCCAAGCGCAGGTTACATTTAATCACTTTTGATAGCTATCTTGTTTTCTGCCAAGCCGGGGTCATCTCCTCACTTTCCACTGCAAATGACGGAATTGGTCAGTTTCCCGGGCAGGTTAGTCACGTACAACCCGGAGGCAGAGGAGGGAGGAGAAGGTGAGCAGAGGGGGGAAAAGACGGCACAAACTCCAGATATCATCAAGCCCAGTTCTTCTCAGCCGTTAATGTTAGGCAAAGATATTATTCCCCTTTTTGTTTAATTACTTTCTCATTACACAACAATTCAGGATCACTTTATAAAATGTAGACAATATAGAAAAACAAATAAAATAAATAAAAACTACTCATAATCCACACCCAAAGACAACTACCATTCACATTTTGGTGTATTGCCTGCCAGATAGTTTTCTTTGCATATTTTTTTTTCTTTTTATAAGAAAAATATCATCCTTTCCTAATTGCCTACATGTCTTCCTTTTTCTTGATAAACACAGGTTTTTAAAAATACTCTTGAGACCCATTCGACTGCCCACACACATTTCTGCTTTTGTTTCCCACCATAGAGTCCTCGCCCGGGGCCCCTTCCTGTGACCAGCCCATGCTTTCACACAAGGAGCCCATTCTCTCTCTCGCCCTGAGTTCACATAGGAAGGCCTGGATTACAACGAAAACAGAACAAGGGAAAAGGGTGTTTTCCAAAGACTTCTTTGGTGTGGTTACTAATTTTCCAGCAAATATTGTATTGGCTTTCTCTGTTAGACCTCAGGTGCTGAGAGTTGAGTTAATTACACTCCTCCATTCAAGACATGATTATTCTCAGCATCAAGGCAAAGAACTTCTTGTTTTAGTATGTTCCTCTACACTTCAAGTCCCTAACCCTACACGATTAACATCCAGCCTAATGTGTTTGATTCATGTCCTGGAATGGACGGCTTTCATTGGCACACCCAGATCCACTCTCCATTTCTCTTGGCCCACCTCTGGGCCCCTGGAGACTCATCTGTAGGGTGAACAGCAAATGCTTGCTTGCCCTATGGCTTCTGATTGGGTTTGATCAATGGGAAGCACCGTCAGGAGATCCAGAAGGACCCCCTTCCTCCCTCACTGCCAGGGAGTAAGGGCCTCTGCTGGGGGCAGGTGTCGGCTGTGGCCCCACAGCTCCTGTGAGGTGACTCTCTCCAGGAAGCTCTCTCCACTATTTGGCCTCACATCTAGGGCACAGTTACATCCATGGCTATTTCTAGCTCCAGGCACTTTACCATCATTGGTTGCTTTTCATAACCTTGCCCACACCTTTGTAAATAGTCTTTTTATTAATTCTCCAACTACATAATGTATGTATGTCCATCTTTTCCTGCCTAGAACATGCCAGATACTAGTAAGTATGTATCTTTGTAAAATAAGGAATGTTCCCTTGTATGCACACATGTGTGCATGTGCATGTTTAATAAATGGAATATTACTGTCCTAAAGATCTCATCCATTTCTTATTTATTTCTTGTATCACTGTTTCTGCGGTCTGCACTACTGTAAATAATCCAAGTTTTTGCTTCTAACTGCAGCACAGCAGTGCCTCCCTTCCCTACCCCACTGAGCATCCCTCCTCTTACTCCTGCTGTCCACAGCGAGGAATGGCCCCCAACTTTCTATAAGTCCACAATAAATGTAAATTTTTATACACTTTTCACCCAATATTTTTCACTTCTTTTCCTGGTTTCAGTTTTGAATTTTATGAGCAAATCACACTGCATAAACCTCCAGTCTATGTTCCTCCATTAAACAAAGTAACCCTAAGTTTATAAAAGGTGTTTTAAATATGTATTTTCATGATTTTTCCACTGCAATCATAAATTGTGTAATAAAATAAATGACAAGTGTCACATAGGCGATCACTTATTGAGCACTTCATATGTGCTGGGTATGAGCTTCAGCTCACCAACAGTGTGGAGCCAGCTCAGACTGGCTTTCCAGGACCAACTGTTCAATTTTCAAGAATTTTGTAAGCCAGTTACTAAACAGTAATTATTAAAAATGGAATTATGTAAACTCACAATTAAGTAAACTGCATTAGAGACAAACATAATAAAAACTCAACACTCATCAGTTCCTAATTATTATTCTAACCTTAACTATTATCTAGGCTCACATTATGTTTATTGTATCTGTACAGTGGAAATATTATATAATGGTGCACATCTCTTTCCAACTCCATGTTCAAAGATGTTACATTGGCATCTTAAAATCAGCTGTGGCAAGAGTATTTGTACCATGGAAATTAGCAAACACTACAGATCAGGAATATCCATCCCAAGAGTTGGGATGGATATTTACCAGCATTTACCAGCACTTGACCCTCGTGACAGCCTTATGAGATTTTTTTTTTTTTTAGTTTACAGATGAAAAAGTGAGGTTTAAAAGAGATAAATAACTATCCCAAATCCTAAGCCTAGTGAAAATTAGAGTTGGGACTGCAAGGATAATTCATAAAATTGCAAGCACGCCCACCCAAGGTATCACAGGACAAGAGGGGGCCGACATGGTAACCAGAAGGCAGGATTCTGTGGTGCAGCATCCTGGGCAGACAGAAACTCTGCCTCTCTCTCCCTCCTGCCACATGATGACCTCTCTGTGTTTCTCCCTGTGCTTGCTTTATTTTCCTCTCTCTGCAGACACCAGGGAGTCACCACCAGGGATGCAGGGATGCAGAGAGGGACACAGGCAGACACGCCCAGGACTCCCACCCAGCCTGAGCTTCCTCGGTGTCTTCACTTCCACAGCTGCTCTCGCTTAGTTGGAAGTTGCACCACTGTGGAAAGAGCCTTCACTCCTGCACGTCACTTTACAAAATAAACTCCAAACCCGTCTGCCTGGCAGTCAACACCTCCCTCCTCCTCTTCTGATCAGCTCTCGGGTCCTCTGCTTGCCAACAAAGGTGACACCTCCTACCCAGAGCTGCTGGCGTTTGGTTGACTGTCCCTGTTTCATATCCCATCTTCACAACTAGCCTGCAAGCCAGGGGAGGGCTCTCAGGTAAGTCTTTTCCTGCTGTTCAGTGAGGCTTTAATTTATTCACTGTCAGATGCTCTACTCTCCTCCTTAAAATATCTTTCACCCAGTGAAACAGGGAGAGTTGCCCTATATGAAGCCTCCAACACGCCAGGCCCTTTGCACCCTGTTTCTGTGAAATCCCCAGCAGGAGGGGGCATTATCTCCGTTTTGTAGGAAAGGAGCCTGAGGTTCAGGGCCACCGAGTGGCAGCTGGCAGGGGGTGAGCAGCAGATTAAGGTTCATCCATGTCTGTCTGTCTGCAAAGCCCTGCTGTCTCCCATAGGCTCGACCTCCACCGGCTCACCTTTCGTGGACTTTGCCTCCTACTTCAACAAGAAAATTTGGGACCACCTTGTGTGAACCATCTCAAATTGCTGCTACCCACCCTCTAAAGGCATCTATCTGCACATTCATCCTCAGCGCCCTTCCTGTCTCAGTGCCTCACCGAGGCCACCATCTCCATGCCCTCTCTCGGTCCCACCCCACTTGCTCCAAGATCTCTGCTCCATAGATGACTTTCCCTCTCTTGTATCTTCAGCCTCCTCTCCAGTGGATTTCCCCTCAACCCATTAACAGGCTCAAGTTTTTACTGTTATTCTTAAAAACAAAAACAAAAAACCAACAAAAACTTAACCCTGGTTCCTCAAGAAAGTTCAAAATAGAATTACCATGTGACCTGGTGATTCTACTCCTAGACAAGTGCCCAAAAGATTAGAAAGCAGTTAAACAAACTCTTGTACGTGAATGTTTATAGCAGCACTATTTACAATTGCCAAAAGGTGGGGGGAAACACATGTCCACCAACAGATGAACAGATAAACAAAATGTGGTGTCTCCACATAAAGGGTATCCCTGTCTCCAGTCTTGTCCCTCTCAGTTCCATCCCCAACACAGCTACTAGAATGCGAAAGCAATCATGTCATCCTCCTTAAAATCCCCCTTGCCTTCAGAGCCAAGTCCGAGCATTTGAGCAGCGCAGTTCTTCATGACTTGGCACCTTCTTCTCTATTGATGTCCACACTGTTCTGAAGATATTGAAATACCCAGGTGCTGCTTACCCAGTGGGTTTCTCACCTCTGGGCCTTTGCATGAAATGCCCCCTCTGTCCCTGCCCATCCCTCTCATCTGGCGAACTCTGCTCATCCTGAAAGTTTCCATCAAAGTGTCATCTCTTCTAGAACTCACCACCTCTGTGCACCTGGCTTTTCCCATGCCTACTTTTACCTTTGCACTTTGTGCATTACCTATAACTGACTGCCCCACCTCCACCCTTCCCCCTTAGGCTGAGCAACAGGAAGGCAAAGATAGTTCTCTACTTGATTTGGTATCTCCAGTATCTAGAAGTTGGTCTAGTACATAGGTCCTCAGTAAAAATTTAATGAAGCGAACACTGAAAATTCATTTCAGTCACCACTGTGTCCTTACACATCTCCCCAGCTCAAGCTCTGTAACTTACAAATGCAGCAGGTGTTTCTTAAGGCTGTTTCATCCCTTTTGGGACAAGGGCCATGTTTTATGTACACTTTGCACCCTTTGCAGCCAATGGTCCAGCTCCTTGTACATAGTAGGTACCCAACAAGTATCATTAAAAGATCTGAGAATTATTTTGTAAAATTGTATTTTTTCAGGTGAGTTTTATTTTTAATCACCTTTTCTTTTGATTTTAAAATTAAAATATGCTCATTGTAGAAAATATATAAAAAATGGAAAAACCTTAAGAAAAGGGTAAAAATCACTTATAATTCCTCAACCTATGTTAAACTGGAATGGATTTCCTCCCTGTCTCATCTACGCCCAAGCTCCTGGGGAGCGGAGGAGTACAGGTGCACACACATGTGTTTAAAGCCCGCTGTCCCATAGTTCTGCTGGTTAATGGACCATTAGGATGACTGCTTTGTCAGGACCTAACTTTTTAACACAGTGGGAAAACAGTGAAGATCAGAAACAGTGGATCCCTTGACTTCTGAAAAGTTAACCCTTCTATCCTTCCAGGTTTTTACATTAGCAGGAAAGCAAGCAGAGTGCCTCCTATATACGGTGGAGAGCCCATATTTAAGAACCAGAAGCAGAGACTCTACTATAAGAAGCCTCCAGCAAAGGGACACATGTCTTGCCTCTTGGTGAAGGACGTTTACTCATCTGGGGCAGGGCTTAAGGAAGTGCCCCAGCAAGGTAAGGGCCGGGAGGGCTGAGCTCAGGCCAGCATCACTAGGACAAGTGTGGGGGTGAGTGGGAGCTGCCTGAGAGAGGGCACAGAAGGGTCAGAGGCAGCACTAAAAGTGTGAGAAGTTTGTTTTGGGTGCAAATTAACAGCTCCCATTTCTTGAACACCTGATGTGGAACATATTGAGATTGGAGTCGGCTCTAAATGACACCCACGGTCCCCCTCATCTTTTCCCTACCCAGCTCCTAACCTTTTGAAATAATAGAGTGAAGGTCAAATGACAGAACCAGTCCTGGAGAGCTGGGCTTAGTGGCAGCAGTGGGTGTCCTTCTGCCCACCTGACACCCGGCCCTGGGCAGTGGTGGCAGAGCAGGGCCTCCCCTTGTCCCGAGCTTCCCCACCCCAAATGTAAGCTGTGGAGGCACAAGGCAGAAGGCACGCTTCCAGTGGCACCCGGATCACAAAGGGAAAGGGGGGGGGGGGCAGAGGTGCATAAGCCCGTTTCCTGCTCCCTAATTTGCCAGCCAGGCGAGTCCCTCCTGCTGCCCTGGGGGAGGCGGCTGGGGGAGGGGCCTTGGGAGCCGGGGTGTCACACACATTGATGTCCCTCCAGGCGGAAACACACAGCGAGGGGAAAGGAAGTTCCGCGTAGGAGGCACTGTGCTGGGGCTCTCATGGCTTTATCTCTGCTCTGAACAAGCCTGTAAGGAGGATGTTAATATCTCCGTTTTAAGATGAGGAAACCGGGAGGGGTTAAGTAAGAGCACAATGTCATACAGCCGGCGGCTGGCGGGGCTGGGATTTGAACCAGGCTTTGCTGAAGCGAGGCCCGTTTCCCACCACGGTTCCCGCACTCTCTCCTCGTTAGGAACCCAGTGCCCTGCAGCAGCCCTGCAGCAGCCTCTTGCGTCCGTCAGTCCTGCTAACAAGGCATGAGCGCTTCAGGATGTAAAAAGAATATACTCTTTAAAAACTTGGTTAAAAATTTAGAATAGGGAGGCGTTCTGGTTAGTGTGTTCACGAAGGGGAAGGCCCTGGTCAACCTGGACTTTGGGAAGGAAATGGGATTCCTGTGGACAGTTTGGTTTTTCTTCTCATTATTCTGGTTTGTGGGGTCATAAGAATCAGCCGAGACACCCATTTTTCTTTTCTCACATGTGTTGATTTCTGGGTATTGGTTTAGTGTTGGCCCCAGGATCAATTGCCTGGGGCAGGTTTCTTACACTTTGAGTTTAGGAGCCTTCATCTGTAAAACGTGATTGTGGTAAAGACTGAATTACACGGAGTCTATGAAAGTGCCTGGGTCCCAGGATCACTCAACTCTTTTCCCTCCATCTCTCCTGATCCTGAGTCGTTTTTCATTGCTGCTGTTAGAAAACCCGCTCCACGTTCGTTTTCAGAGATCTCCCTGACGTTGGCGCTGCCCGATGGTGATGCTGGCAGCTGCTGGCCACCTGCCCAGAAGCCTCATTTAAAGCCTCACCTCCAGTCCTTGCACAAACATTATCTGGCTTCTTACAAGGGAGGAGACAAGATGTTGACTTGGTGTGATTTGTCCTTGGACACCTGCTGTGCTGCACAATGAAGCATAAAGCATGTTTCTGTTTGGAAAAGGAGAGCTGATGACGGTGTGGAGCTGAGTCCCAGGAAGAGCATGGTCCTGTGTCCCTTGAATTCCCCACATAGGACCATCTGGGCCCACCAGTCCCTGGGTTGAAGGATGAAACAGGCTGGCCAAGGCTTTCTGCCATCAGAGCTCGCGTGTGTGTGTGTGAAGGTTTTGTTCTTGTTGGGGGTTTTGTGGTGATAACAAGAGATCCTGGACTGGCTCACATCTACCCAGGTTTCTAAATGGTTCCTCAGTTTCCAAAACTGGTATCTAGAATTAATTCCACCTCCTACGATTGTTTGCCTCTTCTATACATAAATAGCTCCCCTTCCTTCTTGCCCTCCCAACTCTAAGCTCCCCAGGCCACACTCACTTTGACAGCAGAGACTTTATTTCATTTTTATACCTTCTGCTTATCACCTGTTTACTCCACTTCACACACACGTCCACTCTGCAACTAGCATCTTGACTAACACATAAAAGATAGTCATTTAATAGGTGATGAATGAATGAAACCAGGGTAAGCTTAGGTGGTCTGATGTCTTTCTGAACGCAAGGAGCCCAGTGACTGTAGAAAAGAAAATGGGAGTTGAGAGATCTTGTATCTTAGCCCCAGCTCAGCCTAGATGATGATGACGATGATATAATAAGAGCTAACATTTATTCATCTCCTCCTATTTTCCAGGTATATGTAAAGCTCTTTCCAGCCACTTGTTGTCTTACTCAACCTTCACAACAACCTTTTAAATAATGATCCTTATCCCCATTTTACAGATTAAAAAATGTGAGGCTTAGGGAAGTTGGTTAACTTTCCCAAGCTCCCCCCATCTAGTATACTTCACCCAGCTTTGACTATCCCGGCACCCAAGCTTCTTCCAGTGTGTTACCACTCCTGCATCTCCTTGACCTGAGTGACTATGGCCAAGTCTCTTCCCCTTTCTGGGCTTCACTGTCCTCATCTGTGAAATGGGAACAGGGGACAAATCACCTGATTACTAAATTCCCTGTTAAAACTCTTTTCACAAAATAAGTAGCCATACCAAAGTGTAGTCAGTCCCTCCTGTGCTTGCAGCCTTTTACAGCTCATAAAGCCCTTCCCATCCTTCTCATTAAGCAGATTGCCTTGGAAACAAGATTTGCCTGTGTGGTTAGACCAGCTCCCCAGAGTCACTGCTCCAGGGCAGTGTCGATAGCAGGGGTGGTTCCTGGAACAGGCCTATCTGTGCCTACCCTGAGGTCCTAGGAGGCACTGCCTGTCCTTCCAACTCAAGTTTCCTTCTCAGAGGCCTGGCAGGGGTTCCAATTTAGACTAGTTAGACCTGCGAAGCCACCCCCTTGCACAGCCCAGGCAAGGCAGGGCTGGAGACTGGGCAGTGTAGGCCTCTAGGAAACATCTAGTTCTGGACAGAAGTGATGTAAACAGTTCTGAGAGGCTGGACTCACCCATCCCTGCGGGCTGCAGGAAGGGACCTGTCATTTATTCTGTGTAGTTCACTCATTTATCCATTCAACAAACACGTATTAAGCACCCATGATGAGACCTCATTGTGGATATCTTCACTTTGGATAAAAGATGGTACCTCCTCTTCTTAAAGATTTCATCACTGGGGAGAGAGCAGAGAGCTAGATACTCAAACAGATGAACCCAACACAATGCAGCATCTTTGGCTGTGGGGCCCTAGAACATGGCATACCCTCTCTGAGCCTCGGTTTCCTCACCAACTAAATGGGGTGTATAATATCCCATCTTTGCCTCATTTTCTGCAACTCCCACATCCTATAGACTACTCCATTTCCCAAATACACCAAACACTTATACTCCCATCTCTTTGCATCACTGCCCCACCCCCCACCCCCAGATGTCCTTTTCCCAAGTACACCTTAAATATACCTACTGGACCCCAACACCTAGCAGAGTCTCAGGCATAGTAGCAAATGAATAAATATTTGCTCAATGAATAAATCCCACAAGATCAAGTTTCTCCCTCCCTTCTCCCTCCCCCACCCCTCCTTCCACTCCCCCTCTCCCCTCCCCACCTCTCCCTTAGCCACCCCTGACTTCTGCAGGCAGAACAATTATTTACTCTCCCCACTAAGCTGTAACAGACCGTGTGAGTGACACAGCACATTGGTGTTTAGTAAACATTTAGTAAAAGTGAAAAACAAGTTAGTCAGGAAAGGTGTTATTATCTTCATCTTAATAATGGCTCTTAGGTTTTTGAAAAATCCCAAAGAACTTAGTGAATCATCCTGGAAGATTAAGCGACTTGCCCAACCACACGGGCCGGCTGGGAAGCTTCCCTCCCTGACCTGAGTCTGAGCCCTCAGACCACAGCTCTCTTAGGCATCGAAGAAGAAAGTATCTCCTAACTTCCAACCATCGTCTTCCAATCTCTCGCAAATGGGGATGCATTGCCCTTTCTTTAATGGTGCATAAAATAATGGGAGGTAGCTTACAAGCAATGTGTCTTTGATTCGATGAAATATGTTATTAGTCATAATTGGAAAATCTGGAAGCAGCCTACACTTGGCAGCTACTAATTAAATAAATGAAGGCACTTTCATGCAATTGAATAATACCAAATAATGATAAATGCTGTTAATAATTACGATTAATTATAAATCACATGTATGTTTGTGTATGGAGAGAAGCCATGTGTGACACATTGCTTTACTAATAAAACTTGGCTTCCACCTGATTCCATTTTTGTTTGAAAAACAATTCTGGAGAGATAGCTGCCATGGTGTATGTGAGGGTCACCTGACATTCATAAGAATACAGGTGTTCTTTTTTCACAGCTAAGTTTTCATTACCTTAGAAATAGCTAATTCCAATATTATTGATTTTTGGTTTTTTTAAAAGAAACTTATTTTGAAATAATTCCTAACTTACAGAAAAGTTGCAAAAATAGTACAAAGAACTCACACATGCCCTTCTTGTCTATTTCTCTCGTTCTCGCCTGTTATCTACTTGTGTTTGTGTTGACACAGTTATTTTTTATGAAACATTTGAGAATAGGGCACATGTGTCATGTCCCTTTCTTTCCCCCTTAGTGTTTCAATCTGCATTTAAGAACAAGGATGCTATCTTACATAGCCACAGAACCATTAGCAAATTCCAGAAACATAATATTGATACAAAACTTTTGTCTAATGTGTATATTCAATGCACATGCGGGAAGTACTTTTGTAAATTGCTGAATGGGCACACTTCGAACTCAAGATAGGGCTCTCTCTGGAGAGGGAGGAAGAAGAGAATGATGCAGGAAAAGAGGGGATATTAGTTTTACCTGCAATGCTCAATTTGAAAAGGGAGCAGGAGACTCAAGTTTTGAAGTATTACATATATAATCAAAATTATTTTTCAGTTAAACTTTACTATAGTTATCATTATATTGTTTAATCCTACATCATATGGCTGCACCTTACTATACTTAACCTTCTTTCTAAGATCTGACATCAGAATTGTTTCAAATTTTTAACTATTCTCAGTGATTCTGTGGCGAGGTTTTCTGGGTATGAATCTTTATCTTAATCATAGATGACTTCCTTTGCATCAATTTCTACAAGAGGGATTCTTGAACAGTGTTCATCAATTTACTATCGCTCCAAACACCTCACCACATCCTCACAAGCACTGAGGATTCTCAATTTTTTATATTTTTTATTGAATTTATAGGATGACATTGGTTAATAAAATTATATAGGTTTCAGGTGTACAACCCTATAACATATAATCTGCAATTGTATTGCGTGGTCACCACCCCAAGTCAAGTCTCCTTCCATCACCATTTATGGCCCCTTTACCCTCTCCTACCGCCCCTCACCCGAACTAACCACCCTTCATTACTAATTTGGTGTTGACTCATTTCATTTTAATTAGCTTTCTGTATTATTAGTGGATCTAAGATTTTTAAAATACATTTATTAGCCGTTTTCCCTGAGGAAGGATGTTTCCTTGTCGACTTTAAGGCAAGCCAAGAGGCAGAAACTCTTAAGGGGGAGCAGTAGGGGTTCGCACTGAACGGCTTAGGTTTTTAGTCCTTGGAGGTTTCTGCCTTTCACGGCTTGGGAGGAGCAGCTGAGAAAAAGCAGCTTGGGGGCCAGAACAGCAGCCGTGACATCAGCTATGAGTCAGCCTGCAGCTCATCAAGGTGATCTTCCTAAAATGCAGGTCTGTTTACAGCAGCGACCTGCCCACGCCTTTATCCCTGTCACCTGCCAAGAGAAAGGCCTCCTCGGTGGAACTCAGCTCGCCTTCTCAGGTGTGCTCCCCATCTGAACATAGCGTGTCCTCTATTAGGTAGACCGCGTGCTGCTCTTGAAACGCACCACCGAGTCCTGCCTGTCTCCTTTGCTCAGGTTGGTATCCCCGCCCCCCCCAACACAGTGCCCTCTCTGCTGCTCCCCCCCCATCTTTTCTTCCCTCAGCAGCCATTCCAAAAGCCACCTCTTTTTCAATCATGCTTTAGCTCATCCCCTAAAACTCAAGTGATTTTGCATTCCTTTGGGCCTCTATTTGTCCTTGAGGCAAAAGTTAGGGCCAAGTTTCATTCAATCCCTGGTTTGTTGGGTTCTCCCGCTTCCTACATGCATGAGCAAATTATTTAAAAAGGTGAGTCTCTGATTCCTTCTCCATAAAATCAGAAAATTAACTGAGATCATGTAAGTAAAATAACATTAGTGGCACATAGTAGGATGTTCAGCAGATGTGAGTTTCTGCCTTCCTGTACTTTGCCTTGCTCCCGCATGGTGAGTATAATTTGTATACCAACCCCAGCCCTTTCTAAAGTACAGGGTCCTTGCAGGAAGGAGCCCAGTTTTGTACGTCTGTGTGTCCTCTGCACCATAGCATCTAGCAAAGTGTTAAAGATTCTGGCTCCACAGAGTCAACAACTCTGTAGCCCCCCACCTTTGAACTTCTTGTAATGTTAGATTAGAAATGTCTTGGTTTTGTGTACCTGGCACCAGCCAGACACGTTCTATGGTAGTGCATGCTTAAGGCCTCCATGCAAGGTGCCTGCTTGTCCTGCCATGCATCTCAGCACTTGGTCGCAATGCTTTCAAGCCCCGTTCTTCTTTCAGTTCCTCAAATGCGTCCTGTCTCTCCTCCGAGTCTTTACCCATGTAAGTCTCTCTTTGGCTGGGTAATTCCTACCAATCCTTAGGTCTTAGCCTACATGTTGCTTTTCCTGGGAAGGCTCCCGAACCTTTGTGATCTTGGGTTGACTTAGACATTGTTCTCTGGGAGGTAATTTTGTATTATTTAGCTAACGTATTAATTAACAGGGTTAATTTTTTGAGGGAATAGTGCATGGTGAATTAATCTACAGATTCTTGACTTGGGTTTGAATCTAGACTCTGCCTCTTACTAGCTGGGTAACATTATGCAAGTTACTCAACCTTCTGTGTCTTAGTTCCCTCATACATCAAGTGGGGATAATAGTACCCTCCCCATACATTTATGGGGACTTTGAGGATTCAATGGGTTAATATATGAAAAGCACATAATGCCAAGTACATAGTAATAATTGTCATTGCCATTGTTGCTAGAGAGGCAGCCTAGCAGAGAGGAAAAAGATAGAAAACCCAAGTCCAAGACCTGGATCAGTTATCCATTCCAGCCTCAATATCTGTCATGCTTCTCTGGGGCCATCTCACCTGTGAGAGGAGCATTATAAACTCTGTTACGTCATCTCTATTCATTTACTCAATGACTATTTACTGAGCACCAGCCCTCTTGTCATTATGAAAAGTCCTTCTTTACTTTTAGTGACATTTTTTTGTTTTAAAGTCTACATCGTCTAGCATTAGAGTAGCCCCTCCGACTCTCTCGTGGTTGTTGTTTGCATGATTCATCTTTTTCCATCCTTTCACTTTCAACTGATGTTTATCTTTGAGCTTAAAGTTTATCTCCTGTAGACAGCATATAGTTAGGTCTTGTAATTTTTTCCATCCAATCTGACAGTCTCTGACTTTGGATGGGATTGTTAGGGCTTGGTATTTAGACGTTGGAGATATGACAGGAAATCTGGATGCTGAGCAAAAGGACCCAGCAGAAGAGAGGTAGGCGATGGAGGAGAGAAGAGTGGATATGAATGTAGTGGGTCCTTGAGAAGGCAAGCAAGGAGAAACCCCATAATTCATGTGAAGGCAGTTGCCTCTCCTAAGAGAAATCACCCTTCTCCTATGACAACAGAGGGGAAATAGGGGAGAATCGGTACAGATGCAGGACCTTTTATAAGTTTGATGGCAGGAAACTCAGAGCATCCACTTCTGGTGTTTTCTATATTCTCTCGTGGGGCTCAACAAAAATAATCTAGATGGAAAATAAATTTTAAAAGCATTAAAGAAGTACAAAGCAAAATTTTCACTTACTCAACCCTTATTACCTAGCATAGAGTAGAGCTTTGCATAAATGAGACCCCGGAATGGCTGGGGTTTGATGGGGTTGGCCTCAGGAAATCAGAGGCAGGCAGGGAAGGTCTGGACTACGGAGCTTGGTCTGCCCCATGACTTGGACCAAAGCCGGCGCTGAGAAGGCAGCACAGAGGAGAGGCCAGTGCGAATTCATGCCTGGTTCCTTCTTTTTCACGGGCCTAGCCCTACTGGCAGCATCCACGAGAAAGGAAGGCTCTGGGTTTGCACAATGTCTTGTCACGTCCACAGCTGGATACTGCTGATCATCAGGTAGAGCAACTCATGGTGATGAGCCCTTGGAACGGACATGCTAACAAGCAAGCCTCGACCCGGCTGCATGGTCTCAGCATCCTGCCTGAGCTGTGCCGTCCTGTGCAGTCCTCACTGGCCCGAGGGCCTTCCCACTCACTCCCAGCCCAGCCCAGCCCCCATTCTGATTCACCCTGTTGCCCAGTGCAAGACAGGCATCTGTCTGTGCACAGAAGCTGAGCACGGAGCAAGTACTCTGGCACAATGAGCCGGCATGCAAAATGTTCTTTTCCTTCTGTCTATTTGAAAAATTTTTGGACAAAACACATGCTTACTGTTGAAAAAGCAAATATATCACCCCGATTTCCACACAGAGGTAAAAACCTTAACATTTTGATATATACTCCCCTCTGGGTTACACACACTTATATATATATAATAATTACTATTATTAAATAAGGTCTCATGAACACAAAGACAGAAGGGGGAAATAGAGCTCAAGGGCTCTAAGGTTCTAGCATTTTGGGGGAGGTAGTAAAAGAACTCTATATGAAAGTATACTTTATGTTAATAGCAATAAGTCAAGGATGCACATTGAACTATCTAGGATAAGCACTAAAAGAATGTAAAAAGCATATGTAACTAACATGCTAATATAGAGGAAAATGAAATCATAAAGAAAAGAAAGGAGAGGAAAAAAAACTAAAAACAGGTATGCCAAATAGAAAACAAATCATATAGATTTAAACATGAACACATCAGTAACTATATTAAATGGATTAAATATTCCAAGGAAAACTGAGAGATTGTCAGGTTGGACAAAGAGAAAAACAAAACCCAACTTTTTGCTGCTACCAGGGTTGTATAAGAACACTGAAAGGAATGTGGTTCTGTGTAAAGGAGACTTCGGGTCCAAAAGTGTTGTTATAGGTAAAGAGGGAGCCCTGGCTGGCGTGGCTCAGTTGGTTGGAGCATCGTACCTTATACCAAAAGGTTGCAAGTTCAATCCCCGGTCAGGGCACTCAGCAAACGCAGCCAGTAATTCTGAGGGTCTGCAGAGTGCCAAGTCTGTGTTCAGCATGGGGGTAGAAGAGTGGCCTAAAGTTGACGTGAGAGTGACTTCGCCTTCAGAGTACTCAGTCTAGTAGGGATGTAGACATCACACACACCTCAAAGAGAAACCAAGGAACTCGGTGATAAATGGAGGAACAAGGGACATCTATTCTGGAAGCTCAAAATGTTTTATTCTGACTTAGGTAGGACGCAAACAGGAAAGGGAACTGGAGCTCACCACTTTGAGCCTTTACCCATTTCCCCTTCTAGGTCTACTCTCCGCCCTCTCTGTTCTGCTCTGTGCCGCAGAAGGCTGACCTTTGTGAGTTGCATCAATATGGTCCTGGGCCCTCGGATTAAGGTTGGGTTTGGACAGTGGGTGGCTTCAGCAGGAGATGGGAGGGGAGCAAGAAGACAGAGAGGTTGGGGTGTTCATTCCCCAGCTCCCATCCTTCCAGACCTTGGTTTGGCAGAGTCTAGATTTCTCTGCCAAGGGACACAGTCCCTATCAGGTGACTCTTTCTCTCCAGTTCAGGAAACTCCTCTTCCTCTGAGCCCTTGAGACCCAAGCATGGTCACAAATCCCTGCTACTGATAGCCTCTGGGGCCTCACTAGCCTTCTTGATTTCCCTTAACTCTGCCCACACACTTGAACTGATCGGTTGTTTAACTCACCTCAATAGCTCCTGTGGCATGTGCCATCTGTTTCCTGCTGGGATCCTAGGGTACACCTTGAAGAAACTTTAATAGCTATGTAATGTACTGCTTAAGAATACTGCCTTCAAAACCAAACAGAACTGTATTTTAGTCCCGGCTTCACTTCATGCAGGTCACTGTAAGATCTTGGGTTACTTCCTTAACCTCTTTGACCCACAATTTCTGCATCTATGTAATGAGAAGGAGAGTCCCTACTGTGTAGGTTGTTGTATATATTAAATGAGATAATACGTGGGGAATGGGAAGTACTCGGTAAGTGGCAGCTGTTAGTGCTGTGGTTGCCCAGTATGGAATGGGGGCAAGTTCAGGCTGCAAATGCAGTGAGGTGCAGAAATGCATGTAGGCCTGGAGCCTCCTGTGGTGAGCACGAGGCCATCGGTGAGGAAAACCCTTCCAGGGACCCAGCAGGGTGACATCCCAAGCTTTCTTGCTCCTTTGGGATTGCTACAGGATTTTCAAAAATATTAACAGGAAAGAAAACCAATTGCCTTTCTTGTTTTTGTCAGTGTGAGACCCCAGAACCCATCTTCGCAACATCTTCCTTGCTCCCTATGCCTGTCCTGAGAACGTGGTGGAGGGGAGAGCAGGACGTGTGCAGACAAAGGGTTGGCTTTTCCCCAGGACTGCCGAGGACAAGGGCACCTAGGATAAAAGGGGAGTTGAGGCTGGGCCAGAAAGAACGGGAGCAGCACTAGGCCTCTTACAGTAGCTGTAGGAGACAAAAGGGAGCAGCAGCTGAAAGCCCCCAGCTTTAACTGGCGTCGCATGTCCCATTTGTTTTGTTTTCTGCCCACTGAATGTGGCTTTGTTAAAACTCCCTGAATTGATTGCCCATTTCCGTGTATCTGTTCATGTTCTCATCTATTCATTGCTTCATTCCCTCTTTCATTCTTTCTTCCAACCGTCTCATTATTGACCCACTTATTTATTCACCCATTGGTTCATTCACTTATTCAAGGTCTCATCCACTTATTCATTCATTTGTTCATCCATCAGAATGTTTTTCATTGAATACCGTCATATGTCAGGCACGGTGCAGGCTGTGTGTGGACAGGAACAACTCCTCTCTGGTATGTACTATTGAATTCTCAGTACTTAAAACGTTAATTAGGGGGCTGCTGAGAATAAACAATTTCTGCAGAGGGAGTGGGGTTTGATGCACGGTGCCATGGAAGTCTTTGGTATGCTTGCATAGCAATGAGAAATTCCCTAGGGCCGGAGGACAGGGTCTGTGGGGGTCAGGAGGCCGAGGGAAAAAGACAGGAGACCAAGTCACCTTGTGTGAATGTCAGGCCTATGAGTTTGACTTGATCCTGTGGCACCAGGCAGTCCACTGGTTTTTATCAGGGAAATGGGATGTTTGATTTTTTAGGAAGACAACTCTGCCGACTAAGGACAGACTAAAGGTCGGAGATCAGCAAGAAGCCTTAGGTGATGGAGGCGAAGAGGCAATACTTGAGGGACTTTTTGACAAGTCATGTCTCTAAACCCCATCTAAAGATAACCAAGTTTAGGGGGAAAAAACACCTTTACCATGTGTTCTCCTTCTCAGAGCACTTCAAAGCCATTATCCAATCCTTTAATTCTGGTGACCAGAACAAGTCCCTTGGACTACAGCACAGGCTTATCTGCAGCCTTGAGAGGGGTAAATCTTGAGCTTAATGAGATCTTTCTCTGCTCATTCCTGATAGAATCTTCAAGATGCTCTCATTTTCCAAATGAGAAATACTAAGAGAGATTCATGAAGGTTAAGTACCTTCTCAAGGTCATACTGCTTGGAAGAGCCAAGTATAGATAGAACCTACGCCTACTGACAACACATTCCATCCAGCCTTTCTAAAGATCAGTAAGCGTATATTGACAATTGTACACACAATAAGACTTCAGCTTAGATAAAAATTACAGTAGGGTGTACAGAGAAAATAATTGCTGTGTAAGAGTTATTTTTCCACTATATATAAAATTCTTTTTATAGTGCTTTAAAATGTATTTAATAATTATGAAATCGAATATAATATTATATATTATTATAATATTATATTGTATTAGTATATATTCAACATATACATAGCTCATTTACTTTCTTAAGTGAAGGACTAAAATTTTAACATTCATCTATATATCAGAGAGCTTGAGTATGAATATGTATTGGTTCCAGAGCTTGGGGTTCAAAAAACAAATGGTAGAAATTCAGAAGCAAGATATGGCTGAGCTCTGCCGTGTGTGTGTGTGTGTGTGTCCAGGAAGGTCCATGGAATAAGGAGTCTGCCAGCAGAAGTTACTCAGGAAGCTCAGGCTGCATTTCTGCTGTCAGGTCGCTGCAGAATAGCGTGCTCAATCCTGGGCTCCCCTGTTCTGGAAAGAGAGAGCAAAGTAGTGTGTATCCAGGGGAAAGGGGCCTCCTGATTGTGCCCCATGGGTGATGGCTTAAGGAACTGAGAGCGTCTGTTTCTAGGAGAGGGGACTTAGGTATGACCATTGTCAACTACCTGAAAGGCTATGGGTAAAACCAGTTCGATGGTTCCCAGAATCCAGAACTTGCACAAATGAATGGAACCCACAGGTGGACCGATTTCAATTCAGTGTAAGGAAGCACTGTTTAATAGTCAGAGCTATTAATAAATGAAACAGAAGTTTCTAGAAAGGAACACAAGAAATGATTAACAGTTGTTACCTCCAGAAAGCGAGCCCAGGGGGATGGGCCATCTGAAATTGCCTGTGTGTACCGTTTGAAAATGTTTTGAAACCACGTGTGTGAATTACATTTATGATGAAGGAACAAACTGATAATGCAACACGACAGAAAGGAAACAGGTGGATTTTGTCAGCTAAGGTATTTTGGTTGCAAGCGTCAAATTCAAATTCTGGCTAATAAGAATAAGCCAAAAAGGATTTAAGGGAAGGATACGATTGTTCACAGAATTAAAGGGAAGGCTGAGGAAGGTCAGGAGTCCCCAGGCTGCTTAAGGCCCTCATGAGTGGTCTCCCTCTGCTGCGACTTGGTTCTACCGGTTTCCTATCTTGGTGTCCCTGGTGCCAGACTCCGATTCCTGTGAGAGACAGTCTGATTGGCGTAACTTGGAGTCATGTACCCACACCCTCGCTGGCTCACAGCCCCTAGTAGAATGACTTGAAATGGGTGTAGGCATTTGCCCCAAAGAAAATCGGGGTGCTGTTATCAAACAAGGTGGAAGAGATGATGGCAAAACCAAGATTTCCTTTACGTGGGTTTATAAAAGATGGAATTAGCTATCTCATAAGGTAGTGAGATCCCCATCCCTGGATGTATTCCAGACAGACTGGGGCACTTGGTGACGAGGTTGGAAAGGATTTGGCATCTAATGAGGTTTGAATTATACCACATCAACATCCCTCCCAAGCCTGAGATTTTATGATTCTGTGATTTGGGAAAATGCTATCTTTTAGAGGGGACAGCTAGGGTCACACTTCTACAGTCAATGTGCGTTTCAGATTCTCTTAGTCCGGAGCCAACCAGAGTAAAATTATGTCTTCACCAGGCTCTTGTATCTCCTCTCTCTTTTGTCTTCTCTCTTTCAGTACATTTCCTTGCGCTTCTGATACTTCTCATTTGATGGCTTTGAGGACTCAAAGAGAATATTAAAGAGGCCTATCTTTGAGGTCAGGCTTCAGATCACCTCTAGGGTTCAGCCTTTACAAACTGTGTGACCCTGAGAAAATTGCCCAGCTTCTCTGGGCCTATATTTCCTCATCTGTAAGATGAAGATAACAAGCCCTGGCTGGCATGGCTCAGTTGGTTGGGTGTCATCCCATGCACCAAAAGGTTTCGGGTTCGATTCCCGGTCAAGGCACAGGCCCGGGTGGCAGGCTCAATCCCCAGTAGGGGGTGTGCAGGAAGCAGCCTGTCGATGTTTAGCTCTTGCATCGATATTTCTCTTTCTCTCTCCCTCTTCCTTCCTCTCTCTCTAAAAATCAATAAACCTATTAAAAAAAAAAAAAGATAACAATAGCGCTTATCTCGTGGGGTTGCTGAGAGAATGAAGTGATACATTTAAAATGATTGTTCGAAGAGCCTGCCATGGAGAAAGGGCTCGAAAAATGCCACCTCCTCCCCTCCCCCTCTTCCTCTTAGTATCCTCAACAACAATTTATTGTGAAAATAAGAAGTTCCAGAATTTTACCACATATTTGCCAAAAGTGACTTGGAAAAGCCTTGCACTCTTTGGGGAATGGGGTTCCATCCTGTTTCTTTCCTAAATTCTCGCCCCAGCGCAGCTCCTGGCACATGGGGCGCCGGATAGACGTGGAGCTGGGCGAGTGAGTGAAGGAGCCCAGGGCCACTTAGGAAGGCTGGCGAGTAGGGTGCCCCTGCCGGGGCTCTGCTGAGGTTCCAGGAGGAGAGGAGGTCCCGAGAGAGAAAAACCCTCGCCCAGTGTTAAAGGGGGAAACACTTTCAGAGTTAGTCAAAGAGCGAGTCGTTGATGGAAGAACCCCCAAAAGTGAAGTCCCCGGGACCACCCCCGGGACCTGAAGGAAAGTGACTGCTCAGCCATCAGCAGGACCCAAGGGACCGTTTTGTACCGATCTGGGTTTCGGGGTTGCAGGAACGTGATGGAGGTTTACAGAGTGAGGCACTTGGGTGATCTATTTTGGAGGAATTATCTGGAGAGAAGAAAATGAGAACTGCCCGTAACCTCGGAGCGATCGCGTTAGGCAGGGAAGGGGTGATTCTGGGACATCCTCGTAGCCTGATTTTTCAGGCCAGTGCTGTGGGGTCCCGTGCGAGTTAGGGCTGGAAATCTGACAATGTGATGGTGCATGAGGCAGACTAGCAAAGGAAGGAAAAGCACTCACAGTAACGAGGCTACATCCTGTATGGGAGGGGACAGTTTTTAAATTTAATTTAATTATTTTATTTATTTTTATATCTTTATTGATTTCAGAGAGGAAGGGAGGGAGAGAGAGAGAAACATCAATGATGAGAGAGTCGTCGTCAATCAGCTGCCTCCTGCAGGCCCCCTTCTGGGGACCGAGCCTGCAACCTGGGCATGTGCCCCGACAGGGAATCAAACCCCAATCTCCTGGATCCTAGGTTCATGCTCAACCGCTGAGCCACTCCCAGCCGGGCTTAATTTTATTTTTTGATTACAGTTTATATTCAATATTTTTTGTATTAGTTTTAGGTGTACAGCACAGTGGCTAGACATTCATATAGGTTACAAAGTGGTCCCTGCGATAAATTAAGTACTCACCTGGCACCATAGATAGTTATTACAATATTATTGACTCTGTCCCCTATGCTGTACTTTACATCCCTGCGACTCTTTTGTAAATACCAATTAGTACTTCTTAATCCCATCACCTTTTTTATTACCACGATGGGATTTTTTTAAGTAAACTTTTCATTCATATATAACAGACATGGAGAAGAGTGATTAATCAGAAACGTATCACTCCATGAATTTTCAAAAGCGAACATGCCCATGTTACCAGCACTTAGGTATGGAAGTGAGTTTCAAATTAAATGGTTTGTAAGAACCACTTGGGGTACTTGGCAGGAATGTTGATGTCTTTTCCCCACTGCCAGTGTTCTGATTCCCTATTGTGTTGCCCAGGAATCTGCATTTCTATGTGCACCACCAGATCCAGGACCATGCTTCCAGAAATACTGGCCTTTGGATGAAAATAAGCTTTAGAGTCATGTAGCCCTGGAGTTGGAATCCCACCTTTTCCATGAGTAAGTCCTTCACCTTCTCACATGGAAAGTGGGGCAATGGTACTTATTCATGGGTTTGCTTTGAGGATTAAACAAGAAAATGCATGTAAATCCACCAAAGAAAGCTGCTTACCGTAGTTCTGGGCACACAGTAAGCACTCAATAAATGTAGCAAAGCAAACACGTGCACAAAGGGGGGTTGTCCCCAGGTCTTTGTCCCCAGCACCTAGTAATGTGTGCCATCAAACAAGACTAAGGGGAATATAAGAGTTAGCAACATAGGCTTGGTGGTCAGATACTCTGGGGTGTGAGTTTGAGTCCTGGCTTCACCACTTACTAGCTGCGTGACACTGAGCAGGTCACATAACTCCCCTGACTCAGTTTCCTCATCTGTGAAAGGGGCATAATGATGCCTACTTCATAGTGTGACCATGGGGATATAGTAAGATAACCCAGTAAAGCCCTGAGCCCTGAATCCAAGTCCTGGCCCCTGAGAAGAGCTCACTAAAAGTTGGCTACTTCTATTATTGTAGCTGAAGCTGAGAATGTTCCATCCCTGGATAATGGAAAGGTCCTCCTCAGGAGCAGCCTGAGGGGCAATTGTCACTTGGCTGTGATCACAATGTAATGACTCTGTGCTGAGCAGTGTAATAAAAAGGCTAAGGACTGGACATTTATTACTAGGCCAAAGTGTCATTACCATGATGATGGGGCAGGTGGGCTGCCAGGAACCTTCTTCAATGTTTATACCTTTCAAGGTGGTGGAGGCAGGAATGGAGTGAGGGCAGAGGCCTAGCTCTATGTCTGCAAGCCCTTATCTGACTTCTGCCCAACAAAGAGGCTGGAATTTGAATTCTTGAAGAGGATGGGGCATCGTGCTATTTCCAACTACACTTCCTAATGCTTGATCTCGGGGCACTGCAAATCCAGCCTTGACTTTGAAAACTGGTTTTCAGGGGTCACCACAATGTACCCTATTTCTTGGGAACTAAACCACACTGGCCAGTTCCCTGGATGCTGGGTCGAGACAGCACACCAGGTTAAAGTTTGCAGTTTTCCTGCATGAGGCAGCCTGAGGCCACGCCTAGAATCAGGGGTTACTACTGGTCAACCAGGTCACCTTGAGCAATTCAGCCACCTTTCTTTAACATTGCTGAGCCCAGCTCTGTCTTAGTGGGAGTACAAACCAAATACAAGATCCATCCCTCATCCTTCAGAGCGGGGCTGCTGTGTACAGTTGTGCAGGTTGGAAACTGCCCAAGGCCCTCTGACCGAGAGAGTAGGGGCTGAAGTCCAGCCTGTGCTGGGGCCACATGGGACAGGCCCACTGTGAGAGGAAAGGAAAAATTAGGACCAACTGGCCCTAACGGGTTTCTCCTTGGTCAGGTTAGTAAATGCCAAAGTATAAATCAGTAAATGTCAAAGCAATCCTGTGGCTAGCCTAGAAATTCTCAGGCATCAATAGCTGTAAGCACAATTGGTCAGGATTTGCTGTGTGTCAAATAACCTATTTATTGAGTGACTTCTTCCTCTCTTCACTCACTCTTCAAATGTCTACTAAACCCCAACTCTATGCCAGGCACTGCGCTAGGGGCTTGGGATATAGAAATGAATAGTGGGAGAGAGGGCAGACCCCTTGCATCCCAAACACACCCACTAATCATAAACTGTTACCTGGAATCCAAAGGGGCATTTCAGGCTACTAGCTTCCAAACGTGCCAAATGCCATCTTAAACAATGGCCTGCTGCTTATGGGAAAAGCCCATAAGGCAACTGGAAGCATGCAAAGGAAAAAACTGACTTAGAAAAAGGCAGCGGGGTTTCCCGCCTTAGCTGGCATTGTGTTTCACAGACACAAATCAGAACATTTTGCAGCTGCCCACGTACGTTTCCCTCTCCTGTTTCAACTGAAGTTTCAGCCTCACTGTCTGCAGGTTTGTCTGAAAGCCCAGTGTGGTCAACAGTGGTTGAAACAGGAACCGCAGAGGCTAGCTTGCTTGGTCTGCGACTATTAGATCTCAACCATAATGTCGCTCTAGCCGAGGCAGGGTTTCTTTGCCCTAGATTCCTAATTATTTGTAAAACAAACCCTTAGGTTCTCAAATGCCTCTTCCACCGGTGGGTGGGGCTAGGGGAATGAAGGACACCCACCCTCCTCTTCCACGTTGGGATGGGCACCGGTGAAAGTGAATTGGAGCTAATGTTTAATCAACACCTACTATGTGCTCCACTCAACAGCCTTGTAAAGGAGGGACCCTTACCCTGGATTCACAAATGAAAAACTGCTGCCTTGGTAGATTTGTCTGAGTTGCCAAAATCTCCTTAATAGCTAGCATTGCTGAGCACATCCCATGAGTTAGGGCTGTGCTAAGCACTTTTAGAGACATTATTTCACTTATTTATTTATTTTTTTTGTTAACTCTACAAGGTGAATAATACTATTACCCCATGCTGAAGATGAGGAAACGCGTTTATATAGGTTAACTAACTTGTCCAGGGATATACAGATAGTAAGTTTGAAGGAGGGGTTCAAACTTCAGTCACAGAACAATTCACAAGATTCTAGACTTTTCTGGCAAGCCGGCCTTGAAGCCTTTTGTCCTTGCTCTGTGGGGAAACAAATTTAATTGGATTAAAATAGAACAAGTTCATGGACCAATTATTGCAGATAAGCTAGTTGTGTTGCAAATCAAACAATTATTTCTCACAAACAACAGGCTTCCATTACTGACCATGTGTCTGATTCAGAAGAGAGACCTTTGGTGTCATGAAGATCAATACTGGCATATTCTTCATGGAACTCTCAAGTAAAATAACGTCTAAGTATATGGCCAAGTTGCATTTTTGTAAGTTACGTGTTTCCCTTCGTATGCTTCCAGTTACCTTAATGAGCTTTTTTTTTTTCTAGGTTGCAGGCCACTGTTTAAAATGGAAGTTGGCACTGACTATGAGGCTATATTGAGGAAAAGAAAAGATGTTGAATTTGGTCTCTGCCCAAATTTTCTAGTAAGGAATATAGCTTTTAGACAAGCAACTCTAACAGCAGTGATATAATTGCTGATATATCAGCCAGCAAATCTGGAAAGAGCCCAGAAGAAGGAATGCTGATAGTCAATGGAAGAAACTAAAAGGTGTCACTGAAAGGTGACATTTTAATACACATGGAATATTATTTTCTTATTTTAAAATGAGTAGTGAGCAGGCGTCCCTTCCCCACTGAGAAGCAGCTCTGAGCTCTGGATGGTGCTGATCCAACCCCCAGTTCTAGCTTTACATCCCAGCTACAAACCAGGGAGATCCCCTCCATCACCTCGGTTTAAGGCTGAGCACATGATCTGAGTTGGTCTAACCACAGTAAAGCTCAGGACTTCTGTTTGCTGGTTTCCAGCTAAGGCTCTCTTCCTCTTTCCTGGTGACACATATACATGAGGCCTGGAACCACTGTGACATTTTGCATCAGGGAAGCCACCCTAAAGGCAAAACTGACACCATGAGGACAGCTAGGCCCAGAGAGCTGCAGAGAAATGGAGCTGGAGCCCAGGTCCAGAGCCTACATACTTCTGGGCGTTTTTAAGAATGAGCCATTATGAGTTGGGCTTCTATTATTTGTCACCCAAAGCATTCCAAAGATACTCATAAAGTGTTTCACTCTTAATATAATCAGGATCAGGTATCATTTGGGGGAGGGTGTTACTGGTTTCAAGGATAGAAAAACTAGCCCTAAACAACAAGCAAAAATGGAATTCATTAGCTTAAGAACATGAACAGTTAGTGAATAAATTGGGCTCCAGTCATAGCTAAAAATAGAATTCAGACACAATCACAGGCCTCAGTTTCTCTCCATCTCACTGCTCAGTTCGGCCTTCTTTCATATTCTCAGACACAGCTTTCCTTCCCAGTTGCAGTCTAGATCTCAGGAGCTCTCGCGTTCAAGTCCAGTGGGGAATGGAAACCTCATCTTCAGAATTGTCCAAGCAAACCTCTGGGGATTTCTGACTGCACATGAGTGCTGTTCCCCCTCCTGGACTAGTACTATGGCCAGGAGACTGGACTTCCCAGATGACTTGTGCCTTACTCCCATGACGCACCACTGGTGCTGACACAAAGGTCAGCTTCACCCAAAACACATGGCTGAAAATGGGGGTGGGTGTTTCCCCAAAACTAAAAAAGGCCATGCAGAAATAGGCTACAAAACAACAGATGTCCCTGACAACAGCTCACTTGAAAATGCCTCTCAGCCAACATTCCTAACATAACACAGATTCGCAACAGGTGGGTTTAACAGAAAGTTGTGTTAGCCATGGCTAAGAGGTCCTTTCCTGCCTTTGCCACCCTAAAACCAGGAGTAGTCTCTGAGATTTTTTTTGTTTTTCTTCCATGACATGTATTCATTCTTTCAATAAATATTTTCTTTCTTTTTTGACATGAGACAAATTTTTTCAACAAATATTTTCTGAGCACTAATGACAATAATGGTGGTAGTTATCACACTTCCTCCTCACAGATATAGTATAGACATGATCTCATCCAGTCCTCATGGGTTTTCAAACAGGGATGCTTTTGCCTCCTCAGAGGACATTTGGCAATGTCTGGGGACAGTTTTGACTGTCACAGTCCAGGGGTGCTGCTGGCATTTAGTGTGTAGAGGTCATGGATGCTGCTAAAAACCCGGTGATGCACAGGAAAGTCCCTCACAGTGAAGAATCATCCAGTCCAAAATGTCACCCGCACTGAGGCTGAGGACCCTGACCTGCACCAGCTCAAGCTGCCACCTCCGTTGCTACAAATGAAGAAGGAGAAAGCTCAGAAACGTTAAACAACTTGTCCAGGCTTACACAGCAGGAAATGGTAGGGCTGCGACTGCCATCCAAGACCTGGCTTTCACCTAGTGACTGCCAAACTTGGAATTGGAACTCAGCGTCCCTCCACCACCCTCACCCATTTTAAATTCTGGTTCAGTGGGCCAGGGCCCCCAGGAATAGGTATAACAGAATCACAGGTGATGCTAACGTAGGCAGCGAAGTGATGAGCCTTCGGAGGTCCCTGCAAGACACAGGCACCGGATACACTGACGCAGCGCACAGCGCCGGGCACCGGGGAGGCAAAAACGCATGATCTCTGGAGGAAACAGACTCATGGGCGACTATGATGCACAGTGGGATGAACGCATAACACCAGCATCTCACTCCTCCAGTCTTTGCACATGCTTTCCCCTCCGTTTGGAAGTCCTTTCTCTCTCTCTTTTCAAGCTTCGCATCCATCGGGCTCATCTAGAAAGCTTGCCTGACCACCGTCTCTACAGTGCGTTGCAGGTGGTCTGCCTCAGTGGTCCCATAGGAACTGAACAGAATTCTGCTTTTCCACTCATCACTCCACATGGTAATTAGTAATTTACTTGGCTGTCTCGTTCACTAGACTGTAAGCTGCCTGAGGACGGAACCCACATCTGTGTACCCAGTGCCTGGCTGTAAGCTATTTGTCCTCAGATTACTGGTTTCTGTTTGTCTATTTCAGGAGTCAACAAAATTTTTCTGTAAAGGGTCAGGTAGTAAATATTTTAGGCTTCACAGGCGATTTCGCATCACAACTACTTATCTCTCATGTTGTAGCGCAAAAACAGCCTTGGAAAATGTGTAAATAAATAAGCTTTGCTGTGTTCCAATGAAACTTCATTTACAAAATCAGTGGTGGACCAGATTTGGCTGCAGACCATAGTTTGCTAAGCCCCAGTCCATTACAATATCCTCTCTTCCATAATAAGTCCTTATTTTTAGCTGTGCATGTTGCTACTCAGCAATCTCCAAAATATATCTGTACTTCCCAGCCACCCCTGCAGCCAGATGTGGACCTGCAAATAGATTCTAGCCAATAAGAAGTAGGTGGAATAACTATTTGGGATTTCTTGGGAGGCTGTTGAAAAGAAGCTGATTTGTTTGAGAAAGGCCTCCTTCTACCCTCTACTTTTCCTTCTCCTTCCAGCCCATGAAGGGCCCCAGCAGCCATCTCGCACCATAAGGTGGTTTGGAGGAAGAAGCCATCAGCTAGGAGGAAAGAGCAGAGAGATAGGAGCCTGAGTCCCCGATGGCACCAAGGGCTGCCATAGTTGTCCTGCTGGCCAACATGTAGACTTTTACATGAGGAAAAAATCCGTTTCTGCCTTATTTAAGCCACCACGTGGGTTTGTGCTTTGATAGGCAGCAGAACTTAATCTTAATTCTATGCCAGCACGTGGAAACAGTCAACAAATATTTGACTAGTGAAAGGAATGCCCAGGCTGGAAGGGAGCGCCCTGGAGGAAATTGGTTTTGCCTGGGGTGGGGAGGGAGTCATGGAAACAAACAAACAGCAGGGCCTCCTCAGGTTTTTCTGTGGTTTAGCACTCAGGATGACGCAGGTTTCGGGTCTGTTCCGTCTTCTGCCTCTCTTCCTCCCCTCAGGGGACGTTCCCTTTAGAGGGCCCACTGGCAACCACTTGATCTCTGGGGCATCCTTCACCAAAAAGACAGTCTATCTCGGAGAATTCAGCTGTTTGAAGGGTTTTACCACTAGACTCTAAAAGGACGCAGACAGGAGAATCCCCAAAATAACAAAAATGCAACATCTGATAGAATGACGAAATGTAACCCGTCCTTATTGTCATGGTCCCTGATTGTTCAGCACATGGGTGGTGAACAAGGTGGGGAGGGGGATGGGAGAGGGAACAGAGGGAAAACCTCGCTTTAGCATCAGGCAACCTCGAATTTGAATAGAGACTTGGTCACTAAGCAGTGTGATATTGGCCAAGTCATGTGATTTCCCTGAGTGTCAGTTTCCCCATCTACAAAAGAAGTCAGCAGGAACTTTGTCATTGCACACTTGTGAGAATTAACTAGTGAAAGGGACCCTGGCACTGAGAAGGAATCCAAGTTATAGTTTGGAAACTTCTGTCTGCCTGCTACCCTGGTGATCAGGACTGAGGCGTGGTGGGACGATAATTTAGGATCTGGGTGGATCCCACCCCTGCCTTGGAAGGGCAAAGTCTTCCAGCCTTCAGACTGAACACTTCCTTCCTTTCCTCCTTTCTCAGCCTGTCCCCACACAATTGCACTTCCTTTCTATCCCCCCACCCAGCTTTAAAGCGATAGCAGAACAATTCTCAGAATCAGTAAAAAACCCATTCTTTTTCCAACATTATTTCGGCCACTCCTGAGTCCTGCGTGAACATTCAGTGCCACAAGGACATTCCTAATGTCACACTTACTGGCCATGCGTTTTTACTTTCCAATGAACGTGGCCTTGACATGTCTCCAAATAAATAGATGGTCACAGGACACTTCAAACCTGGAGGCCCTTTCCATAAAGGTGGCTTACAAATGCAAAATAGTCCACTTCCCTGGAGATGTCTGAAAAAGCTATTAGTGCCAGGCCTGGGGAATGAACAACCCAAAAAAAGCCGCCAGCAGCGAACAGGATCCTGCAGCATTCAGTGCGTGCGAATTGGGTTCACGGAGCGGCTGTAAACTTAGCACGGCCACCTGTAAATGGTGTCAAGGAGAAGTGCATGAGCTCCAGAGAGGGGCAAGGGAGGGGATCCACAGGTGATAGCTCTTTGGAAGCGTTCATGGCAGAGCCACTTACTGGGGGATAAAAACAATATACCCCAAAGAGAAAAGGAGCCAACTATGGATATAGATCTGGGTGGGAAAGAAGCAAATGATCTCTTTTCTAGCACCTGTTGAAACAAATGGTCCTTGTCATCCAACAGGGCGTCCAACTATAACAAAAGACACTATTAGACATCAGGTAAATACGAACGAAAGTCTGATGGAGGCAGGGTAAACAAATGGCTATTTGTGTATAGTGAAGCCTGTCTCTTTGGTTGTTAAACAATCACTAGAGAGAAAACGGGATAAACTCAGTCAGGAACACTGACCCAATGTTTGTGGGATGTTGTGTTAGGCTCTGTGCAGATTAGATAGAAACCATTCATTCATTCACTCCATAGGTACCTGTTAGGCATGTGCTCTGGTCTAAGCATTGAGGTAGGTGCTGGGAATTCAGTGAAAAACAGGCAGCCGTGGCCTCTGCCCCTATACAGTTGACCTTGCAGGGGGTGGAACTGGAGCCGTGAGCAGTCCGGGCTCAGGATCAAATTATCTGTGTAGAGTCCTGGTTCCATCACACTGACTGTGTGATTTTGGACAAGTTACTTAATGCTGCCATGCCTCCGTTTCCCCACCTGCAAAAAGGGGATGCCACTAGCATCCCCTTTGTGCGGTAAGGGTGAGGCTTAAATGAGGCAATACAAAGTATTTAGAACAGAGCCTGCCATTCATCTGTTTTACTTGTGGCAGTGGCTGCTGTTGTCATTATTATTGCAGACCAGGGGGGCAAGAAGGCCAGCCTTGAGCAAGTAATGACAAATGCACTGAGAACTAGGAAGGAGAAAGCTGAGCTGCACATGTTGAAAACACTTAACATGAGGAACTAATCTAAGAGCTAGATGGGCAGTTGGTGGCAGGGGCTGGACTAGGACACAGGCTCCTGGGTTCTGATCTAGCTCCTTTCCTCAGCCTGGCGGAAATTTACTCAAAACATAACAACAAGGAGACTCTAGTCCTCAAACTAAAATATAAAAGCCAGTGAGCCATTGTAACACAAATATTAGTATTACCTAGAGCACGGCCATGCAGAACAAGGGTTTCCAGAAGCTAATAGCAACCAGAATGAAAGTCAAGCTCTAGAGTCCAATGGACCAGGGCTTACACCCTAACTTCTCAGGTTCACTAATCAAGTGTGGCTTGATTTCTCCAACCCTCAGTCCCTTTCCCTGTTGGCTGAGGTTAATGATAGAGCCTGCATTGTAGCGCTATTGTGAGAACTGGATGCTCAAAAAATTGAAGCCTTTGTGGTTGTTGCTGCTATTGTTTAATCTTATGCCCAGTTTACTGTGGGCACTTATTAATCATTCGGTTCTTTATTGTTATGTCTTCAAACTGGGGTCATAGTATACACACTGTTTGGGGGCTTGCTTTTACACTTAACAGTTTTCCAAGCGAGTACTTACACATGCACTTTCTTCTCTACAATGTAACTACATTTCAGAGACCTCATAATAGGCGTTGTGCGTTCTGAATGAATTTATGGTTTGCACCTTACAACAGCAGCTACAAATATTTGAAGAGAGTGATATGTGTATGAAGGAGCCGTATTATAGCTCTGATTTATACCGTGGAAATAAACGGAGGCCCACCAAATGAGAAAAGCAAAGGCCATTTATTCCGAGCTTGCTGTAGCCAGGAGTCAGCAACCCCCACTTGGGGTCTGGGCGAGAGTCGGGTCAGGCAGGGGAGTGGGGGAGCTTCTCAGTGGGAGGAGCGAGCGCTTCCTGGGCTCTGATTGGTGGCTGCTGGCACGAGGAAGCTGGGGGCGGGCTAACTAGAAGCGGGATGTCCTATTGGCTAGGGATACAAGTTTGGCTTCCTCTGATTGGTCCTATGTTAGAACAGGGTAAAAAATTAGGGAAGCTGTTAGTTATTAATCAGTTATTAATCCTGGCCCTTTGGAGCCAGTTTTTACTGAATGGTTGTTCAGCTTCCTGGATCGTCACTAAAGATAGCAACCTGGCTTCCTGCAAGCCTGACTGACAGCTGGCTGGCTACCCGGGTTTATTGCAGATAAGGGGTTCATTTCCCGGGCAGGTTACAGGGCAAAGTTCTGCGTGTTTTTAAAATTTTTTATTTTTATATGATCTGGCCATTGTCCATTGGTATGTTCAGTCTCTCAGTAAACAAGGTTTGGTGGTTCTTCAGGGTATATGGACCCCTTGCAATAAATTCCATGAAGGTCTCTCTCTTCACCGCCCACAGAAAGGAATCCATTGCTTTAGAATAGAAAATAATGCTGGCATGTATCCTGAGACTGAAATGCTTCTGGGAGTAGCAGTCTTGCTTGGACATCTGTACCTCCAAAGGCCAGATTTATGCCAGGCATGGAGCATGCCCTTCTTTGTTCGGTAAGAGGAATTCAGTACGGTGGTCCCAGCTGTGATGCTCCCCTGAGTCAGTGTGGTGTGCTGCAGAAGGACATTTGAAATGAGAAGTCCTGGGTTCTGGTGCCATTCCGCCACTTCCTAGCCACCTGCCTTTGGGAAGTCAAGGAACTCCACGCCTGCTTCCACCTCTGGAAGGCAGGTCCAGCTTAGCTCTTTTGTACCCATCCCTCTGGGTCAGCATGAGAGCTGCAACAATAGTAGTGAAAATGCTTCATAAACTGTGGAGTTAAGTAAATATAAATGAATATTATCAGGATTATAGAAATGCTACTGCTGCAATCATGCATCCAGCATTTTAAGGAATCTATTGATGGGATTCTCTTAAAAACAGTTCTCCCCTCCGGCATTGTTCTCAGCCAGGCTACGGCACAGACTCTTACCTGATCAGCTCGTAGGTCTTTGAAGCAGCACATGATTTTCAAGTGAGTTATTCAATTAATCATTTCTGCCAGAACTGCATTGTCCCTTTGGATTATCTGCCTCTGGAAAGCCATCACAGCTGGTGGAGCGGCCCTAACTCCCTGCTCAATCTTGCCAACAGATCAAATGGCCTCAGGGGGAAAGCACGATTAATGGCCAAATGAATTAGTATCGAGTTGAAAAACAGAGAGAGCCAAATTGTTACCAATGCAGAGTTTACCTTCCCTTGTACAATGAGGTGGTCCAGTAACGCAGCTAAATGGGATTGCTACAGATTGGATCAAAATGCAGGAGATTGCTATTTAAAGGCCCCTCGGGGGAAATTACTCGATAAAGGATCTTTCCATTTTCATGAATGAGTCCCCTGATAGAACTGCTTTTCCTAAATTTGAATTTTTATAATCTAGTTTTCAAGTTATTATTATGTACTATAATATATATTAAACTATAAACATAAATTATATTATGAAATAGAATGTATAAATAAATGTAGAATATATAGAATATAATTTCTACAATAATAATAGTTACTGAGACCCAGTGGCTAAAAAGTATGTGAATTCTATGGCTGTTTAAATTTCTCCTCTGAGAGATAATATTTAAAGAAATGTGGTGTCTTGGCCATAAATCCTTAAGAAAATTTGCTTCGACAAGGGAAAAAGATCCCAACTCAGGATAAACAAAGTATTTCAAATGAATAGCTATGATCAACAGGAAATGGATCACCATTTGAAGTGTTAAGCTCCCTGTTGGAAAAATTTCAATTGTGGGGAACCACTTTGTGGAAATCTGTTTTCATTTCATGATCAGGCTTGAATTTTCCTAGAAAACAGAAGTCTATAAGAGGTGTGAGATGGACAGGCCTCCTACTTCAACATGTTTAGTTAAAATAACTTAAAAGTAAAATAACTATAAACAACAAGTTTTGTGGGAAATGAAGTATCCAAGTTGCAGTTGGGACAAGCTAATGGGTAGTGCTTGCCCTGTTTTGTCTAGTGATAGGGGTCTCTAGCTGTCTGTATTTATATGTACAGTTAACCCTTGAACAACATGACTTTAAACTGTGAAACTCCACTTGTACGCTGATTTTTTAAAAAATGATGGTATCGATAAACACAATACAGTGCTGGAAATGTATTTTTTTCTTATGATTTTCTTAATAACATTTTCTCCAGCTTACTTTATTATAAGAATAGAGTATATAAAACATATAACATAAAAAATATATATTAATTGTTTATGTTATTGGTAAGGCTTTTGGTCAACAGTAGGCTATTAGTAGTTAAGGATAGGGGGAGCCAAAGTTATACATGGATTTTTTACTGTGTGAGGAGGTCAGCACCACTAACCCCAGTGTTGTTCAAGGGGAAGCAGTAAGCAGCATCCGAGCAGTGACTTTCTCCATTCACTGTGCAGCCTCCTTGAGTCACTGCCTGGAGCAGATAACACCCATCCCTTCCCTCACTTCTCTTTCCAGAAGTTTCCAATACATAAACATACTCATGTAGGCAGAGGCAGATGCATACACCTATATATCTAATGCTGGCAGAGAATCCAGGGAGAGCCTAAAATCAGGCCTGGAGGTCAGCCAGAGTCACATGGAAACCACCTTCACCATCACCTGGAAGGGGCCAACCCTCTCATTTTACAAATGAGCTAAGTGAGGTCCTGTGAGGATCTGTGGCTCCCCTGGGATCACACAGCCACTTAGGCTCAGGTGGGCAAACCCTGTTTTCTTCCTCTATCTCCCTACAGGCATCAGTTGGGGAGATTACAAGGTGGCATCGTTCCTGCCCTGGGGACAGGGAGCTAGGGGGGTGTTATGCTCATTAGCTGGGTAATGCTCACCTTTGCCTTTGAAGCTGGTGTATAGGGTTGCAGGTAAATATCATTAGCCTCTGCAAAAGAAATGTTTCCCTGCACAAAACCTGTTTTCACTTGTCACCTGTGGCTGCTGGCCACTTGTGGCTATAAAGATTGCTACTGAGCTCCCGCTCACGAGCATCATTTGCTCACAAACTTCAGAAAGTAGGAGGGCTGGGTCTGGTTCTTATTATTAAAGGCAAACAAACCCATTATTAAAAGTAAACAAGGCAGAACTGCTTTGAAACAATTGATTAAATATCTCCTGACTCAGAGGCCTAAACTCACCCCACTTACCCCAAACGAAACCTCCCTTATTGAAATCTAAAGAGGGAGTACCTTAAGAAGAACCTTTAGAAAAACAGCCCCCTTCTGAGTGCCTGTTACAGGTTAGGCTTGTGACCACATACTCTCTAATCCTCAAGATTTATAAGTGGGTTTTATGGTTTGTATTTTACTGATGATGGCATGGGCAGGGCAGGGCATTGTTTTCGGACACAGATGAAATCTGGAAGCATTAGGATTTGAACTTGAATCTCTATAACTTCCAAAACCCATTCCACCCTAGCACATTAGCCCCATTAAAGACAGATCTCCTGTGCTCTTGTTTTTGCTGTTGATTTCAAAGAGAAGCTCAAGACACAGGAGAAAGGAACATGCATCTTCCCTGGTAAAATCTGAAATCGCAGGCATGCTTGTGGCATTGCCAGGGAGAGGAGGCCCTTAAAGCCACCTAAGTCACTAAGTGTGTAAAGTGGGCAGAGACTACAGATGCTAAATTGCTGGTGCCCAGCATCTTGCCCTAATGCCTGCCTAATTCTTATGCCATATCACATACTCTGCTTTCCAAACAAACCAGAATGTAGCTTAGCAGGTCCAGAATCTCAGCCTTGTTAGTGAATCTAGGGGTAATTGACCCTGAGTGACAGAATCCTGCTAGCCAAACTTCTGAGACAGATGTATAGAATTTTGTTTACCTGGGAGTCTTAGTGCTAGAAACATCTAAACAATGGGATTGTTCTAAAATGAGATTTTTAAGTGTCTCAAATCATGCTATTGTTAGAATCAATGAACAGCTTGCTATGGGAACTATACTAAGTAACAGAGAGATTTACTACACCACCAATGACTAGTTGGGGATGACAAAGCAGCCAGGACTCTTGCAGATGGATGGTGTCACTGTTGTGAATAGACTGACAAAGACTTCAATTAGAGCTACTTTATGTTGTGAAAAACCTTATGAATTATATGGAATAAAAAAAATTTACTGGAAAACAGTCTGACAGTTCCTCAGAAGGTTACAAATAGATTTTCCATATGACCTAGCAATTCCACTCTAGTGCTATAAATAAGAGAATTGACAACATGTGACCATACTAAAGCTCATACACAAATGCTTACAGCACCTTTGTTCATGAGAGCCAAAAAGTGGAAACAACTCCAGTGTCCATCAATGGGGAATGGATAAACAAAAGGTGGTGTATTCGTACAATGGAAAATTATTCAGCCATGGAAAGGAATGAAGTACTGATACATGCTACAGTATGGATAAACCTTGAAAACATTATGCTAAGATAAAGAAGACAGGCACAAAAGGCCACATATTGTATACGTCTATTTATATGAAGTGTCCAGAATAGGCCAACCTATAGAGACAGAAAGTAGACTAGTGGTTGCCTAGGCGGGGCATGGGGCGGTCAGGGAAGAAATGGGGAGTGGCTGCTAATGGGTATGAAGTGGCTTTGAGGGCAGATGTTCTAACGTGAAAATGTTCTAAAATTAGTTGTGGTGATGGTTGCACAACTGTGAATATACTAAAAATCACAGAATTGTATACTTTAAAAGGGTGCATTTTATGGTATATGAATAACATTTCCATAAAGCTGCTTTAAAAAAAATTTTACAACTCAGCAGGGGATGCCTGTCCTGAGTATTTTCCATTACTCTTCCCACCCCCAATCCATTTTCCATTCTTGACTTTGTCTTGTTCCCCAGGAAGCTGATTCTATGGACTGTTTACCAACAAGCTCCATTGTGCAAGTGGTCAAATAATTTATTGTCCAAACTGGGACATTTTTGAGCATGAACAATGGAGGTAAACAAACTGTCTTGGGCAAGACAGGGGTCCTGGTTCTGTTGGGGTTTGGTCCCCAACATTTGCTCCACCAAGGGCTACATACAGGTCCAGGAGGCAGACCTCTCCCTGCAGCTGCCTCTCTGAGTTCCAGGCTCCACCCCCTGCTCTTGTCCTTCAGGCCCAGGAGTGGTGACGGCTTCCCGCCTTGGCCCCCAGAATTGCACTGTCCCCTGGCTTCCCTAGACCCTGGCCATGTCCTTGTAAAGAGTTTCTGTCTTAAATTTCCTCTATTTTCGGTTGCATGGGCCATCTGTTTCCTGCCAGTACCCTCCTGACACAAAACTCCAGATAAACAGCCTGAAAGAGAAATTTTAAAAGAAAAAGTGTGGTCAACACAGTGACTCTGCTAGATGTCACACCCTCCTTCAGTTTCTGAAGATGTCTGTTAGTCCTAATAATAAGTGACTTTACTGCTTCCCCCACCTCCCAACAGGATGTTCCAGTAAATACAATTAAAAAAAATTATTGTAAGGGTTCTTTTTTTCTGTGCCAGTTTGAAGGAAATGAGTATATAGTACAAATTACAATTTTCATTCATAACCATTAACCTAATACAGAATTTAGAATATTTGCCTAAATGTACATACCTTTCCTGTGTATTTCCACTTCAGTGGAGTTTATCTTACCTTCTGAGTTAACCAAAATGATGTTTTATGTTCATTTATTTTATGTTCAGTTAGCATCAAATTAATAAAAGTTTAAAATTTTTTTAAAGACCAATTTTCATTAAGAGAATTCAGCATGAAAACATTTATTCATTGGGTTTATCTTGTCCAGAATGTGCTGTGTACCTCAAATCTGAGGATTTATATATTTTATCAGCTCTGGAAAATTCTCTGCCAAAATCTCTTGGAATAGCTTCTTCCCCTTCCCCCATCCTCTAACAATATGCTTTCTTCTCATTATGTCCTTCTTGTTTCCTAACCTCTTTTCTATTTTTCTACTTTATTTCTATGTGCTTTCTTCTGATCTTTCTGATAAAAAATTTCCTTCTCAGCTCTGTGTCTGTTCTGCTCCCTAACCTGTCCATATATAGTTCAAATATATAGGGTAACTTCAGTGACTGTATTTTTCATTGCTAGTCAGTCTATTTAATTCTTTGTTCCGTCCTTTCATAGCATCTTGTGTTTTTTGTATCCTTCTTTGATATTTCAATCATTTAAAACATCTTTATCTACTAGACTGTTGGATTCTCTTTAGCTCTGATGGTTTAGCTGTGTCTGCTGACTCTTGAACATGACCAGCAGTCTGTTCCTTGCACAATTTATAATTTTTGAATTATGAGCTCATTTCAGGGCCTTTATCTGTGGGAAACTCATGAGGACTTGGCTGACGGTGCGTCCCCTCAGAGCCATTTCTCATTAGCTTCTGCCAGGCTACCCAGGATTATTTTAGGCCAGTGCCAAGCTTTCACATCAATTCTCATCTTGGGCATTTGGGATCCATTCAAGGTAAGGCAAATTCAAACCCCAAACAAAGCTGTGCTGCAGGCCTTGGTTACAAATTCTCCCTGGATGCTTTGGACCCACCCAGAGCCCAGACCGAGACTATGACTCCTCTGTGTCAGCTTCCTGTGCTGGTGGGCACACTGCTTCTTGCTCCGCCTGTCCTTGGAGCTGTGCTGTCACAGGTCCTGACCCTGCAGGGGCTCTCAGCAGCGCTTCCCTCCTTACGTGGGCCCAGCGCCTCTTTTTCTAGTCCCCCTTTGGGGTTAAACACCCAGGCCCCTAGATTACCGAAACCAAGGACTCCTCCCAGGGCAATGGAAGCATCAGCTTTCATGCATTCTCTTCTGGTTTCCAGCTTCCTCTTTGTTTCTGGCCCCTAAGGACTTCCCTTCTTTCGGGCTAGTTCTGCCATGGAATTGAAAGGATTCTGGTTACATTTTACCTGACATGTCTACATGGCTATAGCAGGAAGAGGTGTCAGGTTGTAGAATCCGGCTCTTCATAAAAACTGGAAATCCCCTTTTCATTGTGTATATATCACAAAATATTGGGTTTTGTGTATGTGTAATATTTTCCGTTTTTAGGTGAACTCAGACGCCTCTGATTAATTGGAAATAATTAGATGTTTTTCACTTGCTTCCTATTGTATGCTAAAGGTTTTCTAAAATAATATGCTTTTCATGTTCTTTTATTGCTTCTCTAACCAGAACTCAAATCTTACTTACAACATGGTCCTCTTTCTCATCATGCTTGGGTGGAACAGAAAGAGAGAAGTTCCAGAAGAGGGAGGGAACTGCCTAGTTCTGTAATTTGCAGTGGGGATATCTGCTCTCCTCAGAGTGCCATTCTTAATATCAAGGTAACCGAGAAGCTAAGCTGGTGGTCATTAGACAGCTTGGGTGACTATAAACAAGGGGGAGTACATTCAATGGCCCTGGACAACAGGAGTGGCTTGTCACAGAGTAAGTGCTCAAGAAACGTCTCAGGAATTGAATTGAACTGTCCTATCCCACTACAGGGCAAACACGCTTTCCTGGTGGTCTGGATCCATCAGATAGGGTCCCAGAGAAACACCAATTCTTCCATCTTCTTTTTCACCTTCCCTGTGAACCGGACCCCATACTCACCTTCCATGATCAGAGGTTGCTTGCAGAGGAGTTTTTTACAATTTAGAAATTTAAAAGTATTTTGGTTTGGAGGAAACTTCACACCAAGATTCAAAGTTTCAGTTCCTCTGGAAGGATTGGAACATGTGGCAATTAAGGGTCCACATTCCCACCTGGCCTTGGACTGGGGCGCAGCCGGAGGACTTGCTCTCTAGGTCACTATGGTTCCCCTGCCTCCTGTGGGCTTACACCTGGCCTGCTTCACACAGGTACACTGTCTGAGCCCCATAGTCACAGGCTTGTGCCCCCGCTGTTCCAGCATCACTTTGGCCTAGCAACCAACCAGTTCATGAGGCCACACCTTCTTTCATTACTTTCCTGACCCAGTGGCACATTCTGCGCTCTGAGGTTATACCTGGGTGTATCCTAGGCCACCATCCACAAACACATGCAAAACATCTCTTCGGGTGAGTTATTGTGATAGATACTATTTCTTGATTCTTGTTAGTTTCATTTTCAAAAGGGGATTCAGTTTCTAAATTTGTGGCACTTTATATACTGACAACTCTTCAGTCTTTCTAAGAGCTTTAGTGCCTCTGGGCTCATAAAGAATTTGCTTACAGAGCAAGCTTAAACCAATTTTATTTCATAGATGAGCTATGGTAATGACCAACACATACTCATAGCTAGCTTTTATTGAGTCATACTGTGTGCCAAGTACGAGACTAAGTAACCCCATTCAGTCCCCACACAGCCATTGGAGTTAGCATTTTTATTACCCATTTTACAGATGAAGAAATGGAGGCACAGAAAGCTGGGAAGTGAAGGAGGCAGAATTCAAATCTAGGCAGCCTGACATTGGGCCCACCCTCTTACCCACCTTGCACAGCTGCCTCCTATGCAAAATCCTTCACTAGGCACACGAGTGTCACAAACAGCACCTGAAGTCTCATAGCAACCCTGGGGGGCCTCACCATAGCAATCTGGCCTCACATGAAAGTCACCTGAAGAGCTTTGAAAGCATCCCCAAGCATGAAGCAAATATCATAAAGGGTTAACATCTGGGGAATCTAATGAAGGGCAAATGAGAAACCTCTGTCCTACTCTTGCAGTGTTTCTGTGTGTCTGAAATTCCATCAACATGAAAAAATTAAAAGACAAAGAAGAATGTGTTAGAATAATATTAATTGACCTGGAGGGATTTTTACAGAAATCATTGATAACAAGAAGTGTTAACAGCAAAATCCAGAAGAATGTGTGTGTGATCCCATTTTTGTAAAATAAATAATGACAATACACACACACATTCTCCATATCCTTATATGAGGATGGAATAAAATATGTATGATACATTTTTAAAAGTCTGGATCCCAGTCCCCAGAGATTCTACTTTAATTGTTTAGGGGTGGGATGTGGGCATGAAAATCTTCTTTTCAAGTTCTTTAGATTCAAATTCTTAAATTGGCTGCATATTAGAATCATCTGGAACGCTTTAAAAAGTCTTGATGCTCAGGGCACAGCCCAGACCCACTAAATCAGCCCCCTTGGGAGTGGAGCCCAGGCAGGGTGATTTAAAACTCCCCAGGTGATTCCAATTGCTGCCAAGTTCGGGGACCAGGCAGGGCCCTTGATACAGTCAGGGCTGAGAATCACTTCTGGGAAGGAAGGGGACTCTTGTGTGTAGCATTCCTACGTGCTAGGCACTTGACATCCATTTCAATCCTGGGAACAGCCCATCAGTTAGGAATCTGGCAGAATCTGGCTGGCTTGAAAGATCAAACAGCCTGCTAGAGGTCACAGAGCAAGGAGATGGTGGAGGAGATGGTGGCAGACATCCTGACCCACCTTCCCCGGGTGAAGGAGGGTGATGGGACTGTTTTGGGAAGGCGTCATTGCCTCCCAATCTCTCCTTCCCAGAATCACAGAGGTTGAAATTCCTCTGGTAGGGATTCATTCCTTTGGGTTCCTCCTTCTAGGAGCTATTAAAAAACAAAACAAAACCAAAAAAAAGCAAAAGCTTCTGGGAGGAATTACATGTTAATCGGGTCTTGATGTCTGCCCAGTGAATGCTGGGTGTTCCAAAGCAAGGAGAAAGTTAGAGGAATGCTCAAATATGGGGAAAGAATTAATATAAGGGGTGTAAATATGACCTTGTCATTTTTCTGCTCAAAATCCCCCGGTTTACCAGCCTGGCCCCAGGCTTATTAAAAATGCCAAATGTTGTCCCATCTCTGGGCCTTTCCTGCCTGGTGGAACTTTCTCAGGCTCCCTGTCAAGTTGGTTTTGGATGCTTCACTTTCTCACGAAAGACAGGGGCCTGCTTCTCAGTCCCCAGGCCAGGAGAGGCCCCAGGGAAAAGGAGACACGAGGGATGTGCTTTGCAGACACTGCTAAGGTTGTGTGTTCAGGGCATCCGAATTCAGGTGTGTGGCAGGAAAGCTGAACACAGTGTTCTTTGGGCTAAGTCAGTAGCCCCTTGTGCCAGGAGGGCTTGGAGACTGGGCAGAAGTGAGACTCAGGCATGGGAGTCAGAAAACCAAGGGTAATGTCCTGCCTGCCACTTTCCAGTGGTAAAATGAAGGCTAGTATGACAACTTCCTTCATAAGGTTGTGGTGAGGATTAGCTATAATACACACAAAACACTTACGTTGTACACAGTTGGCCCCTGGCAATGTCAGAGGGACAGCACGCCAACATTATAGGTTTGCCACGTGCCCTTGGGACAAGAGTTGGAATGAGTCTTTACCTGGTCCCTCTTCTCCCTCCCCCTTCTTTTCAAAATTTTATTTCAGTGTGGTAAGAACAGAGCATGAACAAACTCTTAACACATTTTTAAGTGTCCAATACAGTATGGTTAGTTGTAAGTATGTGTTGTACAGCATATCCCTAGAACTTGTCTTATGTAATGGAGACTTGATGCCCATTGATTAGCACCCACCCCCAGCCCCTGGCAAGCACCATTCTATTCTCTGATTCTATGAGTTTGACTATTTTATTACATACTTCATATAAGTGGAATCATCAAGTATTTGTCTTTTTGTGACTGGCTTATTTCACTTATCATAATGTCCTCAAGGTTTATCCATGCTGTCGCATATTGCAGGATTTCCTTCCCTTTTAAGGCTAATAATATCCCATTGCATGTATATGCCATACATTCTTTATCCATTCATCTGTTATGAACATTTAGGTTGTTCCCATATCTCTGCTATTGAGAACAGTGCTGCAATAAATCTCTGTTGATAAGATTTATTAAGTGCTTACTTACTCTATGCCAGTAACTGCTTTAAATGCTTTACATATATTCGTCTAGGTGAAGCTCAGGACAGCCCTATGAAGTAGTGCTATCTTTACCCCATTTACAGATGAGAAAACTGAGGCCCAGTTAGTATGGCCCAAGGCCATGAAGTTAGATTGCAAACTGGAGTTCGAACCCAGGCAATCTGGCTTGAAAAGCAGGGATCTTTAAAAAAAAAAAAAAAATTTGTTGTTGAGAGTATTACAAATGTCCCCCCTCTTTTCCCCCTCTTGCCCCCCTCTCCCCAGTTCCTGCCCCACCCCAGGCCTTCACCACCCTATTGTCTGTGTCCTTGGGCAATGTATATATGCATATAAGTTCATTGGTACATCTTCTCCCCTTTCCCCCCTTCTCTCTGAGATTCCTTACTCCATTCCATGTAAAGCAGTGATCTTGATGGCTGTAATATCTATAGTATTAAAGTCATAATAATGATGATTGAGAGCAAACTATGTGTCAGGCACTGTTATTGGCAAGGTGATGATGAGAACTACACATCCAAATGACCTTATGGAATAGGATCTAGCAGCGTTGCCCAAGAGATCAGTTAATTCCAGAAGTGACACTCCTTATGATTTTGGGGAGAGAGGTGAAAGGAGTTGTGGTTAAGAGCTGGGCAGAGCGGCCCAGGGGAAAATGATCTTCTGAGCTGTGATATGCCTCTCTGAGCGTCCTTTTGATTCACGCAGTTTTTCAAAGCCAGAACTTTTCCTATCACGGCGTCTGACACAAGTCCATAACATTTTGCTTATAGTTTCTTCAGTATTTTCCTTTTGTTGTGTTTTGTTCTTCCAACGTTCCAGCTCAAGGTTCGAGGGAACAGCCCAGAGTTAGGTGCTTATATTTTAAGGTCTTTTAAAAGCTGCTCATTGGGCTCCCCTCCTCCTTGACTATTTGATGTTGATCTAAATGAGGGATCTTGGCTGGGCAGTTAGGCGGTGGAGCTGTGAAAATGAACCACCAGCTCCCAAGTCAACTTGGGCACATTTGCCCTCTTTCTAGGTTAAACCTCCCAACAGGGCTCTCTGCAGTTATACCAACACCAGTGGCCTTAGTGGGTCTGAAAAACTATTCAAGCCACGGGCACTCAGCATAATGCTCTAATGCCATTTATTTTGCAGGGGTAAATCAATCCACTTTCCCAGCCTCCTGCAACTTTATTGAACTCCGCATCCCGCTGCAGGACACGCCCCGAACTCTCCTTAAATGACATATTTGGCTGTTTGCAGTCGTGACTTGGCATTGCAGTCCTGTTATCACAGACCAGGCCAATTCTGAGAAAACTGCAGCAGCAGCAGCAGGAGCAGCTTTCTCGCCCTACTGAGCGCACACTGTAAGCAGCAAGGCTTGGCCACCGTGAGTCCCCGGGCAGCGGCTGGTGCACCCTCCGCTCCGGGCGCTCGCAGCCATTGTGGGGTGGGCATTCCCTGGCCTGGAGCTGACACGCCCTCTCCGCGCCGCCACCCGCAGCCGGCGCAGGAGAAGGTGCCCTGTGCGCGCTCGGAGGTGGAGGCTCCCGCCGCGCTCGGATCCTCGCCGCACCGCCGCCCGCTCCTCTCCGCCGCCCGCGCCCCACGCGCCTCGCGGGCGCGCGCTCCCAGCCCCGCCCCCCGCGCGCGCCCTCCCCGCGCCCCAGCGGCGGGCGCACGGCTACGAGCGCGCGTGCGCCTCTCGGAACGTCCCCGGGAGCCGAGCCAGAGCGAGCGCCGGGCCCCGCGCGCAGGAGTGAAAAGGAGGCGGCGGCCGCGGCTGCGAGCAACAGATCCGGGCGCTGCGAGCTAACCCGCTCTGCTGTGCGGCGATTTTTTAAAAAATTTCAAAAAAGCCTATTAATTTAGAAAACCTTGCATTTTTTAAATGGCGCTGGCCGTGGGTCAGCGGGCGGTTTTCTCTGCTTCAAGATGGGCTTTGCCGTTTCCGTCGTGGGCACCAGTGGCCGTCTGATTGTCAGCCTTCTCCGGGCGTTTTTAAGGCCAGGAGCCGAGCGTTGCATGTAGGCGAGTCACCTACAGAGCGGTTTGGCTTTTTCAATTATCGTTATTATTTTGGGCGGAGAACAGTCGAACTCGGCCACTTCGTCCTCTTTGCAGGAGAGGCTGCGAGTGCGAGGTGGGGGACTCGGAGGGTGAGATTCCTCCCGGGGTGAGCGAGCCCCGGTCCCGCGCACAGTCGGGCGGCCCAGAGTGTGTGTCCTGTCCCTGCCGGCGCCGGGAAAATGGAGGCTGTGATTGAGAAGGAATGCAGCGCGCTCGGAGGCCTCTTCCAGACCATCATTAGCGACATGAAGGTAGGTCGCCGGGGGCGCGGCTGCGGCGGTGGCAGCCGCGCGCTGACCTGGCGGCGGTGCTTCGCCCCCGCCCTGGGCCGGCCGCCGCGTCCTGGTCTGCGCGGTTGCCGATAGCCACCTGCGGGAGCGCTGCGGCCCGGGTGTCACCTGCTCACCCGGGGCGCCGTTCCGGCCTCTGCTGGGTCGCCGGGCGGTTGGCTTCCACGGGAGTGTCTGACGCCCCCTCCCCTCTCCTCGCTCATTGTCCCATGGGACGGCCCCATCTCGTTTCCCTGGGGGGGCTCAGGGCCCCGGATCCAAGTTTTCCATTGTCTGTCGCTGGACCGAGTGTCTGCGACCCGCGGAGGCTGGATGCCTGGGCGGACACCTGATTCCCTCGGGTACGGGGAGGGGCGCCTGGTGCGGTGTTGGGGGCTCTGCCCGACCTCGGGAAGGAGCTCTCGGCCCGAGAGACTGGGAGGGAAGCCGCGCTTTCCTTCCTTGGCTTTCAGGTTCACCTGGGGCGGGGGGGCTGAGCAAATTAGGTATTAATTAGGCTGTTGCAAAGCTGGTGCGGGTGTGCGTGCCTTCCCTCGGGCCTCCCCCGAGGCGCGGAGCAGAAGTTCCCCTAGCAGCCTTGCAGGGGCCCCTCCTTCCCCTGACTGAGGCTCCCAGCCTGAAGGCAAGATTGGGGTCCACGCAACTGTATCCACCCCCCCTCCCCAGCCCACCACACACAGACTCCAGGTTTTATCTTGGAAGGATTGTGAAAATTGTGTGTGTGTGCGCGTGTGTGTGCGTGCGCGCGCACACGCGTGTGTTGGGGGTGGAGGACAACACCCTGGCTTTTTCCTGGGAAGGGTGGGACTGGGGGGATAGCCTGATCCTTCGATGTGGATTTTTCTGGTGCACAGAGATAGACCAAGGCCCTCTGTTACTTACCCAAAGCAAATATAATCAGCTTTGAGAGCGGGCTGGAGGTGGGAATTGGGGGCGGTGGGGGGCTTTTTTTTTTCATGTGTATTTAGGGAGCTTCTCTTTGGCTCTAGCCCAGCCTCAGTTTGCCTCAACACATCCGGGGAGGTGGTGTTTAATTAAAAGCTCAGCTTCCAAAAGGAGTGGGCAGGTTTGGAAGCTGTGCAGCGAGTGGGTGTGGACAGCCCCTCTTCAGCCGCTGCCTGGGTGCGGGGAGGAGCTTTTGTCTGATGAAGTGTAAGGTTTGGAGAGGGTTTGGCCTTGGAGATGGACTTTGGGAAGGAATGCTCAGCTGTCACCGGCTGCTTCCCCCTTTTAGAACCAACTGCCACCTTGCCCAGGGTGAACTTTTCCAAGGTGCCTCTGTCCTGGTCTTGTCTATTTTGAAATCCTTCTACAGAGCCTGTGCCTTTTGTCAGAAATTGACATTCGTGTAGTGTTATCTTCAAAGATACCCTGCTTGCCTGGGAATGCCTCTAATCCAGCCACTTGGAATTAGTTAGATTATCCTCTGTTCAAAGACAGCCCCTTGCATTCCTTTGCCCCCAATTCACTATTGAAGTGCTCTTTTGAGACAAAGATCTGTGCCGCTTTGGACTCTTATTAGAGTATTTCTGGTTAACTTAAATTCTACATGCCTTATAATCAAACAAGATTTGGTTTGAGGCACATGCCTATTCTGATCACTAGGGGAAGAATTTGAGATGGGCTGGTAAAGCTGCTTGTGTTTTTTTGAGGAAAGAAATGGATGTTTCTAGTCCCCCAGTAGCAAGAACCCAGTGACCTATTAGGTCTATCCACTGCAGTCCCAAGAGTGCTCACATCTGGAGTTTTTTCTCTCTCTTTGTTCCTTAATCCGGAATCTAGGCTTGGTTCTTCCCATTTACTGGTTTGAGTCCAAAGCCCTTCTGAAGGTAACTCACCACAGGGTGGGCCCTTCTGCTTTCCACCTGCTGTCCCATGGCTACCCTGAAGCACTGTGGCCCTGGGGGATTTGTGGGTGCTGAGTTGCCCAGTGTTTTCCTCCCCAAGATTCCAGTTAAAAATAAAGACTTATTTAATGTCCCCTCGGTGCTGGATCTATAGTTTGTGGTTCCTGAGCTCTTTCCCTTTGAATGTAGCAGCATTTGTTCAACATCCTGTGGGAAGACATTTATTTTAAAGGTTTTTGTTTGTTTTGTTTTGACAGCAAAGATTTTAAAAGCAAGGTGGAGTAGAAAACTAAAACATGCCTCTGGGTCTACAGAACTTCAGACTTTTGGGGAGTAGAGAGAGAAGGAAAAGAGGGGGGTGTCTGATTTTCAAGATTGTTTATTCATAAGACAGTTGCTGAATATTTTCATGGAGCTTTCTTCTTAAAAGACTGCTTCATGAATTAGATGACAGTGACATTTTAAAAGGGACTTTTCAAATTTGGGCATATAGGATAAGCAATATATAGTATGCATATGTTCAAAGTTGCCAGCAATAAAAGTCAGTTTTTAATATCTGAAATCAGCCGACTTTCTACTGACCTGCTTATCTGCTTTTTCTCCTATTTGAACTCTCATGGTGGGTTTATGGTGCCTTTGGTACTCTTTCTCTTTGCTCTGAAGGACAAGTGTAAATGGTGGAAACCCATTTGAATGCCACCTTGAGAAAAATTTTAGGTTATTTTTTAAGTGATGTTGGACCGGGGTGAGGAAAGATACAGAAAATGGCTTTTTTAGTAGCATTTGATTCTCCAAAATGAACAGCAGCAGCACAGGAAGGGAGTTAATTTCCTCTTTGGAGGAAAAAAACCACCAACACAAGAAATAGAGTAATGTCAAGGCCTACCACCATCCATCTTCCAAAACCAAGGAACCTCAAGACATCGAAAAGCTAGTGAAGATTCTTTCTGCTTTCTTCTAACGATCCTTCATCTGGTTAAGTCCCCGGCTGTTAGGATGTGCGTTTGAGCCTTTTCAGGGGGAGGGCTGCAGAAGAAACCCTCGTTTTCCTCCCATGGGAATGCAGCTGTTAAATAACTTATTGATTCCTTGACGAGAGGAAACCTTGTGTTTTTTCCCTTTCTTCCACCCTACTGTGGTGGTGGTCAGTAATGAATGGTGGTGTGCAAAATCGCTTACTGGCTGCCTTTCCGCCCATCCACATAAATCAAGTCGTCTGCTGCGAGCAGATCCCAAAGGAACAGGGGAGGCAAGAGACTCACGTGGCTGGAGGCACAGGCCCATCTCCTGCTTGTCCCGGGGAACAGCAGCTGGAAGTGACTGTGTGTGGAAAGTCAGTTGACTGACTTCTGATGTTTAGATAATGGTGACTGCATTAAGGAGGCCCTGGAATCTTTTTGGAATTTCAATCCAAGTCCTGGGAAAATACAGGTGAACTGTTTTTTTAAATTGAGACATAATTGACATAGAACAGTATGTTACTTTCAGGTGTAAACACACTGATTTGATATTTGTACTTTTTAATTGGTTATTTTTTAAAAATTAAGTAATTAAATCCGCATAGATGTTTGGGGGGTCTTAGGACCAGGAGACTCTGGCCAAACTTGGGGGCAGCTCACCCTGTGGCTGTCTTTCTTCTTTTAATAATTAACTAAAAAACAGTTGGATGCTAAAGTCAAATATTTTTCTCAGCCTTCTTGCTCAAGAATCAGCATGTCAGGGGCTGAATTGGGCCTGATGCAGGGAGAACTTTGTACCAGGTTGGAGAGTGTGTTTGGGGTTATGTAATGTGACTGAGTGAAAAAAACACCCAACCACACCTTGAATTCCCCACCCAGGTCTCACTTAGACAGGGGTGTCCTGTTACCAGCACCTGTGCTGAGCAGAATAGGGGCCTTGTTTAGTCCCCCTCCGCTGCCCCCACCTCTGTTTGCCACCAGTATCCTCTCTCCTAAGTTCTGCCTAAAATTAGAACTGCTAAAGGGACTTCTTGAATTCCATGGAAATCTTTTGTGGTTCAAAGGCATGTCATGATATTTTCCCTCACATATCATAAGATCAAGAATGTGGGTAGTGGGTCCAGCACTGGATAATGATTTCAGGGTTTTTTTCTCCCTCCTGCTTTGGCTTTGGGGTTCCTGTTAGAAGAGAGGCTTACTTCCTCGGTTCCTCGGTGTTTTTCGAGGGCCTGCTCTGTGGAAGGCCTTTCGCTGGGTCTCCAGGAGCCAGTGATCCACAGGGCCCACCCTGGGAGAGCTGCTTTTCCTCTGGGCCATTAGTAGCTGACATCAAATACAATATGGTGGCCATGAAGGAAAGGCTTGAGGTCAGCCTGGGGAAGGGCGTCAGTCAGTCCTTGCAAGCTGTCCTATGACTTTTCACAAAACGTGTCCTTTAGGAAGATACCAACAACCCAGCCAAGGCCTCTGCCAGTGGCCAGGTGCTCTGAGGGAGGCTGGCCACTCTGTAAGTGGTGACACACAAACACAGGCCAAGCAAAGCCCTTGTAAAGTACAGATGAGCCCCATGCTGGCTTTTCTCTTAGCAAATGGCTGTGTTTGTCCAGGGTTTTACAGCTTCCTCAGTTTGGGCCTCTGGGAGAAGTTGAAGTAAGGATGTCATAAAACTGGCAGCAGGGAACTGCCCGGAATGGGTGCCTGTTCAGAGATTTAGGGCCTGTTCTATGTAGAACAATCATTTTGGTTTTCTTTGGTGCAAATATATTTTCTCCAGGTTTGGTAAGAAATAGTTTATTTATTTATTTTTATCTTGGTTTGAGTGTTTCTGTGGGAAAATCCCTCATCATATTTAACCAAATAGTTTAGAACTAGTTGCTTGATGTTCTGCAATGCCAGTTAGTAATGCCCCAAATGCAGAGAGAAGGTCAGTCCTGGATCATGGTTTGCATGGAAGGTAAGCTGAGTTTGAATTTTGCCTGGTTCAGCTATCACTCGGTTCTTATGTGCGTAACACATACCCAAAACTCTATAGTATTTATTAAGCATCAGCAGGATTGCAAGCACCAAGTTCCATGCTATGATTTCAGCAAGTGAAGATACAGAATTCCCAGTTAAATGTGAATTTCAGATGAACACTGAACAGTTTTTAGTTAAGTATGGCTCATGCATATTGTGTCTTCTCAGCTGCTGACCTCTTGGCCTCTGAACTCTTCTTTTGCATCTTGGGATAGGCAAAAGGAAAAAGCTAAAATGGCATCTGCCAATTGGCTAGCTCCTTTGAGGTTTTTAAAATGCTTGGAGGGTGAAAAGGTTGAAACTATTGATCTATTAGATGCTTTATCTATAATTTTCATCTAGGCTTTTTCCATCTTCCCAGAGATGGGTGAGAGCTGGCAAAATTCCTTCTGTAGCAAGACCTTTAGATGTTCAGAATTGAGTATGGAAAAATGAGATCATTTCAGGTTCACTATTATTTCTCGGAACTGCCTTCAGGACACTTTTCCCTAAAACCCACACCTCTGCAGAAACAAAGAAATACCTCTCCCCAAAGCAAACAAAAGCCAGAGGACAGTCAGCTGCCTTGGACATCACACAAGAGGTATTTGGGGCTCCTTGAAGGGAACTGATGCCTTAAGCAGTTTAACTCTGATTTGCAGATTGCACTGCTGATATGGCCTTATTAAGTAGCAAAGCAGAGAGACAAATGGAGTAAATTAATTGGCTAAGCCTTGAGGAAACCCATTGTATTTGATTGCCAGGGTTCTCTCTGGAATTAGCAGGAGACTGCGGAAGATTTCATCTGAGTATGTGCCACACAAAACCCCAAAACCCCAAAAAGCAAAACCCAAACCCACCCAGTGTGGATTCCAGAGCCTCCCACCCATTATCAGTGTTTCCCACTTCTTAGCTCAGGGAAGGCCTTGGCAAGCAGCTGTGTCATCTCTGTTGCTTCCCAGTTTAGGATGCTCTGGAGTGCCACTTGTACGTAGTAAGTACGTGCTCAATATTCACTGCATGTGGTGAACAGGGGCAGAAGGGAACTTGGTGGGAACCTACTATGTGCCAGGCATTGTGGCAAGTGCCTGGTGTGCCTGGATTCATGTCATCATATCAACCCCACTTTACAGATGAGAAAACTGAGGCTTAGCGAGAGGCCATGTCTAAGGCCGTGGTGAAGTGGACTGATATTTGGACCTTGGCCTATTTGATCATAAAGCTGGAGCTCTTTAGAACATGCCTGCTGTAGAGATGGGGGTGTGGATTTATTTCTAGAAGATGGCATTTCGCTTGTCTGAGTCCTACAGGAGGCTCAAGGAAGAAATGGGGCTTATCTCTGTGCCTCTAGCCCAGGCCCAGCCTGGATGTGTGAGCCTGAGCTGAGCTGCTGTGAAGACGGTTGTGGGGCGGGTAGCTCCCATCTGGCTGTCACTTTTGTGGAAATTGTTTAATTTATGATATATTGATATATTGTGGCTTCCTTCCTTCTCCCGCTTATCAATCTTTTCTAACAGATAACCTGGCATTCTCTTGTCCTCTTATTTCCCTGGGTATGCAGAGGGGAAATAATTCTTTGGCCCAGGCTCTGGCGGTCACCCTTGGCTCCTGTCCTTGTCCCCAAAGGGCCTCCATGACAGGCCAGAGGGCCGCATTTATACATTAGTCCCTGAAGCAGGGTGACTATGCAAGCCTGACAACCCCTCCTAATTACATGAATTGAATAAGTTCACCCAAAGTTCAAATGGCTCCTCAAAGAGAACTCCTTACCTTGAACTCATTTTGCGTCCAGCCCTGGAACTCCCTTGTAAAAGAGCTTTCTGTATTTAATTATGTCCCGGTAGCCCTCCAGTTTGGGTTGAGTCAGTAGAGCCATTACGAGTCTGTGTTTAGAGAAGTTGCTGGGATCACCAAAAAAACTCCTTCCTGTGCCGACTCTTGGCACATACGGCCTTGGTCATAGTTTCTAAGTGGTTTTTCTTTTCCTGTCTAGTTTAAGTGGGTGAAAAAAAATCAGTTGAGTGCCTTTTGAGTTGTGTGTCTTTCTATTTGCTTTCTTTCGCTCAAAGAATTTGGCCAGCAGTAAAAGTATTAGCTTGTGCAGCATCAGCAGCCTCCTGGAGGTGGACTGTAGATTTGGCCTGGGACTCCCTTCCTGCCACGTCCCCCATGACAAGGGTCTCCAGGGGGCTGGAGGAGTGGGTCTGGCTAGAGGAGCTGGTCTGGGCAGGTGTGCTCCTTTTGGTAGAATGAGCGTGGTTACCGAGACAGGTGCATTGGATTTGGGAGCCATAAGACACTGAGGCCTGGACCCTACTCCCCAGAGGTTCTGATTAAGTGCCTCTGGGTTGCATCCTGGCCATTAGGATTTTAAAAAGCACCCCCAGGTAATTCTAATGTATAGTCAGGCTTGAGAACCACTGAGCTGTACACAATTTCACCACTTCAAAGGGTTTTCTCAACCTCACCTAAATCTGAGTAAAAGCATCTTTAGATGGTTGTCCAACAGTGTTAATATGCTAAACACTACTGAACTGTACACTTAACAGTGGCCAAGATGGTAAATTTTATATGTGTGCGTATTACGTGCTCAAGTCAGCTCCGACTCCTGACTGGTGATCCTATGAATGAGTGATGTCCTGTCCTCACAGCCTGCTCAGCTCCTGCAGACTCCTGCCTGTGGCTTCTTTCATGGATTCAATCCAGTTCCTATTTGATCTTCCTCTTTTCCTGCTGTCTTCGATTTTCCCCAGCATTATTCTTTTCCAAAGAACCCTGCCTTCTCATGATGTGCCAGAAGTAGGACAGCTTCAGTTTTGTCATTTTTACCTCTAGCGATGTTTCAGGCTTCATTTGCTCTAGGACCCATGTTTATCACAAATGAAAATAAATTTATTGTGAAATGACATTAAAATAAATAAATTGAAATATAAGAATAACAACAGAAAAGGTATCTTTAGAATAATTGGCTGTTTTTAATTGATATATTATAGTCCTGTCCAATACAACTTTTTGCAACAATGGAAATTGTCAAATATCATAGCCTCTGGCCACACAAAAAATCCTGTGGGCAAGCTACTGGGGCTCTTTGAGTCTCATGTCCCTGTTCTGTAAAATGGGTTTAGTAAAGTACCCACCTTCCAGGGTGTTGCAGGGATTCTGAAACGGGATAATGGTGCCTGGTACACCGGCACACAGATGTTAGCTGCCCTTATTATTTGTCTTGAAGAATGAGAGTGAAGCATTGTGACTTCTTCATGTCAGAGTAGTAATGATCTCTGTCACTTCTTAGAGCAAACACTCCCCCCCCTCCCCGTATTTAGAGCTTGCAATGAAGTTGCAGGAAATGGAGAAATTGAATTTTTTTCTTGCTAAGTGAATTACTCCTCAGTTCATTATAACCTCATCTGGCTCAGCCAGGCCTCCTATTTGCATTTCTTCATTTGCAAACCCACTGTTAGTATATAAAGGGAGGGGAGCGCTGGATGCCTAGCTGAGGTCCCCAGGGCATTTAATGCTTAAAAATAAGTTGTTTTTTTCAAGGGATGTTTACACTTAGGGTAAGGAGAGAGAGAGAGGAGTTGCTTGTAAGGTTCAGCTTTTTCTGTCTACATTATTTGAATCTCTCTTCTTTCCCTGGAGTGACTGTGAGGAAAAGTGGCCTCGTTTGCCTCTAGCCTGCCCAGTAGCAGCACCTTCCTATTGACGCTTCTGTCCCTTCCCAAGATTTGGCCATATTTGGGTTCTTTCTAACTACCTACCTGCTGAACTGTGGCCCACCTGCCTTAGCCCAGCATTCACGAGCTCTAGCTGAGTGGCCTGCTCTGTGCTCAGTGCTCCTCACTGGGTTCCCTGGTTTCTTTGATCACTTCCTGTGTTCTGCATTCTTGCTGTTTGCCCTGCTTGGAGGACTCTCTCTGCCATTGTTGCCTAATGAAAATTTTCTTGTCCATCAAGGCCTCCGGAGAAAGTTGCAGAATTTCTGGTCCCTCTTCTTTCCACCAAGCTAGATGAGATACCCCTAGGGACTTTTCACATTCTATGGTGATTCTACCTAGTGTTTTTATGGCATTCTACCTTTAGTGGTTGCCCTTGGCCTTTGATGCCTGGCTCTGCCACTTCTATGACTCTGGGCAAGTTACTAAACCTCGCTGAGCCTTGATTTTCCTATCTGTAAAACAAGGGGGATAATAACTTCCCTCTTAAAGGAATAAGTGAGGAAGTCTATGTAAAGGGCTTAGCATTAAATAATTGCTAAATAAAATGCTTTGTGTGTCTGTTTGAGCTACCCTGGTAATTTCCAGCAGAGTACCCTGCCAATGGCAACACTCAGGTGTTTCAGCAAATACAGGAAACTTGTATCTCCACTTTGATAATGCAGTAGAGACTAGAGTGAAATGTTTTTTTAAGCAAGTAAATAATTCGAGGAAACACATTACATGTATTCAAATTGATGACATGCTTGCTGCGTGCCAGGCACTGCTGGGTGGTGGAGGTACACACAGTCCTTACCCTAAAGTTGTTTAGTCTAGAAGAGGAACAGACAAGGAATTAGCAATCAGCATGATCAGCACCAAGATGGATGTCAGTGTAACATTTTCTGGGGGTCCTGGGGAGGGCCTCTGATTCTCATTTGGATGAGAGGACAGAGTCAGGGGAGGCTTTTGGTACAGGTGACACCCAAGCTGGGAGCTGACTTTTATCTTCCATATTTTGCAAGCATTTAAATGGCACAATCAGGCATATTCTGGTGCTATATAAAAATCCTTCATCCAACAACCCAGTGAGGTAGTTACTACTTGATTACTATTTCACAGATGAGGAAACTGAGGCACAGAGAGGTTAAACCATTTGCCCATTTTATAAAACTAGGAAGAAGCATAGCTGGATTGAACCCAGATGGTCCAACTCCAGAGTCTGTGCTCTTATCCACCAGGCTGGACTGTCTCTCACAGCACAGTATTTTAGGATTTCATTTTCAGATTCTGTAATGGGTATATTTCATTGATCTCTTTGATGACTGTTCTATCTGTACCATTAGGGCTCAGGATGAACCAGCATAAAGCATAAAAATCTAGGCTTTTCTCTGAGCTGCTTCAAGAAGCTCAAGGGGCCTCACTCTGCTTGAAGAGGAGTTGGACCCAGCCAATGACATGAAATTGTTAGGCAATTGACTCACCTGGCCAGTGCCTCTAACTTGTCAGCAGAGGGAAGTATGTGGGGAGCGGGCAGGGTGTGAGACCTAAGGGCCTGATGTGGTTGTCCAAGGTGACAACCACGTGACACATGTTTGTTTTGCAGGAGAAACCCCCTCCTGTCAGGGTCACCCCAGTAACCGGCTGTGCACACACATGACTGAGTGCTAAACAGGAAGGGGGATATTTGCAGTAGGAGGCTGACCTGCCTGGAGATTAGTTCCCAGGGAGACAGACCTCAGTTGCAGTCAGAGGCCTAGCTTGCTTGAGCCCAGCTCCTGCAGCTGAGCAGTGGCCATTAAGGAAGTCTTTGAGTTTGGTTTAATGGTTGCTCTTTGTTTTGAAGTGATTGTTTACTGAACCTTCAAAGCCAGCTCTCCAGCCGGATGTGATCTGCGCCTGAATAATTGGATGAGGCACCCCAAAAGGAAGCAAGTAGCGGGGAGCAGAGCCAGGAGTAGCTAGCTGATAGCCAAGCCTTTGGCATCTGAGCACTCGGAGGCGGGGCCGCTCCTGGAGGTACTGAGGTCATCTTGCAACCAGAAGTAGACCTGGAGCCAGGGTCCCCTGGAACCTGCCCTCTTTGATGTCTGGCTGGCCTTAATTAGGGACATCCTAATTAAGTCACCCAGGAGGAAGCTTTTCCCTAAAAATAAATTAACAAATGTTTTGAGAGCACTTCATGAGGGATCACTTCTCAAAGATTATGCAAGGAATGTGAAGTTAATGGAAGACAAACCAAGAAACCTCAGTTAGTAAAAAATCAAAGTCACCCTTAACCACTGGATCACAAAGTGGGTTATGTGCACACATTTTAGAGGAAGCCTCGTGTGCTCTATGCTGTGCCCCAAGTTTCTCTTTTCACTTAGTTCTTCACTATACTGCCTTTCCATATATGTCATCATGAGCCATGTCAGTTTTAGTGGCTGTGTGGTGTTGCATTGTTTTATATGTCTGTAGTGAATTCATTTTGTTGACACATATTTGAGGACCCACTGTGGGCCAGGTTCTCTGTTAAGTGCTGGGGATACGGCAGTAAATAAAATGGACAGAAATCCCTGCCTCCTGAGACTTGCATTCTAGTGGAGTGGGGAGAGACAAACTGTAGATTAGAAGGATTATGCGCAATGGGGAAAAATAAAGCCGGACAGTGTTGTCTTTAAATTGGGTTGTTAGGGAAGACCTCACTGTGGGGGTGACATTTGAGCAATAGCTTATGAAATATGTAGATATCAGAGGAAGAAAGCTCCAGACTAGGGAAAATCATGTGCAAAGGCCCAGAAGTGGGAGCCACTTCCATGCTGTTTCTTCTTTAGGCTGTGTCCAGGTTTTGATTAATTACAAGCAACACTGCAACGAATATATCCTTGTCGCTACACATTGTTAGGGTTTTGCTCTCCTAAATGAGCACCTCTACTCACTTTTAAATTGTAAACTCTCCTGAGGCAGGGATGGTGTGATCAACTTGTCAGAATTACCCTGGGGAGCAATGGCCTGACAGCACTGGGCACAGTTGGTGTGCTCTGCCACCTTCCACTAAACAGGGCCTCCCCCATATCCCACCCTGGGCAGCTGGGAATGACACCAAAAAGAGTGGTGACTGTGTTACTTCTATACTCATTGGCCTCTACTGACTTCTGTAGTCAGATTTGCCCTGAAGGATTTATCCTGGGCCAAATGTATGGTTTTTTCAGGGCTCTTGGAACCCATCACCAGGTGCCTTTCAGAAAGCGCGTATCAGTTCACATTCCCATGTGTGAGTGCTCGTCACCAGCGATTACATCTCGAGGAGCATTAGGCCTGAGAAATTGCTGAGGCCACAGCTTCCAGGGCCTCTGAGGGAAGTGCATCTTATCTAGTGCAGGGATGCTCAATTCTTGCTGTTTGTGATATTAGTGAGCAGAGCATGAATGTCCCCTGGGGACTATGTAAAATACAGATCCCTGGGCCCATCCCTGCAGGTTTTGATTGTGTAGATCTGGGGTGAGGCTCAGCTATTTGTAGTTTTAGCAGACATTCCCTGAGTGTCTAGAAGGCCGTGCTGGGATTATACCATGAATAGGTGGAGTGGGAGTGGCTCTTGGGCCACTCTAAGCCACCAAGAGCCTCCTCTGCAGCTCATGAGAAGTGAGTAGGAGGGATCTCCCCACTCTCCTTACCTGCCCCCCACATTATACCCATCTGGAATGTTTCAGGTGAAGAAAATGACTCCTGTGTCTAAATGTTGCCTGACCTTCTCTACTTCCTTTCCTTTGCGAATTTTGTTTCTTTTGCAGGATTGTTTCCTCCCTTCCTTCTTTCTTCCTGTTTGCCAGGAAAATTCTTTGATCGTTTGAGGCCTGGGGGAGGCATCACTCCCCCTCCCTGAAGCTTGCACCAACCACACCTTCCAGTACTTTATATTTGGGGCATGTGCCTTCCAAAGGCTTTAGGATTGGTGGCTTACATGTTAGTGTCCCCTTACCTCTGTATGGCCTATACCCTGCTCACCTGTTGCCTGTACATAGTAGATGCTCATTAAATGGCCGAGTCAGGGTGGCTGGGATTGTACGTTGACTCGTTAAAACAGCAATCACCAGCATTTACTGAGTACTAGTCACCCTTCTAAGCACTTGCATTATTTCCCTTATTCTCTTTACCATCCTTTGAGGTGGGGACTACCATGGGCCTCATTTACAGATAGGTGAAGACGGGGTGGCACCGACTGTCTAAGGAACTTTTGTCATCCAGTGAGTAGATCTGAACTTGGGCAGTCAGATTCTAGAGCTATGCCCTTAAGCCCTAGACCCCACTGGTCCTTTCAGACTCCAGAGTGTGGCTGCCCATTAGAGCCTTCTATCCAAGCAAGAGGGACATTGAGTGGAAAGACACCAAGAGCAGGGCAGTGACTGAAGAAGTAACACAGTCATGCCCTTTTTGGTGATGCCCACCTGGGTGTCATTCCCAGCATCCAGGTGGGGTTTAGGGGTGTGGAGGAGGCTCTGTTTGGTTGAAGGTGGCATAGCACACAGGTTTGCACAGGGCAATAAGGCCACTGCTTCCCAGGGTGGATTTGACAAGTTGATCACACTGCCCCTGCCATGGGAGAGTTTACAATTTCAAAGTGAGTAGAGAAGGAGCACAGAGGTGCTCACTGGGGAGAACAAAACCCCAAGCACCTACAGGATCCCCTCCAGGGTCATGGGTGCTGTGTATCTGCCCAGGGGGCTGGGGAGATTGCCCCCAAGAAGAACTGATCCCTACAAGGCAGATGCAGTTGTGCAGCTGGGCGGAGGCAGGTCAGAGAGGGTGCTTTTGGAGAGGAGTGGGTGAGTGCAAGCGTGCAGACATGGAGTAATAGTACGATACTTGACATTTTTATGGGGTGTGCACGTCACCGAGTATTTTGCTTAGGTTCGTTATCTCTTGTGGACATGTATAAACAGGAATAAACAAATGTAGCAGAAGCTTTGGACTCTGTGTAGTGGGACAAAGGTTAGAGGGGTTAGAGGCTGAACTGGACATGAACCTGATTTACTAGCACTTGGGTAAAAGCAGCCAGACCTGTGTTAGGTGCTTAGATTTCGATCCCCAGGTTTCCAGTTGTGGAGAAGCAGTAAATTTTAGATGAATCCATGAAACAATTTTGTTTTAAAAAAACTGGGCAAACTTAAGGAGCAGGTATGAGGCCAGACACTTCCTTGACCTTTGGGAAATTATTTAGGCTTTCTGTGCCTCATTTTCCCAGGGAAAAGAGAAGTGTTAGATGCCTGTTTTGCCACCTGTCTTCCCAGGGTTGCTATGAATGCCCTTTGTACCCTCTTAGCTATATGTAAAGTGAGATGGTGTGCTTACTGATGATCATGAAATAAATTTGGACTCCTGGGTGGCTCCAGATGACTATCTGAAACAATAGAGGAAATATCGTGGCAGTAAAAACAGAGTTGGGGGTGGGGTCGGGGAAGATGAATTCGGAGAAGGGAAAAGGAGGGGGATTTCATTTTCAAGGAAATGTTGAGCATGGCACACACACCAGGTGCCCAGGTGACTTTGTCATGTTAGGGCCAGCTCTGTCTGGTAGGCCTTTCAGCGATGCTGGAAATGTTTTGTATCTGCACTGTCCAGTAATGGAGCCACTAGCCACATGGGGCTATGGAGCACTTGAGTGAGGAACTGAATGTTTCATTTTATTTCATTGTAATTCATTTAAATTTTTATGTCCACATGGCTAGGGGCTCTTTTATTGGAAGGCTCAGGATAGACAAAGGAAATGAATGTTCCTTGGTTGAAAACTTAAAAAATAAATAATACTTTGTAGATACAGTTGACATATTTGTTCTTTTTTTTCAAGTGGAGACCTACCCATATGTCAGGAAACAGGAATTCTGGGCCTGGAACCTCCTAACACAGGAGGAAGAAAAAGCTTGATGTCCTTGACTTAATTAGGGTGTTATAGTTACAAATGGAGCAGTTGGTGAGGGGTGGATGGATGGAGGGAGCACCTTTTGTGATTCAGTCTTCTTTCTTATAGGCATATTTATTGCTGGTGAGCTCGGGCAAGTGGGTGAGGGTGGGCGTGCAAGGAAGCAACCATTGATTATCTCCAAGGCTGTCATCCACTTGATGGACAGGGATAATTAGTGGATTAGGCAGGCTCCAATCAGAGAATAAAAGCCCAGGAATGGTTTTCATGATGGATGGGCTTACACAGTGCCTTTTATCTGAGGATCTTGGGAGTCCTTCATCTTACAGGATGGGGTGGGGAAGGGTGGTTTTGGGGACAAAGCTGTGACAGGCATTCACAGGCCCTGTCCTTCATCCTGCACACCCACTTATGGAAGCCACATGCTTTTGCCTCGCACGTAAAGAAGCAAGGGGTCCAGAGGCGCTGATGTTGAGGTCTGAAGCTTCCACTTGAAGCTGAGCTCTTCATTTCCAGAGTTTGAGCTCACCAAGGGACATGCCCAGAGGAAGGACGGGAGGGATGCTGTGGACTGCGCTCCTCATGCTCACCCAATAAGCTTCCTGCAGACCCACAGAGGGATTTGGTGGCAGCAGCAGCTTATAGAGATGCCCAGACAGGCTGTCCCATCACCTGGTAGAAGCAGGTTGGTTCCAGTGCCCACAGAAAACCTGAAGATGTGATAAAATTACCCATAATCACAGCACTAAGGACAGCAACTGTGAACATTTCCAGTGCGTTCCTATGAGACTGTTTTCTGCACAAAGGGGTTTTCTTTGTTTTGTGTTTTCTTTTTCACTTGGCTGAGGATCCTGACCATTTCTAGGGTGACATTACAGCTCCTTGGGGCATTGAGCTGTAATCAGGGGTGACGTGTTTAGGGAGCCCTCCCCCTACTCTGTCTGGGCTCCTACAGGACCCCAGTAGAAAGCAGGACCCAGCCTGCTGCTGACTGGCTTTCTGTAGCCCTGAGGCTGGACCAAGAAGCTGGGGGCTGTTCATTTTCCTGATTGCATTTCCTAGAATCAGGGTGGCACTAGGGCCACAAAGTTGGGCAGATTCAGCATCAAATTTTATCCTAGACCTCTCTGGCCCTCAGTTTCCTTGGCTGTGAAATAAGAGCAGTACCTGCCTCATGGAGGAGTTGTGAGCCTGTAATAAGACTGTATATCAAACGGTGGTCGGGGGCCATGGTATCACTCCAGTTAAACACGCAGCATCCAGGCCCCACCTCAGACCCAGGGAATCGGAACCTGAGTTTTTGCAAGATCCCCAGGTTTGAGAAATGTTAATATAAGTACCTGGCACCTAGCAACTGTTTAGAAAATGGTGATGCTTGTTAGGGGGAAAGAGGAGCTTGAGAGGTTGCCTGTCCAGTTGTATACCCACAACTTGAGTTCTCCTCAGCCATAGCCACTGGGGAGCCAGCCTTTGTCCGGAACCTATGGATGGGACAGAGGTCTTTGAGCTGCAGCCCAGCTCTCTGTAGCCTGTGCCCCAGTGCTCCCTACTTCATTCTCAGCTAAGCTGAGTTCCGCTTCCTCTAAGAGTCTCCTCCAGCTCTCAGGCGCCTCTGAAATCGGCCCTTCCCCAGCCACGGCTCCTGGCCCCTCCACGTTCCCTGCGTTTCTGCTCGGGTGTCTGGTTCCCTCAGCTGTCCTCTGAGGTCCCGCTGTCGCCACGGGCTGGGCTGGGAGAGGCAGCTCCTGCATTATTTATGGCCCACGTTATCAGCCGTGCAGATGAGTTACACAGTTTATTCTTCTGCTCCGTGTGTGGGAGGCCATCCCGGGCTTCTGTTTGATACAAAACAAAACAAAGCAAAACAGAACCCCAAGCCAGAATGGCCACTGGCTGAGTCCTCTGCTCAGCCCCCAGGGGGGAGAGGAGAAAGCCCAGGGGTTCCCAGAGCTCAGCCTTGGGGGGCTGGGAAAGCCAACTCACATTTGTTTAGGTGGCCGCCAAACGCTTGAGGAGTAGGAAGTTAGATGTAAGAAGAAAGAAAGAAAGACAGTGACTCAGAAGTAAGAAAATTACTTCATTCTCCCCACTGTCCCAGGGACCAGGTTGCTGTCAGGTGGGGGACCCCTTAGCCAGGCTTTCTTGTCACCTGGCTGGTTGGGAGTTTTGTCACTCGCCATCTGATTTTTGTCACCCTGCCGTCCCATTTGTGGTAAGCGTGGGCCTTGCCCTTGAGTCTGCTCATGGTCACCTTGTCTGCCTCGCCCATCTCCTGCTTCTCCCCAGCACAAATGACACCCAGTGTCGTTGGCCCAGAGCCCAACTGGGTCCTCTCTGCCTCCCTGTCTTCCCTCTTCCTGGATCCTCTCTGGACCTTATTGGACCCTCTCACTTGGGTCCTCTCTGCCCCCTGTTGTCTTTCTTACTGGGAATGCTTTTCCTTTCTCCATTTCTCAGTCTTTGAGTCCATGGTTTAGTGGGGGAGACTCAGGCTCATAGATGGTGAACTGCATGATGTGAGAGAAGCAGGTGCATCCCAGAATGCTCTGGAAGAGGTGACATTTGAGCTGGGTGGTGACAGCTGAGTTTGAGCTTTCAAGAATGTTGAATCCCCGTGGAGGTTAGAAGAGAGGACAACCATCAGGGGTGGTGTGTGTGATGAGGGGAACGTGTTGCCCCGGGGGCTGCCGGAGCGGGAGTTAGAGCCTGTCTTCAGGGAAGCCCCTCTCTCGCTCCTTGTAGGACATGGGGACAGTCATGCAGCTGATTAAGGGAGTCCCCTCCATGCTTGTAAACAAACCGCGCGTTCTTCCAGTTTCTGTAATAGAGGGCTTTTCCTTTCTCTCAGAACCCTGTGTGACCTGAGTTCTGTTTTCAGCAAACTGCCGAGGGTTCAGAACCTGCCTACTCTCCTGTGCAAAGAAATCCACTGGTCCGAGGGGGAGAGCGTCTTTCTTCCCTTTGCCTGTGACTTTGGACTTGGCAGGACCCAGGTGCTCGGCCGGAGTCTCATTTTCTTCGACTTGGGTCTGTCTGGAAAGTTAGGAAACCTTGATGTGCTCTCTGGTGAGCCATGCAGCGGGGTCTGTGTCGAGGCTTTTTCATGGCTCGGGACTGCCTTCCTAGAGTCCCTCAAGTGTGAGCCCAGACAGGAACGTGGCCTCAGGACAGGACTTGCGGGAACTTCTTGGTGGGTGGGGGTGCAGATGGAAAAAGCAGGGGACTGTATAGGAACTGCTTTCTAAAAGGTTCCTCAGGGCATACAGTATCTTTACCTGCAAACTCCTTTTAAAATTTGAGTACGCTTTCCTTTACTAGGTCTGGTAGTCTAGATTCTAACCTCTAGAACAACCCATGCTTTCTCTCTGTGACCTTTTCTCCAAGTCCCTCCTCCCTCCTTTCTCCCTTCCTTCAAGCTTCTGGATTTTTGTAGTATAACTACTTTCAGGTGAGTAGAAACTTTGAAAGAAACTTAAAAAAAATCTGGAGCAACCCAAATCACTTTGCCTTTAAATTTTAACAACATTTACACACTTAAAAATTTTTTTTTTCTTAAACAAGGAGGTTTTTGTCTTGTGTTCTTAGAAGTCCTTTTTTTTTTTTTTTTAGAACCCATTAAATTATAGATTGCCTAAAAGAGGTAGGCCTGACACTTTGAAAGACTGTCAAATATCATTAAGTCGGGAGAGAGCTGCTCTTGGCAGGCTTCTCCTGGCTGAGTGGGTGTGCGTAGGCGGAGAGCTGCGTGCTGCACCCCTTGATGAGAAAGGAGACCCTCCTTTGGTTGCTAATTTGGTAAAGACTGAAATGAGGCTCCAAGTGGGGGCAGGTAAGTAGTTTTTGAAGTGGTTTGAGCAGTCGTTTTCAGGTGTGTTCATCTCGAGTTGGAGTACTCTACCCACCATTTACTCAGGAGCAGTGAGACATTTACACTGTGCACCCAGCCACCTCGGTCTGTCTCTGCCGTGACTACGGTTCACTCACAGTGGGGTGCACGGTGCAGCTGCGCACAGTTGGTTCTCTGTGGCGACTGAGGTTGAGGGACTCCAGCCTGGATGGATGGTCTGACTTAGAGAGGCTATAACTTCTCCCCCAGCCACCTGAGAAATGCTTGGATCAATCCTCTCAAGTGGGTCTTGAATACTTACTGAGCACTTCTATGTCTGACCTCGTTCATCCCTCACAGCAACCCCGTGAAGTGGTGACTGGTCCCCATGCAGAGGTCAAGCTACATGCCCAATGTCACATTTGCAAACAGCAGAGTGAAGATTTGATCCAGGAGATGTAACTCCTGGACTTGGGTTCTTGATTCCTTTCCTTTGTTCTTTCAGTGTTCAGTGATGTCCAGTGCTCAGTGATGGTGATGGAATTATTTTTTATTACGACTTATCATTATAAGGAACAGGCCCTGAGAAGTAAAGTGGCTTCACCCAATTGTTTACTGACAGGACCTTGGCTAGAACTCAGGGCTCGATGCTTCCTGCACAGACCTCTCTCTTGCTGTTCTGGATCATCTCAGTGACCTTCTGGTGCAGGGAAGAGGAGCAGGCAGCTCTCATGTCCTTTTTTGTGTAGACGAGAGGTGATGGTATCTTTGGCTAGAAGTTGCTGGTCATTGGGTCTGAACATGGGCTTCTCAGAAAGCTTCTTATACTGTCTTGTGGATCAGAAAAAGAAGGAACGGCTAGATGAGGTGGTAATTGGTTGGTTGAACTCTTGCGCTCTTAAGGGTGCTCACTGATGCCTATCTGGACAGAGATCTCTACTGGCCAGCCCGTGGACTCAGATCTTGGCCCTCACCTCTTTCATTGTTTGGGTGTAGATGTAGAAGGGGTGTTCATACCTGGACTTGATAGGAAAATGGTAACTGTGTTAGGTGTTATCATTGGAATTTCCCACAGTGTCCAGTGGACCTGGGATGTTGGTAGCCTGAGCTCTAGAAAATTTTCACTCAACAAGAGTTAAAAGAAAGTTATGCTCTTGGGTTGAAGAACTGCCCCCACGGCACAAAGATGAGATGGAGGCTATGTGGCTTAGCAGTATGGTGACAAGACCTATGTGCTGGTATTGGTGTCAGTAGCTCAGGTGTAGCTGCCTAAGGGCCTCTGCCAGGAACCAGCCAGACAGGATCCCTGACCAGTGCAGCTTAGCCTCCCATGGGAGCAAATTGCAGCATGGAGGAGTAAATCCACAGGCCTGCAGTTGGGCCAAGTAAGTCTCAAATGCAGAACTGATGGATGTGGACTGGCAGCTTGTATGCAGGAGACTTTAAGGTTTGGATGGATTGTAAATTCATGGTACTATTGTTGCCAAAACCTCCAATTTGCTCTTAATTTTTTTTTAGGTAATGACTTTTATTGTTTTCATAAAAATGATATGTAACCTTATTAAACAACAACAAAAAAAAAACAAACTATGGTCAGAGAGGAAAAGTACAAATAAGAAAGCAACACATTGGTCCAAATCTTAGCTCCCAGAAATAGTCTATTTTAATATCTGGTGGACAATTTTCCAGATCTCTCTCTACGCCTTTTCAGACAGACTTGCTAGCCAGAGAAATGTATACACAGGTGCTTTTATAACAAGGTGCTCATGCTCCACATGATATTTTAAAAATAAAAATATATTTAATTTTACTTTCATTTAACAGAAGAATTGAAACGGAAGTGAAATAATACCAAAGAAATTGCTAAACTTCAGAGAAGTGTTCCTGCATCAAAAGAAATCAGTTTCTCAGGCATTGCTTTACAGCGGTAGTTCTTAACTGGGGGTGACTTTGCTCCTACGGGGACACCTGGCAGTGTCTGCAGACATTTTTTGTTGTCACAACCAGCGGTATCTGTGAATGTTACTGGCATCTAGTGACTGCAGGTCAAGGATGCTGCTAAACATCCTGCAATGCACAGACAGCCCCCCACAGAAAAGAATTATCTGGCTCCAAATGTCAACAGTGGCAAGGCTGAGAAACTGCTCTAAGGGTAAGAAAAAAGGGACTATTAAAACCATTAGGAAGGTGAACTTATTAAGTTTTAGCTAAATTGCAGTTTCAGACTGTTTGTTAGGTTTCTGTATTGAAAGATGAGATGATTAACTTTATTATATAGTTTCTCCCTCCTGCCCTTAACAACAAAATCAAGAGGGGGCCTATGTTGTTTTTACCATATCAAGGTTCACAGCATTTACATCGTATCCTACAACCATTACCCCCCAGGTGTTTAGTCTTAGTTCTATATTTAAATGATTCAGTGCCAAACATCACCTCCTTAACCATGGTTTCTGTTTTTCTGGGTTTGTTTTGCATCACCTCTTGGTTGGTTGGCTACCTGATCTTAATATAAATGTAATGTGTAGGTGCAGGGAATTGTCAGACCCCAACCACTCTTTTGGCCCTGGCAGAATTGCACCTGCAGATTTGGGTTCATTTGAGTTTTCTTAGCACTATGCTCAGAAAAAGAGTAGAGAGATCTGGCTGGTATGGCTCAGTTGATGGGGCATTCTCCTGTGCACTGAAAGGTTGCTGGTTGGATTCTGGGCCAGGGCACATGCTTGGGTTGCAGGCTTGATCCCTGGTAAGGGGCATGCTCGATCCCTGATAGGTCCCCAGTTGGGGCACATGAGGGAGGCAATTGATAGATGTTTCTCTCTTTCTCTCTCCCTCCCTCTCCCTTCCTCCAAAATCAATAAAAAAATAAAAATAAAAAGAAGAGTAAGGAGACATGATAGAGTATTCCCAGGATGCTGTGGGGACGTGAAGTAGGGTCCGAGGTAGAAATGGAATTGAACTTGGGGGGGCTGAAAGAAGGTAAGCTGTGGGTGTATGTGCTGGTTATCCTCAGTTCTTTGAAGACTTCCATGTGGAAGCTTGTGTGCAGGAGACTTTAGGGTTTGGATGGATTATAAATTCATGGTACTGTTGTTGCCAGAACCTCTAATTTGATCTTAAATTTTTTTATGTTATGACTTTCATTGTTTTTGTAAAAATAATATATGACCTTATTAAAAAACAAAAACCAAAGAAAAAACAACCCAAACTATGGCCAGAGAGGAAAGTATGACCAAGAAAGCAACACATTTGTTCCAAATCTTAGCTCTCAGAAATAGTCCATTTTAATATTTGGTAGATAAATATTAAACTTAACTCTGAAGCTGCCCAGAAGGTTAGAGCTAGGGCTGGATGGATATATAAGACAGGGCAGCAGATACAGGCTGCCATGGGGAGATGAGTGACTGTTAGCTGCAGTGTGCTGGGAATCCACTTGTTCCCATCATGTACACAGAGGCTGGGTTTGAGCCATCAGTGGAGCAGCTATATTTATGTAACTTCCAGACCTTGAGATTCTGATAGTCTTAATAATGCTTCGTGATAGCCACCTGTCCTGGAGAGGAGCCCCAGTCACTCTGGTTCCCTCTTCCCTGCCATTTGGGATAAGAGTGAGATCAGCCAGGGCTGTGATCAAGGGGTGCAAGGGGAGCCTTAAATGTTCTGCACATCTTGAATTTGGACCCACCATCTATTGATGCAAAAGTGATGCATCAATGTATGTGTTAGATTCTGCCCAACTTGTTCCAGTTGGTGTCTGTAGTGTTTACTTGATTACAGGGACTGAGTATGTTCTAAACCCATTCCTGAGCCCCAGTACATTTATACGTAACCTGGCAACACACTATAGATTGCAAAGGAAGGGAGCATACACAGATTGTTCCTGTGTCATTGGAATTGGGTGTTGTGTTACTGTATTAATCAGATGCCGGTCACAGCATGACTTACTGATTGATGGCTTTGTTTTGTTGTAGGGGAGCTATCCAGTTTGGGAAGATTTCATAAACAAAGCGGGAAAACTACAGTCCCAGCTTCGGTAAGTAGAAGCACGTCTTCCCCAGGAAAATGGCAGCGTCCTCAGAGGATGGACTAGCATGGCTCTAAGACGCAGAGTGGGGTTAATTTTGGAAGTGTTACAGACATAGAAGCATGTAGTGGGTTCTGATTAGAGCATTGTCACTAGCTGTATGTCCTGGCCTCTGATTCCCATGTGTAAAATTAAACTCATGTGCTCTGCCTCCTTTCACAGTTTGTGAGGGTTAAATGGGGTATTATATGTAAAGTAATAATGGGTGGCATTTATAAAACATTCACTATGTGCCAGGCATATGTTAACTTAATTAAATCTTAAAACCCTAAGAGCTATGCATAGTTATTATCCCCATTATACTGATGAGGAAACTGAGGCACAGATAAGATAAATAATTTATCCAAAGTCACATAGCTAGTAAATGAAAGGAATTTGAACTTATGGAGTGCATTCTGCTTACTGCCTGTTCTTATAAAGAGTTTAAAACTTAGTGTTGACGATTATAGAATCCCAGTTTTTTAAGCAGCTTTATTGAGGTGAAATTTTATGGTATGCAAATTATACCTCAATAAAACCACTTAAAAAACCATAAGATTTAGTGCTGATCTGCTCCAAGGAGCTATTGTTATTGCCTCGTCTTGTGCTTGTTCATTTATCATTTGATAAGAAATAGAAATATATCAACACCTTGTTGTTAAAACTATATGCTATATGCTCATAAATCAGAATGAAGGGGTACTTTTTCACTTTGTGGGTGCTCCATGAGGGATGGGACATTTAAAACAGCAGTCACTCCCTAGCCGGTTTTCTCAGTGGTTAGAACACCGGCCCCAGGACTGAAGGGTCCCAGGTTCAATTCCAGCCAAGAGCATGTACCTCGGTTGCAGGCTCAATCCCGGACCCCAGTTGGGGGTGCGTGCGGGAGGCAACCAATTGATGTATCTCTCTCCCTCTCTTCCACTCTTTCTGAAAAGCAACAGAAAAAATACCCTCAGGTGAGGATTGAAAAAAAAAAAGGCAGTCAGTTTAATGACCCTTGTTCATGACATATGGGGATCACATAGATTGGTTTGGTTTGGATATATAAGGGTGGTTTTCCAGAGAACAAAGCAGGTAGGTATTTTTTTAGAATCAAAAGCTATGTGGATGACAGAGAGAGGACAGATGGATGACATGTTGCTCTTGGGCTTTTGCCTGTGGACACCAGGGGTTACTGCCCAGAGCTTTGCCCATAGGACCGGATATAGCATGGCTGCCCTGGAGATCAGGAGAGAAGAAGTTGGGACAAGCAGATCTTTTCCCTTTCATTCCTGCACCTTGCTGCCTGGGATTTCCAGAGCCATGAGAGGGCCTCCAGTGGACAGGAATACGGCTCCTTTGCAAGTTGTCAAATCCTTTCGCATTTCTTTGCTTAAGAATTTCTTACTTTATGCTGAATCAGATCCACATTCCTCTGCTCAGAATGCAAGGCCCTTCACTTTTTTATTAGTTACATCTCCCCCGCCTTTCCGTGCCACTGTTATCATTTATTTCAAATAGGTTAGCGTCCATCCTGGAGGTGACCTCCTATAGTAAAACAATAAAACACTTAATTCCGCGCCCCCCCCCCCACACACACACACACTTTTTCTTATCTGGCCTCATTTCATTGTCTGGCAGGCTTTCATGGTTGACCAAGGAAAAGATTCCCTTCCCTTTTTACCCATGAGGCAGCCGAAGCTTAAAGTGATTAACTGATTATACATTCAAAGTAAGACTTAGAGCAATCTTATCTTACCCTCACTGGTACAAAGTACATTTTATATTTTTCAACAACATTTAAGCTTCTTGAGAGCAGGGACTGTTTCTTTATTTTGTGAAACTACTGCTACCTGGCTGAGGGCACTACAGGGGCCTCCCGCACACGGTGTCATTTTCTGTATTCGAGAAACGATAAAGAGGTGAGTGTCGAGGAGGCACATAGCCTGGGAGTATTTAAGCTGAATCACTCCTTCCTGCTGTGTGTGTTTGCATGTTTCTTGTGTCCGATCAGAGAGGCCTAAGATGTCTTGTGACAACAGAAGACAGTGAAATATGACTCACTGGAAGGCAGTGGTTAAAAGCTCTTAATTCGTCACACTTGACCACTGTCCTCATTTTCAGTGGCGCCCTGGTGACGCACAGGGCACATGGCACCCCTGCAACGGGCTCATTAAATTTGGATGATCAGCATTGACTCGAATGAGAATGAATCCAGCCACTGTGTCAGATATTAATTGTAAATCTGAATGAGCTATTTATAAATCCTAGCATATTTGATAAAACTAATTTGTTCAGGGTTTGCATTGGATGTCAAGTCTTTTGAAAATGTGCTTCAAAGTGATATTCTTTAATTTTGGTTTTGTTTTTTATGTCATTTAAAAAAAACTTTTGAGCAGAACGCTTTCTTGCTCTACTGGAAAATATCAGGCCTCCTTTTGAAGTCCCGCTCTAGGGGACTGGCGCCCAGGTGTTCTGGGACCACACCCAGCACCTCCAGGAGCCTTTGGTTTCATAGCCACTGTTGCTTATATTTCAAGGCCATTTCTTTTCTTTTTCTCCATTTTGAACTCTTTCCTTTATAATCCTTACTCTCATCTCCTTCCTTCAGCAGCTTTGCATTCTTAGTCATGCTCAATAAAGACTGGATTCATATATGAAATACTTAGAAATTACGTCAAGCTACGAGCTCAGTTGCAAAGTACAAATCCTAGGGCTGGCTTGCTAGTTTGGGGTACCCACCGCCCTGGCACCGAGTGGTGCCCGCTCGTCATCGAATGACATCTCGGATCACAGCTTCAGGAACCAGTAGACCACAGCGCTCAGGGCATCTTACAGTGCTCAAGGGCATTTGAAAAATTCCAGGTTATTTCTAGGTCAGCAAATGAGTATTGTAACTTTTCCCTAGTCTCAGCTTTTAGGAATTCAGAAGATATAGTTGAGATAGCCTTCTAAAGTTGAAAAAGCAGTATCTCAGTTTCACTATAATTATGATTTAGGGGGAAAAGTCACATAGCTAGGATCTTGATTTGTAGTGGGACGAGCAGAGGACTGTGCATTGTGCTGGGCTACTAGTCCCAGCTCTGAACTAGTGATTTGGGAAGTCACCTTGAGGTTGTGGTCTCAGTTTTCCCATCTCTAAAATGAGTTATTTAAACTAGATGATTTCTCGCAAAGATTCCTTCTCGAAATCCATGTATATATTGTTTTCCTACTCTAAAATTAATTTTTACTTGTATACCATTTATATTTTTAATAATGTTTTTCTTTTCAGTAGAAACACCTGTCTTTTCCTCCTTTGTGACATTTTACCCAGAAATAGTTGTATGCTACCAGGTGAGATGGGATGGGAGGAATTGCTAGCATTTATTGACTAGCACCAAATGAGCTGGACATTATTGGGACAGAGTTGCTGATCATATGAGGAAGAGAAATGCTTCCTAAGAAAAAAATGGGTCCACAAAGCGAGTGATTGTCCTTGTCCAGCTGGCCTGTTTCTCCTGGAAGATAATGTTCAGTCCTCGGCAGAGGTTTTTAGCCCTTGAGCTGTAATGACATTCCTCATGCTTGTGTCATCTGTTTGTATTTTAGGACAACAGTAGTAGCAGCAGCTGCCTTCTTGGACGCCTTTCAGAAAGTGGCCGACATGGCTACCAACACACGTGGTAAGCAGATGGAGGGTGGCTCCTTGCCCGAGCTGGACTCAGCACGCAGGCTCTTTCCCTTGGGGCGGCTTCACGGGAAGACAGCCGAAGTTATCAGAGCTGAGCTGACTCATATTTAAATTTTTTAGCGCTGTGAGATTCCACATATTAGCGGTCAGAAAGTTCTCCAGATGATAAAGCACAAGAGAAGAAGAATGAAAAATAAAGGAAAAGAGCCACTGCTGAGGCGTGAGCTGGCTCTATGTGTTTTCTGGTCACTTTTAATGACATGCTGGTTGTAGAGCCCTGAGCTGTGCATTTGGTTGTCATTCGTTTTCCCCTTTTCACAAGGGTTGTCCTAAGGTGTTCCTCATTCCCTTGGGGAATGGGAAGCAGTAAGGATGATTGGATGGACCATTTTTCTGGGTTCTACAAAACGAGGAACCCTTGTGTAAGTAGTGTCCTATTGCATTGTATTTGTGTCTCCCACATTTGACTGCAAACCCCTTGAGGTGCAGACTATGACTTCTTCATGCCTGAACTCCCCAAACATAGTGCCTAGAACATAGTGTTTACAGTATGTATATTAAATCAAGGAAAAAAGAGTAATCTTTTGAAATGTTTTAATGGTTTCAGTGACTATTGAATTACACAAAAGACAATAATAACATGTGAAAGATATAAAGAAGAAAACCAGTACCCCGGTATTCACCGCCATGGTTAGAGTTGCAGCATCAGCTGTAATGGAGAAATCTCTGTTCAAAAGGGCGTGCTTTCCTTTTCATTCCTAGAGAGAAGCTCTCCTGCCTCTTTTGTTGCTATATCTTTCAGGGTCTGCTTGTGCACCGACTTCTACATTCTTGTTCTTGTCATTGTCAAGGTGACATTGGAAAATGTGGGTGTGGGACTTGCTCCCACTCACATGAGAGTTTGTTGTCTCTGATGCACATGATGGGTACCTCCGGAGGATTTCACCAAGCACTCATTTACCACATGGGCTTAGTTAAATATTCGAGTAAATTTGCAGTGAGCACACTTCTCATTCATTCAGGGAACCTGGAAACTGGTAATATGTCAGGCACTATCATGGGGCCACAAAAGTCAGTACGTTACTCTCTTGATCCTGGAGGAGCTTGAAATTGAATGGGGGGAAATGTGATGCACAAAATCAAGAGTTCTGGTGTAGAAATAATATGTTTGCTATGATAACAGTGGTAGAACAGAGTGCTGGGGAAATATGAAAAAGTGAGCAATTGACTCAGCTCAGGGAAATGAGGGAGGGCTCCCAGGGGAGGTAATATTTCTCTTCATTTCCAAGATGCCAACAGTGTTTCAAAAGGTTGCCTAGGAGAATGTGATGGTGACATCAGAGCAGTGGTGACTTCCTCTGGTTTACCAGCTTGATATGGGTCTTAAGCACTATGTTTTTTAAGCCTTTTTAAAAAAATTATTGCATAGTTTATATGTGTTTATTGTAGAAACTGTAGAAAATACAAGTATAAAGAAGAGTAGAACATTGAAGCCAGTCTTCACCATTGTTAGTGTTATTGGGTCTATTTTATAATATTTTCTTTTACTTCACCGGTATCTGGAACTGGACTTACCAGTTATATTGATGTCTTTCTAGAATAGCCACCAGAATGCGTCTACTTTAAAGAACTTAGATATCTGGCATTGCATTTTTGAGGCTCTATGATTCATAATAAGTTTTTATATTTTAATGTTTAATTATGGGATGGACCCTAACAGATGGACTAGAAAGACATCCCCCCGTTGTCCATAATTTCCTATAGTGGGAACCTGGATTTTTGCAGAGGCTGCTTCCAGAGTGGTTCTCTGTGGGAAATGGGAGACCCTGCAAGTTCTCATGATTGAAGGGAGGAAAACCAGAGCAATTATTTGTGAGAGAAGAAACCAGAATAGCCTCTCTGTGGGTGTTATAGAGGTAGAGTAGGAATTTAGAGGTTATGTGTTGGACAAAAAACAAATAATATCACAGCAAACAGACTCCAGCTTTGATATATTTTTAAAGTATTTGATTTCTGGTCATTTTTAGTGATTCCAGAATACTTCACATCTCACCATGTGCACTGTGGAGAAATAACTTTCTGTGGCATGTGGGAGGGTGAGGACTCGCATGACCTAGAAAGTGTCTGGTTGATAGAAAGGAAATACATTTTATGGAAATGATAAGAGAGAAACTCGAAGGCACACACTTTTTGTATGTTCAGTAAGCATCAGAAGTGTTTTTTATTAAGTTAAATTTTACTTAAAAATGGAAGAATATGGAACATGCTCTTCAGTTTAAAAAATTCACGTAACAAAATATAGGAAATTAAGTCCATCCTCCCAGTACCTTTTGCAGGGATTGGGTTTATTGTCACGTATAGACTTTTTGCATACACAAACAAACCCGTCTGGGAGGAAGAAAAGCTAGTTGCAGAACAATATGTAGAATGATACATAAAATAATGTATATCTGTATGATCTTTTTCCAAAGGTAGCCCATCAGAAACACCATCCCTGTGCTTTTACTCCACAGTATGTTATAGGATCTTTCTATGTCAGTACCTATAGCTCTACCTCACTCTCTCTAGCGGCCAAATGGAATTTCAATGATGGGATGTAGCACAGCGTAATCATTCTTCTGTTGAGGGATATTTAGATTATCTCCATTTATTTGTTATTATAAGCTACGCAGCAATTAATGCCCATGTCTGAGCCCTTTTAGAATCTATGCGTAATCTGTTTTTAATGACGTATGCATCACCAAGGAAACGATGAATCCGTAGAAATGCCTCAGGCTGTTTTGGTCAGCAGTAAATACATATTTGTGCTTATGGTCACGACGGGCTGAAACTCTGATACAGTGTGTGGTTTGATATCCACCCTCTACAGAAAGCCCAGTGTCTTGCTTAGGGACTGTAGGTGTGTTTTTCAAGGCCTTCTTGCTGGAGGTGACGAGGGAATAGCAGTTATTCCTAAGTTCCTCTCATTTGGGTAGGTGTCCAGAATTTCAAGCTGGCAGATCTCTGGCTTCCAGAATATTAGCATTCCATATTGTTTCCCAAAGGAAACAGCTCAGAAAGGTCTTTGTCTTTTTTACCAAATATTTTACACAAGCTGTTAGTACAGTTTATTTAGGGACAGATTTTAAAGCTAGTAACTATAAGAGCAAAATTTTTCTGGTCATTATATAACTTGTTACATAGGATATGGAAATATGTCAGAACTCTGGTTCTTTTTTTTTTTTAAATGAACAGTGCAAGTTGCTCTTACAATGTGTGTATTTAGGTTAATAATTAAACGATAATGGGACTTAGGAGTTTATTAGCACCATAATACATGGTACAGTTTCATATTTTATTGATTTTGCAACTTGTGTTTACTATGAAAGTAACCCTTTTTCTGTGTTATTGGCCATAAAGAATTAGTGGTTAGGCATTCGGTGTACTTAGAAAGCCAGACTTTTGGGGCAGAATCACCGTTCTCTTCTTGCCTGTGATGGACCAGCACTCAAGCTGTTGTAGAAATTGAGAAATGTTTGAACTGACTGGCATGTAGTTATCTGGGTTACTTTAAAAATGGAAAAAGAGAAAATGAACTCAGGTGGGGGAGGCTTCTCAGCCCTCCACAGCAGAGGTGGCCTCTCCTGGGGAGCAGCATCCCTACACCTTTAAGCACACACCCTCGCATACCAGGGCCCAGCTCTCCGTCAGTGGAAGGTAGGCCTATGGAGCTGATCAAACACTGTCTTACTCAGCACTGGCCCTTCGTGGCCACTGCATCATTGCTGAGGTCAGCAAGGGCCTTTGAAGAGCATGATGCTGTGTGACTTTCAGTTTTGGCTGCCTCTGGCTGCCATAATTACTCTAAAGTTTTGAAGAACAGTCTTGGAAATGTTTAGGCGATGATACACCAAACCCATAGGAAGGAGTTTAAGATTATAAGAAAGAAGAAAATGGATCCCCAGCTGACTAGATCATCCTTAATGTCTAAAACCCTTCATACGTCACTTTAGAAAATGGGCATGGTTTGAATCTTGAGAATGATAGTTGACCTTTATTGAATATGTAACATGGGCTGGGCTGTGTCCTCTGCATTTTACATATATTGAGTCTTTATTTTAACAACAGCTCCATGAGGTGGGTGCTCATGATCTTCATTTTAAGTGGTGAAATCGAGACGAAGAGAGTTCACCAAAACTGACCAAGGTCATGTGACTAGTAAGTGGTGAAGCTGCAGTCTGACCCAGAGCCTAGAGTTATTTTTTTTTAATCCTCACTTGAGGATAATTTTTCCATTGCTTTTTCAGAGAGAGTGGAAGGAAGAGAGAGAGAGAGAGAAGCATCGATGTGAGAGAGACACATTGAGTGGTTACCTCCCATTCATGCCCCGACGGGGGATGAACCTGCAAACAAGGTACGTGCCCTTGGCTGGAATCAAACCTGGGACCCTTAGGTTCGTGGGCCGATGCTCTAACCACTGAGCCAAATTGGCTAAGGCAGAGCCTAGAATTTAACCATTAAATTACGGTTCCTTATATAAGGAGCTCCTGGATTTAGTATAGACTTTTTATCTGCTTAAAAGTTAGTGCTCATCAGTGGATTAAAAACAAGTCTGTGTTTCACCTTGGAGTAACATCTGGACTGGGGACTGGGATGTCTGTGTTTGTCTTCTGGCTGTGCCGGCTGGGTGACCCCGAGTAATTTCATTTCCCTGGGCTTAAGTTTTCCCACCTGTAACTGGGGTTTTCCCAGGACATAGGGCCCTAGGTGGTCACAAGTAGACTTTTTTGGCTCTAGTTTTCTGCGATTTTAAGTCTTGATTCGACCCTATTAAATCCATAAAATGTGAATGAAGTCAGGCAGTCTGAATTTTCCCTTCTATATTATCTTTAGAGTTTGCTCTGGAGACAGAGGGAGTGGAGGAAGCAAAGTTAAGCAGAGAATAATGGGGGGAGAAGGTTAGAAGAGTAGAAATGACACATGGGCATTTGGGCTGATTTGAGCTCAGACATGTGCATGAGGAGGGCAGGCCTTGGGGGAGCTGGAACTTTCAAGGCAGCCATCGAGGTCCAGGCAGGCAGACGTGGGCTTTAATCGGCGAGCATGGACTGCCAGTGTTCTGTGCAACGGTGAAGAAAATCTCTGTGGCTTATATTGGATAAAGCAATATAAAATATGATGTTACATGTTTTTAGCATAGATTTTGTTAAACGCTGTGGTCTCTGGATCTGGCTGCGTGGATTATAATTACTCCAGAGATTTGTTTTAAAGTACAGATTTCAGGGCCCTGCCTTATACCTGTGGAATCAGAATAATGGGGAAGGGAGGGAGGAATCTCAGATTTATACAAGCTTCCCTGGAGAATAAGGCCTCTTGCAAGCATCCTGCCACAACCCACCTGTCCAATGACATCTCCGCCCATGGCCGGCAGTTCCACCCACAAAGAAATGCTCATTGTTCCCGGAAACCTTTAAAACCTTCATCTCTTTCTGCTTGCACGTGTGCATTCCAGACCCGGAGTGCCCTTCCCAGTCCACCCCCTTCCACTCCCTTCAGATGCTTGAGGGCCTGCTGCTTGCCTGCCAAGAGCCAGTGAAAGAGTCCCATCACCTGTGAAGCTTTTACCCCTCTCTCCCAAGGTCAGGCGGGTTTCAGGGCTCGGGACCTGTGCAGCACATGCTTCTGCTCACCTCACTGGGTTGTCACCATCTTTCCCACTAGACTTGCACACACTGCCAGGACAAAACCCGCGTCTGCTCCTCTCTGAGGAACCCGCATACCCAAATGCTAAGTGTCTGGCATTTGGCAGGATGTAGATGTTCGCACACAGCACTAGGTAGGCCTGGGTGAGGAAGGCTGTTTTTTCTGGAGACAGGAGGCTGCTGGGATGGAGTCCTTGTCCAGATTCCACTTGGGAGTTAAGAATTTGAATCTCGGCAACTCCTCCCTGACATGAGCCTCTGGTAGGATGTGTGACTTCCTGTTTCAATGCGCCTGGAGAGGGCTCAGCAGTTCTCTGATGAGGCCATGGGCAGGGGGCATGCGGTAGAAGGTGCTGCCCTGCTGTGGCTGGGGTGGGGGAGAGGGGAAAAGAAAGGGACTATTCCATTGTAGGGGCGGGAGGTGCAAGGAAGTGGTTTCCAAGAGGCAGCCGGGCTGGTCTTGTTTGCCCCCAAGTTTTATTTTAACCAGATTGTTTAATGGAGACGTCAGTGGCCCTTAACTTCTGGATTGACTTTGGTGTTCAGGTCCTGAACTCCCTTTCGTGGAATTAGAGCTTTATTATTTCTATGTGGGAAGCTACTTAGCCACAGACTGAGAAAAAAAAATTAATTATTTAAAAAAGTCTTTAAAAAGCTCTTTCTCACAGGCCTAGAACTAAATATTCTTTGAATATGACCTTAAAGGAATGTGGACATATTCATTTGTTAGATTAAAAAAGCATGAAACTGCAGTGTGTGAATCTGTGGATGTGGCTGTAGGTCATAAACTGGCTTTGTCCTCTTAGAGGTCAATTTGGGTTCCTTAGTTATTTTTGGTTACTGTCCTGAAAATTCTTACAGGAAAAGCGAGAACTTACGAGTGTTTGAGAAATAAGCTCACTTGTAAGTTTTCTTTAACAGCTGAGCTTATTGTTTTGAAAGATTCCAGGATAGTGTCTTCATTTTTCTGATGACCTTAATTCCAGCCAGGGCTTTATAGGTACTGGGAGAAGAAGGAATCAAGCATAAAGCATCTCCTGCTGCCCGGAGAAGTTTTATGATGACTGGCTGAGGGTCATTTTACTTAGAGCCTGTACATAGCTGCTGTAGGGGCTCCAAAATCTCAGCGCTGATGTCCTGGAGCCGGGCAGCTCTTCAAGGCCCAGGAAAGGGTTGCTGATTTGGGAAAAGATGAATGAACTGAAGCACCTTCTAACTTGCATGCAGAGTGGGTGGGCCGGCAGCTGTATTCTCTAGTATTTTAAAGCATGAATCTAGGTTTACTGTTTGGCCAGTGACCTAGGCTCTCTCGATTGCCTTTCATTTTGGGGATTTTGAACTTGACTTCTTGATTTGATTCACATGAATTATGCTGAGAAAGCCTTAAGCAAATTTCACTCTGCTGGTAGTTCCATTTTGAAAAATTCTCATTGCTGTGCTGTAGGTGAGTGTGAGAGTTAGAACAAAGCTATGAAAAATAAATACATTTGTATTTGGTTAAAGTGGGAAATTGGCTGGACTGAGATGAAGTCATCCGCCTTCCTCTCATATTTCTTTTTTATTCCTTTTTTCTCCTTTACTTGCAGCCCTTATGTCAGGATTTGACAGGTCCTGTGTGTGCTGTGGTGAATGACCCCAGTGCAGTCCTGACCTTGGGGGGCTTTTAGGCTGGGCCTGGGCCGTTCCGTGTGACAGAACTTCCGGTGGTATGGAAATGTTACACATTTTTGTCATCTAGTATGGTAGCCACTAGCCACACGTGGGGTTACTGAGCACTTGAAATGTGGCTAGTGTAACTGAGGAACTGAATTTCTAATTTTTAAACTGTATTAATTTTAATTTTAACAACCACATATACCTTATGGCTACCCTGTTACACAGCACAGGCATAGGGAGTGTAATGATTCCTACAAAGAAAGGCTTGTTCTGCTTGAACAGTAGATGTAGTATTTTATGAGTCATCTGATTTATCCACTTTATATCAGAAAGCTTTATTAAAGGCTTCCTGTGTACCTAGGGCTCTGGGCATGCAAGAGTCTGAAAGGGCTGTTTCTGAGGCTTTGGGTTAGTGGTGGGAGAGGGTTTAGGCAGGCAGGTGGTGGGGGTATTAGGTGGAGAGGTACATATAAACAGTAATCATAATTTCAAACAATAAGTGCATCCCTGTTCTTTTTAAAGCATGTCCCTTTCATGCATTCTCAATGGACAAAATATTATACAGTACATAAGCAGGCATAACATATGTTTGTGGAATTAAAAATTGTGTGAAGAAAGGGGTAATAAGGGGGGGAAAAGTCCAAAAAGATTCTTATGGGAATGATAATGGGGGAAAGCTGGAGAAAACTATTTTGTGATGAAGGCTTAGCTTTTAAGACAGGTCAGCCTTTTGCCTGTTGCCCCACTGAAGGTGCATTTAAGTAATTTTCATCAACCTGATGAGGATGATTGCTGTCGGATACTTTACTGGGATTAACAAAATTGGCAGTCCGTGTTACCGAGCTCCATGAACTTGTCAAAAAAAAGTTGCCCAGGGTTGACCAATAGGTGGGTCCTGAGGCAGCCAAAATCAGCTTCCCTCCTCATGGTTACGTTAAAAATTTACTATTTGTAAATATTCTTTAACCACACTTGAATGTGAAGAAAGACTTTGCTGCTGGGTTATATCAAAAGGCCCTTCCTTAATTGGACTTTATAGCTATAATCCTTTTAATGAAGATTTACTAGTATGCTTGTGTGTATACGTTTTTGTTTAATCAATATAACAACATATATAACAGCCTGTGTGTGTGTGTATCCAGGAGATTGGAATCATGAACCCAGCATTATTGATCTTTTCTTGATGTTGAAACTGATGACTGACATAACTGTTTACAAGTGGCCTTCTCTTATTGATCTTTGGTTGTGTAGCAACAGTTGCCAGAGATGGGCTGTTCCACTGTGGTCAACCAGCATCCTGCCTGTGTCATGTTTGGTTTTTCACTGTGTCTTCCCGAAATGACACGTGAAAGGGCAGTTCTTGTGGCTTGGCCTGAGAGGCACTAACCTGAGTCCCACTTTTACATAAGGGTGTCCAGAGTAGATGTCACCAGAATCCTAAAATCCTATACCAGGGAGAGCTAGGAATATCCAAATTCCACACCCATGCCCCTGTGTGTCCTGTTAGGCTTGTTCCACCGCTAACCGGGGAGAAACATCCACTCCCGCTCAGTTCAGCGGTGTTACCCGGGTGTGCCCTGGCCTATTTTCCCAGGTGATGCTTGAATTAGGATGTGTGCTGTTTCCTGTCTAACCTTGGCAGCCTTAATAAATGCAGGCAAATTCCATGCTGGCGGTGGTTGTGGCAGCAGTGGGAGGGAGGTCCGGGCGTGGAGAGGATGTGTTCCTGTGGGTGACAGGGTTGGTGTGTGCTCGGCACGGCTAATTGTGTTGTTAGGCAGCTTCCATCCTGGAGCGATGTCCTCAGCACTTCACCCTTTCAGCTTCCCAGGCTGTGTCCTGCGTTTTTACACAAATGGGAGGGTTCTCCCCCGCATCCTAGTCCTTTCCTTCCCTTTACTTTTTACTTTGGCTTAATAACATACTCTTCCACCCCCTCCACTGCCACTCACACCAACGTGTGTCGTCACTTTTGGTAAAATACTGATTAGCATTCATGAACGAATGCAATTATTCTAGTTCTTACCAACGAGGCAAACCTTTTTTTCTACAATGCTTTCTTGTGAAGATCATTTGCCTTAGAGTCGTGAACTTGCTTTGGTTGGCCTACCTCAGATAAAAATAACTGTGTGGAATGTGAATGTGAACTTGAAGACACTTGAAGTTGTCAAACTAATTTTTCTTGGATGAGTCTACACCTCACTGCATAGCTGCCTCCTCTCTGCTCCCTCTGAGAAAGCCCCAGCCTGAAAACATGCATGAAATGTGAAAACTACTTTGCAGTAACAATTTCATTGTCACTGTGCATGTGTGCACCGCTGGAGGAAAAATGTTAGATCAGGAAGTAACTATGGGAATAAAGAATATTTGCAAGGTCCTCCCTCCATCACTGAGAAACTGACAGTGAATTCTCCCGGTACATTTTTTAAAAATTTGATTTTTATACGTTTAGAAATATATGTATGTTGGCTAAAGTGAGAATCACCTGGAGGTTTTTTGTTTTGTTGTGTCTTGGTTTTTTTTTTGGTTTGTTTTTAACAATTCTCTGGTATTTCAATTTTTAGAAAATACAGGGTTTTTCTTATAGACCATCTAGTATCTGGTGCAGTCTTTTTCTTTTTACAGGGCAGACTGAGTTACAGTGAGGTGAAGTCACTTGCCCAAGGCCATATAGCTAGCCTGGGATTCCCATTCTAACCCAGGGCTTTCGATCTCATGGTTCCCCCGAAAACCTCATGGCGAAGTGGTAGCTCCCTGGCCTCTTGGTTTAGTGGGGACGGTGTTCCAGTAGGACAGAACAAGGGCTGTGCAAACCAATCTCTGTTCAGTACTCTTGGTCAATTAGTGTTGGCAAAGATTTGTGTTTGCTTGTTTATTTATATGGATTCCTTGATCACGTGGTTTCCCAAAGCAGTCTTCCACTTCCAGTCTTTTTTCTATGGAAGATGTTTTCATTTTCTTGTATCTGTGTGTGGGTGTGGGTGGGTGGGCCGTTTGGTTTATATTTTAATCATGTGTTATATTTGACATAAGCATATTTATCTGTAAGAATAACTAGGCTTCTTTCATTTACATTGGCTTATTTTTATGAATATATCTTTACCTGGGCACACGCATGTGACAGCATGTGCTCGCGCTCGCACACACACACACACAATGTGTTTTTGGATTCCCAAATGTTTAAAATTGCCACGGGACTCTTATTTCTAGTAAAAGCTACTGCTGTGGAAATCTGCAGCACTTCCTGCTGTGAATGCCAAGACCCAGGGACCCTGGTTACCATGGAAACTAATATCCAGACGCTGGGAGGTACTTTGCTTTAGAGCTGCATCTGAGCGAATTTCACAGTTCAGCACAATGCTGCTTCTTCCCCTTTTAAAATAAGGAAAGGGGGAAAGCTGTGGGATTACAAATTTAAAAAATACTGTTTCTGCTAACATGCACCCTTTTACTGTGACTCAGTAGTAGGACAGCTCCGTCACCCAAAGGAGGCCAAAGGTACCTGATAAAATGCAAAAGCATCATGGAGGGACAGTGGGAATGGCACTTTCTTCCTGTGCTGCTGACCTGTGGGCTTCTCTTTGGGAGGAACACTCGTGCAAGGTTGCACTGGCTTTATTCCACTGACTCCAGTTGAATCCATTTGGTTTGTCAGAAGGGCCTGACTGCAGACAAAAGACCTTCTGCTCTTGCATGTGCCCAACACCCTGCACTCCCTGACTCCTCTCTCTCGGAACACACCCAGAGACCCCATTCTGAGAGCCTGGAGAGCTCGCCTGGGTTTTAGCCCTCGATTCGCCATTTAAGCACGTGATTGCCATCTGTGCCCATTGAAAGGCGATGCTGATTATGAGAGTGATACTCCATTTGGATATTTCAATTTCAAGCCAAGTGTAAGATGTGTTGCTTATACTGGAACAGAAGGAAATAATGAGCCATGTAAATGTGCCCCTGACCTCCAGTGGTATAGGTGGTCCTGTTGGGCACTGGCCACAGGTGGGCGTACAGCATGTCTGTGCTCCGGTGTTGTTCCAAATGTGTTTGTATCAAACCAGTGCTGAGGAGGGGGGGGTTATTTGCAAACAGTGAGGCAGCCCGGACCCTTTGCCTGTCACAGGTGGCAGGATCTTAGTCCAGCCTTGGCCTTGAGGATTTACTGAGGGCCCTCTACCTGTTGGAGCACTCAGCTTGCCCTTCAGCTGCTTTGTCTCATTGAGGCTTGTGGTAGGAACCCCATTTTTCAAACCAGGGAAACCAGCTTGGTGACTTGAAGTGACTTGGTTAAAATATCACACAAGCAGCAGAGCCTGCAGTGTGTGTGACCGAACCTTCACTCCCAGATCAGTTGTAAGTCTAGAACTACCTAGGAATTTAGACCAGGGCTTCTCAGCCTCGGCACTGTTGACACTCGGGGCTGAGTGATTCTTTGTTGGGAATGCCTGTCCTGTGCATTATAGGATGTTTAACATCATCCCTGTTCTCTACCCCACCCCCGTTGTGAAAATTAAAAATGTCTCTAAATGTTGCCAAATGAGGGGCAAAAATGGCCCTGGTTGAGAACCACCGAGCTAGATTTTTTAGGTGTTTTTATATGGCAGCTCAGTGGAACTGTGCTGCCTTTTGGGGGGCAGTTACAGACAACTTGGTTCAGTTAGCTAGGTTTTAAATTATAGCTAAGTTATGATTTTAGAAATTTCACAGTTCATGCATTGTTTCCTCTGAGTTTGTTTATATCAAACTCTATGCAGGGTCCACATCTTGCCAAGAAAAACTACTTGGTCAGTGTAGGTTCATCAGTTATAGCAAATGTACCACTCTGGTGGGTGATGTGGATAGTGGGGGAGATAGTGCATGTTGGGGACAGGGGTACATGGGAAATCTGTGTATTTTCCCCGAAGTTCTGCTGTGGACCTTAAGCTGCTCTAAAAAAATAAAATCTTAATTAAAAAAAATAGTTGTGATGGTAAGTTTTATGTTAGGTATATTTTATCATGAAAACCAAAACCCCTTACTCATTAAGCAGCTCCTGTCCATTCTATGCCAGCCTTTGGCAGTCAGCCTGGCAGTATTTTGTGTCTTCCTACTCCTTGTACCCCCTGTTAAATGAATGAAATGAGCCTTTACTTTCACACTGATTATGGGAAAAGTCATCTTTAATGAAATTTCTGTGACATGTTTCACTACTGCTCTTACCTATAAGTGGATAGAAATGCCTTCTAAACCAAGCTAATTCTGTAGTTTATCTGCTTATCTTGGTTATTTTTTTTTAAATCTTTACATGCTTAGAGCGTGGAAGGGAGGAAGGCAGCAAGAGAGGGAGAGAAGGGGGCAGAGAGAGAGAGAAAAAGAGAGAAACATTGATCGGTTGCCTTCCATACGTGTCCCAACTGGGGACTGAACCCACAACCCAGGTATGTGCCCTGACCCGGAATTGAACCAGCAACCTTTTGGTGCACAGGACAACACTTGACCATCTTGGCTGGGCTATCTTGGTTATTTTTACTTGACATTTTGGGCCAATAATGGTGGTCGGGACCTGGTGGTGTCTGTCTGGCAAACTCAAGAGCAAAGAGTTATTGCATCTTTCAAACACTTTTAATGATGGTGAAATGCATACCTTTTTTCAGGATGTTAAAGTTTATTACTTTTTCTTTTATGGAGGAGAGAGAAAATGTAACCATCCTTTCAGAAATTAATGTTTTTAACCCGATTTCTTCCATGAAATATGGCTGCCTTGTTTGTCTTTTCTTCATACTCACAACTCACAAAACCTTGTTTTTCCTTGTTACTCTATAATTTATAAAAATTGTGTTGCAGTTGGCTTGGGGAGAATTTACTTAAGCATAGTTGAGCCTTTATACTTTCCTTCTGGCATGGACAAAAGCATCATTAATTATGAATATGAATTCCTTTTGCAAAATGACAAGATTGAACATTTCCTCATGCCAGCATCCCAGCTGTCTCATTCTGATGCTCAACAAAGATGTTTTAGAGATTGTTTTTAATGGCCATGGTATCAGATACTAAAAAACAAAACAAAACAGAGAAGCTAAAAAGAATGCAAAGTAGCTTACGTTCATTATTCTGGAAAAAAATAATGGAAGGTTTTGTTTTACTGTGGCCATTTCTATCTACTCCTGTGATGCACTTGCGGCCTCAAAGTTTTGGCCATGGCTGCAAACCCAAGGATCATTTCTTCTTTTAAAAGTTTCTGCTGTTGACAGAAACAAAATTCTATTTGTTCAGATGATTATCTTTGAGAATCCTAAGACTTAGGTCACTGTTTCGCTCTCCAGGGAACCAGAGCTCACTCTTAGTTCGGTGATGGAGATGGGAGTGGTGTCAGTAGTCACCGAGCCCTCACTGGGCGCAGTATCTGGTTCATTATGGCCTCACTGTGTCTGTAGAGTCGTTTCTGTTACTACCACTGCGGGATGTGAACTGGGGTCTGATTCCAGGGCCTTGAGGCTTTTAACCCCCATGTGCCTTCATCCTGAGTGTGTCTGCTCAGCCGTCGGCCACCCCCGTAAGACCGTTTCTGGGGTTCTCACTTGCCGTGTATCCTCCAGTATTGGCCATTGGAGATTTTGACCCAGATATGGCAGGTGGTTCCTTGGGTTGGGACCCTGGAATAGGCCCTGCCTCTGGCCTCTGGGTGGGGTTTTCTAGTCCGGAGATGGGCCTGTGTTGTGGCATTCCTTTCTAAGCTGTCAGAGAAGCCAGCCTTCTTGGGAATTCCCTCCTAAGTTTAGAGCTCAAAGCCCAGTGTGTATGTGTGACTGTGCATGCATGCTCCTATTTGGTATTGCATATGTATGTTGAAAGATTTGGTTTCTGCTCAAAGTTCCTTGAGTAGGGATATTTAGTGTCACTGTTCCCCTTCTATTTTTAGATTCAGTTTGGGTTTTTTTGAATTTTGGACCACTTCTTTTTAAACCAAAGGCGTTTGTGTGCATGTAAGTTTATTTTTTTTTGCTTACTCTAAATGGCAGCCCTATACTATTAAACATGAACACATCAGGCTTAAACCAAGTGGACACAAAATGGGACTACATGGTTCAATATACTGTTGATTCACTACTTTGAAAATATCAGGAGAGGAGCCAAGATGGTCTGAAAAATTCCTAGGTTGGAGAAGGAGGGGCTGGAATGACCACTTGCCAGTGTTAAAAAGGCAAGACCATGCATTTATCCGTATTTCAAAGCCCACCTATTTCCGTTTTCTTCAAGAACCTGTGATTTGGCTTCAGAACCCCCGTGTTTTCTTTGTGTTTAGTATAAATTTGTCTTGCGATGCTGTTTCACATGACTGTGTCACATCACGGGCTGTCTGTGCACACGCGCACCCTAGGGAACGTGTCCCTCCCGTGTCCTTGCCCCGCCCGGCTTCGTTCCCTCTCTTTGAAGTCGGGGCTGCCGTTGCCTCTGCTGCCCTGAGCTGGCCTCGCAGTTAGCTGCTGGCCCAGGCAGCGGGCCCACCCTTTTGTACTCCATCCAGTGGCCTGTTCTCCCCTCCCCTGAGCCCAGGCTTCCTTCTGCCTCAGCAGGGCCAGATTGGCCACTCCAGCCTTCTCTCTGCGGTATTCTTACCCTCCAGGAATTGAGGCAGCATCCAGAGCCTTCCCGGTCCCTGAGCCTCAAAGGCAAGTGCTTGTCCTGGAATGGGGCCTCTCCCCTGTCCCTGTGCTGCTCCTGCTACCGGCTGAGGGATTATGCGCCCCGAGGAAGAGGCAGGGGTGAAGGGTCACCATGTTAGTTACTGGGCACACAGGCTGATAAACCGCTTCCCACCCTGCTCTCACTCTGCATAATGAAGGCAATGACAGTCATTACAGCGTGAAATGCAAATAAGGGTAAATGATTCAGGTGCGAATGCTGCCCTGTTAGAGCTAAGAAATTGCATGGTGTGCTGGTTCAGACCTTCAACTTGGATTGAATCCCGGCCTGCAGTTGACCTTTGGCAATTTGCTGTAGCCTCTGTGTACCTCCGTTTCCTCATCTGTAAGTTGGATTTAGTAGTAGCACCTATGTAGGATTGCGGGAAGAGCCATTGAGAATGTGTATTAAGGGCATAGTTCTGTGCCTGATCCACAGTAGCTTTCAAATGTTCGCTATTACAATGAATAAGGAAAGCTCCTTCTCACCAGTCCATATAAAGGTGCCAGGCACTATGCACATATATATGGATATGTGTACATGGTATGGATGATAGTAATTAGTCTTTATAGAGAGTAGTTCTGAGAGATGTGGTAGTGATTTAAGCTAAACGGTGGCCAGATTCTTTCTATCATTGAAACAGTTTCAAATATTTGAGGGATGGGTACATTTTCATTGTGGATATTTTAAAAATTTACAACTCCCCCTCCCCCCCAACATACCAACCAAAACCTAGGCTGATGTAAAAGCAAAACCTTCCATTCTTGAAATAGCTCCTTTGGCATAAACTGCATGCAGGAGTCCATTTCTCTCTGCCGAAGTGGTTGGTGATGCTGAATGGAAGAGTAGTTACTCGAGTTCATCTTTTTTTCAGCATGCCACAGCTTCCTTGTGTTGTTTCAGACTTGACAGACATGCTTGTGTAAGGTTGCTAAAGCCCAGCTTTTCGCCCCAGAGGAGGCCGAGCACCATAATCCTCTTTTTTGTTTCTAACCCTGACTGCTGGAATCCACTCCTTTTGGGGGAAACCTTTCTACTCTGTGCTCTGCCACTCAATCCCCAGGTGGCCTTGAGTAGATTATTAACTTGCTGAAATGTGATTAAGGAGCTCCTTTCCTGTGGTCTAAAGAAACCACCACTCTGGCCATGAGGGTCTTTGTGGCCTGGCTCAGCCTTCCTCCCTGGGAATAAGACTGGGAATAATACATGCAGAGTCACCGTGGCCTGAAGGCAGCGTGGGTGGGTGCGAGTGCTCCTTGCAGCCTCACCTGTTTTGCTGGGGGGGAGGTTCCCTTCAGCCAAGCTGTAGAAACACTGTACCTGGCACTGATGAGTATCCTCCAACACAGGTAACAGGTTGTTGTCGGGTCCTGGGTGTTTCTTTCCAAGAGATGACTATAATAGGAGATTGTAATATACTATTAGTGTAATAGGCATATTATATACTTTTAATACAAAGAAGTGTTATATTGGATTCTGGAAGCTAAGAGCCCTAATTGTGGCATATAAATAACCTGTGTTTTTTGTTTTAATTTTCCCCCCCACCTTTACCTTGGCTCAACTTCTGGGGGCTTCCTTCTTCACCATTTTTAGCTGAGAGGGGAGGCAGCAGCTGGCTGGCAGTGGCCCCTGGAGGTTTGATGTCTGGGAGAATGTGGCCTCCTTCAGGGGACTCATCTCTGGCCCTGTCCGGGCTGCCAGACCCTTGGCCTTGCTTGGTCCTGTCTCAACACCTGGGTCCCGAGCCAGAGACTGAGTTGTCCTGCTTGGAAGAAGCCCTCTATTCCAGATGTGGGGGGCTGATTCAGTGGCAGACACGTTGCCGTTTAATAATCTCTTCTTACCTTGAGATGCAGGAGCTAGTCTTGGCCTCCTCGCTCACTAAAGCGCTTGTCCTCACAAACCACCCTTTGCCACCGCAGGGGAGGAAAGTCTTTTCCTACCATCCTTCTAGGTTCCCCAGCTGGGCCCTGTAAGTTTGGACTGACACTTGACAGATGTAACACGAGTAAAGCATACACATTTATTTAATGTACGTTTTATATGACACAGGAGCTTTTGGAAGGAAATAAAGACTCTAAGAAACGGTTAAACCTGAGCATTTCGTACAAGACTTGATGAAGAGCAGAAAGTTGTGAAAAAACATGATAGGACAGAAAGGTGTGAGCTAAGGGTGGTTGCTGGGGAACCTAGTGAGGCCAGTTCAGCCGGATCGCGCTCTCCTCGGAGATGAGAACGTTCCTTTCCTCCTGGCCCAGGGAGCGCTTCTCACACGAGGATCCTAGGACCTGCGTCAGGCAGAAAAGGGAAGTCAGAGTCCTTCCTGCACCTGCCGTTTCCTAAATGCCTTCAGCTTAAAATATTTCTCATATTAAAGTGGCATGTTTTGAGTAGCGTATCCTGATCCCCTTTACACATATGGGATTGAAACCTTGCCTGGACAAAATGGTAAATTAGCACTTGCCACGGACTGGAGAATTTCTTAGGAATAGTCTCAGTCAGGTGTGTTTTAAATCGTCCATTGCTGAGGGTCTCCTGAAGTCACGCTCTGGAGCAGAAATGGCAGGTACATGACAGACACTGCGTTGATCTGGGTCTCTAAGATTCCGAAGCTGGCACCAGGTTGAAGTGGCATTAAAAGGAGGGAAAGTGAAGGCAGGTGGGCGTTTTATAGGTTAAGGCATATGTGTGTTTTTAGTGAAAAAAAGCCAGCAAGTTGCCATTGGCCTGTAAGGTCCATGATGGTAGAGACTGGGTCTGCCTTGCTTACTGTGTTCCTGGGGCCGGGTGCATTGCAGGGGCTCATTAAGCTTTTGTTGGATGAGAGGATGCTATCAGGCCCTGCACTAAAGTGTCAGGATGATTTGAGAAAGATGTTTTTATGTCTGTTGTTACAGAGGATTTGGAGAGGTTAATTAGTTTTCCCAGGGTCAGAGAACTAAATGGCAGAATTAGGATTTTAAAGTCGAATTATTCCTATGAGACCACGCTACTTGCTTGATTGCCATAAATACGTATACTATCCCCAAGCTAAAATCATCTCTAAAATGCATGCAATGGATCAAAGGGGGATCAACGGGGATCATGGTTTAGGAGGGATCAGCCCCAATCCATCACCTTCATACTGAAGGCTCTTGGAGATCAAAGACCTTTAGGGGAAATGATATATCTGGTCTGTTTTCTGTCCAGCAGCGTGACCAGTGCTGAAGGCACACGAGACATCTAGTGAGTACCTACTGATCTGATGCAGAAAATATAAATTAAAGAAAAAAAATATAAATTACTATTCTTGTATCTCTCTTTTGAAAAGAGATACTTTTGAGGTAAGCAGGCACATTTTAAAATTTGTAGTACTCTGCCAAGAAGTGATTAAAGGAGTTTTCAGACTTTCTTGGAATTCATATAACAGAGGTAGGTTCTTTCTTTCTGAAATATACTATTGTAACATTGCCCTTGCCTGGTCTGTTCTTGTTTATACAATGTCTAAACCTCCCTCCCCCATAAAAAAAGGGAAAAAACCCTACATGTACTGAATTCTCCAAAAGTTAGCATCAACAATTTAAAACAGGGTTGTCAACTGTAGCCTGTGTGCCAAATCTAGTCTGCTGCTGGCCCAGGAGCTAAGAATAGTTTTTTAAGTAGTTGAAAAAAATGAAGAGTAATGTTTCATGACATGTAAAAGTTAATGTGACATTCAAACTTGAGCTCATCCATAAAGTTTTATTAGAACACAGCCAACCCATGGTGAAGGTTCAGTCTGTGGCTAGTTTTGTGCCGCAAAGGCAGAGTTGTGTAGCTGTAACAGAGACCAAATGGCCCACGAAGCCTAGAATATTTACCCATGAACCCTTTATAGAAAAAGTTGGCTGTGCCCTGACTAAAGCAAAGTAGCTTGGGAGGAAGGCATAGGAATAGAGGTAAGGTAGAACATATGTTTTCCCTTTAATTTTAAAATTTAAATGTTTAAAATGAATCTTTCTTGTAAAAAGCCCCTCCCCCCCCTTCCTGACTTGTATATCCCTGAGTTGAGAGTCCCAATTGGGGAAGACACAAGAAAAAAATTAACATTTGGTGATTGTAGAGACAGCCTACTAGAAGAATGGTTCTCTGGTTCCCGCTACCTTCCCGTCTGTGTCCCACCTGAGTACCTTGAACACTTTGAATGGTCAGTGTTTTCCTTTGCATCATGTGGGGAGCACCATGTGAGGATGTTCACCTGTCTGACTTTACCATGCATACAGTGAAGAGCTGCTGTGACACAGTGAGGGTGCCAGGTTCTTTCAGTTGGCATGTGCTGGGTGCCCGGGTTGCTGACTTGCAGGGGCTCTCCCTAAGGTGAGCTTGCGTGTTGCCCTTTCAAGGAGCCTGTTGTGACTGATTCACTTCCTACTGCACCTGAAGCCCAAAACCTTACATTTAAAAAGAGTTCAGGGGCCTGGCCAGGCGTGGCTGAGCGGTTGAGCATCGACCTAGGATCCAGAAGATCCAGGTTTGATTCCCAGTCAGGACACATGCCCAGGTTGCAGGCGTGGTCCCTAGTCAGGTGGTGTGCAGGAGGCAGCCGATGCATGACTCTCTCATCATTGATGTTTCTCTCTCTCCCTCCCCTCTCCCTTCCTCTCTCTGAAATCAGTAAAGATATATTTAAAAAAAAACTCAAGGGAACTGAGACTTTTTTCCCCCTTGACAACTTAAGACTCAACACCTACAGGGAGTCGGGTCTCTTTGTTTGATGGGGAGTGGTCTTGGAAGCTAAACCATGACCACATTAACCGTGACAATATCGGCCTTTCCATTGCTCAAGCTTAGATTTGAGCATATTATCCTTCCAGTAGACCTGACCTGTCCAGATGCGATGGGAGGTCTGCCGGGCTGCCCACCCAGCTTGAGCTTCGGAGCTGGAAGTCTCTGGGTAGGAGTGAAAAATGACGTCGTTCTGTACAGCGGGAGGCCGGGGCCGAAGTCCCTGAGCTGGATGGAGATTGAACCAGAAAGGAGTTTTGCTTTTGCGCTCTCCGTATGTCACGGCTCTCTCCTCATTTCTGGAGAACCTTTACTTTTGAGGGAATTTCATCTTTCTTACAACCTTTGCATTGTTAGGAATAACATCCACTTTGTGAAGGTCCTGTTACCCGGTCTCGGCTGTGATTAACTTGGAAAGTCACGGCAGGAATAAGCACCTTCTCACGCCTTCTTCCAAGTCTTCGTGTGTCTGACTCGGTCTTGGAAGTTCTTGGCCAGTTTTCTTGATTTAATAAAATAGAGGGGATTTGAACGTGATGACTTCATGAAGAAGGCAGCACACCCCGAATATCATTCCTGTGATCAGGGCCTACCTCACATACTTGGAATCAGATGTAAAAGTCCTTTAAGGCATATAAGCTGCTGCATGAACATTCATAACAGCACTACTCACAATGGCCGGAACTGCCCAGCTCTCCGTCATGGGACGAACGGATAGACAGGCGTGGTATCGGCACACAGTGGAATATTAAGTCATAAAATGGAGCGAAGTACTAGTGTCTGCTACAAATTGCATGAACCACAAACATGCTGCGTGAAAGTTAGGCACAGAAGGCCTCATATAGTGTGATTCCAATTACTTGAAACGTTCAGAATAGGTAGATCGACAGAGACAAAAAGCAGATTTGTGGTTGCTAGGGGCTGCTGTGTGTGTGTGTGGGGGGGGGCATTGGGACTACTGGGTGCTTGATCGCCATGGGAGTTTATTTTGGGGCCATGAAACTTTTTTGGAATTAGATGGAAGTGGTCATTGCACAGCATGGTGAATATAATAAATGCCACTGAATTGTTTACTTTAAAATGGTTAATTGTATTTTGTGTTAAACTACACACTTCAATTAAAACACACACACACACACACCCACCCACCCTGGGTCAATGCTACCACATGTGCTACGCTTGCCGAATTGCCAGGAGTTGTCAGTGCCTGATGTGCTTGCTCTCCTACCTGTACTAGACAGAGAACTAAACCTTTGCGCGTGGGGAGCCTGAGGCTCAGGAGCGATGGGACTTGCTCAAGGTCACATCGTTAGAAGGTGGCAGTTGTAGGACTGGCTCCTGGGTTTTTCTGTTTTTCGTACATCTTCATTGTCCCCATCTACTGTTTGTTGGCGTGGTGACAGGAGAAACTGACACATTGCGCAGGCTAGTGGCGGATCAGTATTCCTCTGGGAGCTTCAAGTTGGCCTCTAAGTCAAAAGCAGCGTTTCTTGACAGTACCCACCAAGGGGTTGATCTTCGCTCTGGTTCTTACTAGCCGTGTATTTTTGGCCTGGTTATTTCTCCACCTCTTTGAGCTGGTTTTCAGTCTTTTAAAATAGAAATAAGAATTATAAGAGGATCGTTAAGATTTTTAATAAGATGTACAGTGCCTGGGAGAAGTTTAATAAATGTAATTTACTATATGCCTACTCCTTATACAATCTGGTTCATTAAGTTTCTTGGAAAGGTGCAGGGAAAAGGCTGTGCCCTCAGAGGTATAGCTGTCTAATGAGATGTCGTGTGGGAGCCCCAGTCTACCATAAGCCGTGTTCCAGCTTGAATTGCTGGCGTGTTCCCTCCTTCTGCTCTGTTGGCGAGGATGAGCCTTCCGGTGTCTGAGCGGCTGGAACTGCTCTCCCTGTAGTTGGCTCTGACCAACCCGAGAACCTTAACCACTTTACCAGCACTCACCTTGTGCCATTTTCCAGGTGCATCTGGAGTTTGGTTCCATGAAATGTGGCAATATTTGTGAAATGCTCTGAGGCTTTAAAAAAGAGAAAGTGTGCTTTCAGCTGCTTAACACGTCTTAATTCCATCTTCACGTTGTCCTCACAGGAGCCCAGAGAAATATGCTGCTTCGAATCTAAGTCTCCTTATCTTCCAGGAGAAACACAAATTGATGCGGCCCATCTGTGCTCCTTGAGAACAAACAAGAATGAAGTCATAGTGCTTGAAATAGCACAGGGGGATGGCTGACAGCAGCCCTCTTCCTCCAGTCTCCCTTGGGGTCTTTCACACAGGGTTTTGGGATCTTGCCCTTGTGTTGGGTTCACTTGGCACGGCCACATCTGGGTCACGCGTGTGCCTGTGACCAGCTTTACAGGCAGCTCTGTTAAGAGGGATTTTCTTTGAGGGGACATACACTGTGAAAACTGTGTGTGGTCTCCTCTTGGGCTTAGTATTTCATTTTATGTGCTTTCCTTATCTCTACTGTGCTATTATTACGAATTTTGGTACCACTTTAAAACACAATTCTCCTTATAACATAACACACAGCTCACCCTATAACATAACATACCAGCCCAGCGTAGAATATAACTTCATTTTTTAGCTTGGGAAGACCCTGGAGGAAACCCTGACTGCTTAGCCCAGGGCCAAGGGCATGGATTTGGTTCTTGAGGTGTAACTCAGGAGGAAAGGAAGTAGAAGTCAGCTTGACTCTCTGTCCTGGACAATAAAAGAAAGACCACATTTTTCTATGATGTCCTTCTTCCTTCCCCATATTGTTATATCTTTGTGCCCGTTGAGTCTGGATGCATCTTATTATTTCACTCACACATGCTAAGAAGCACATTGGCAATTAGCATTCCTTGAGAAAATTAGGAAGCATGAATTTCAGTCGGCATACCTGAAGATACCGTATGGATGTGGCTGCCTGGCTTCCTTAAAACTTCTACAGATTAGTACTTACTATGTGTGGACACATGTGCCCTCAGTGTGTGTTACAGTGGTTTGGAAATTTCCTGTAAAGTTCCTGAATCTAGCAGAGATTAAACTTTTGTTTGCCTTGTTGGCATATATAAATATTAGTGATCATGATGTGTTTATGAATGGAGGGTCTAAATCTCTTCTTCCTAAGTTATGTTTACAAAGGAAGTGGTTATTGATCATGGCAGGTATTTCTTGGGGCAGGATGCTGTGTTTTTAATTAAGGTGGTGGTTATAGAAGAGATGTCTGGTGCTTGTCCTCTAAGAGCTAGGAGAAGTCAGGTGTCCACGGCCACAACATCTCAAAGTTGTACCTGGGACACCTTGAACTGATCTGCTGCTGCCATGAATCCTTTTCTCGTTTGAGCCTCAAAGTGGGACTGGGAATGTCTTATTCTGTCCCTACTTTGGTCATTTTCTGAAAGTTATCTTTCCTTTATGGAAACTCTGGGTGGAGTTTCAGAAGAAAAGCGGCTGTGAGGGCAAGAATAATGATAGAAGACTTTGTGAAAGAAATGTGAGTTTTCTGGTCCTGGGGGGCTGAGTGAGTTTGGGTAGAAAGAGGGAGGACAGCCCCTGAAGAAGAGAACCGATATCTGAGGGAATTGGCCAGTTTGGCACTAATGAGAGATGTGTGAAGACTCGTCTCTGGAAAGGGAAATAGGTGGGTTAGAAGCAATGAGGGAAGAGAGGTTGGCACAGGTCAGAGAGGTAATGTGAGGACTTGATTCTGGAGGACTTGGGAGGGTTTTTTGGTTCAGAAGTGTGCTGGGAGACTAGTGTCTAAGGAGGACTAGCCTGGCATGATGGCCTGGGAAGGGAGACCAGTTTAGAAAGATGGTGGCTGCAGCAGTCCAGACCTGATAAGCTTATCAGCAGCAAGGATATGGAGGCACTGCAGGAAAGAACCAACAAAAAACACCAAAAAGGCAGGTGCTCCAGAAGGTCTTGTCTGAACCGATCACAGTGGAAAATGAAGGATGCCTGTGTCGCGTGTTGAGTATGGCAGCTGTGTGTTTTCTTTTGGTGGCCAGGCCTCCTGGCACTCGTAGCTTCATGTTCCAAGGCATACTAAAGAGATGGTTTGAAGATTTCAGAAGAGGAGCCCTAAGGCCACCTCCTTTCACCTGCAGTCTCTGGAGTTTCCTTCTTTAACCACTTTAGAGATGCAATGAATTGGATTCTTAGTAATTAAGATCTGGGGGTTCTTTTTACTGCTTGCCCTTAACCTCTGATGCTGACTGCTCTGATATAACCACCCAAATGAGACGATGTGGTGAAAGCTCTTCATGGGCCCTAGGGTGCCATACAGTGGTATTTATCATAAGCCCACTTCCTCATTTTTATCCTTGTATGCGATCAATTCTAAGTGTATTATGGTTGCATAGCTCATCTGTGCATTTGCATTTAGAGCAGTAGCTCCTCGCTGATTTCTGAGACTCCTTTACAGGTAGAGCATAATCAAAAGTTCCTAACCACAGCCTGCAAGGCTGCATGCGGTGCTCCTGACCGATCTCCAACCCCCTCCGCCACTCATCTCCCCAGCTTGTTAAGCTCAGCACTGCTGGCCAAGTTTCTTTCCATCCCATGATCACTGTACTTGCAGTTCTCTCTACCTGGAATGTTTTTCCCCAGATTTCTGTATGGTTTCAGTTCAAATGTAACCTCGGAAAAGCCTTCACTGACTGTATTTTACCCCCAGGCCAAATACTCCCATCTTCCTTCCTCTGTATCCCTCATTCCCTCTCCCTTCTGTTGCCTTGTTTTATGCTTTTAGAATTATATGAAATTCTTACTTATTTCCGTGACTTCTTTTATCTGTTTCCTTCCCACTAACATGTAATCTCCCTGAGGGCAGAATTTCATGTACCTCCGTATCTACAGTACCTGGCGCTCAGTAAAGACTTATTGAATGAGTGAGAACTTTAAATGAATGAATTTAAAAATAGCCTGTGCTGCAGACACATCCTTCTGTGGCGATGAAATTTGGATACTGTTAGTAGAGCAAGAGCGAGATGCTCGTACCATCTGCCTTTATGTCATATAGGGAGACGAGACGCTAGTGCTATAACTATCCATTTTCTTTCACCAGGACTAAACCAGGGAGAGAAAATACTAACTTTGCTTAGTCAAGTGGAACCAACAGATTTTAGTACATGAGCTGTAAAGGTCGTTGTCTTGTATCCCATAACATGTATAGAGAGAAATGCCGAACATTAGTAAAATCCGACAAAGATATGTGGCTCATTGTCTTTGACTCAGTTATGCCTGGGACCTTTTGCAGTACTGTAGCATCCTATAAAACAAACAAACAATCAATAGATAAAGTTGCCTTGAATGGATTCCCTAGCCAGCTCTTTTTACTCCCTAGTCCAAGAAATCTGGGCTTGATCTAAGGAGCTGTTTTTCCATCCAGGATGTCTAGCATTAAAAGTGTGTATTTCAAGTTTGGAGCCGGCTGTATTGTGAAGGCCAGCCTATGTGGTTATCTCAGCTTCTGCAGACATTAGGAGCCAAACACATTTTAGTCCCCCCTCGGTTAGCATCATTTGTCACAATGTCTCAGTGTAGTAGGATGGTGACACCTACGCAGTTTCTCAGGCTGTGCTTTCTAGTAATTGTTTGTTTAATTAGAAAATGAGTAAGTATTTATAGAGAAAATAGAATCTGAAACTCTGAGGATGAAACCCTTCTTAATTATACCATGTTATCGCGCTCTCCTAAGGGTTGCACTTTTGGAGTGTGCGGGTGGTAGGGGGTTTTATTTTGCTGCTGCTGTTTACTGAGAGATTCATTTTTTGCTCAACATTTTGAGTGGAACAATATGAAATCCAGCAGCAGTAAACCCACTTCACAATAAGGGTTTAAAAGCCAGATACAGTAAAAATGTTTGTCTAAACCAAGAGGCTTGCGTCCATTCAGCAGCTTTGACTGGGAACCTGATACATTCAAGACATCACTTAAGGTACATAGCTCTATGAGAAAGGGCCCACGTGAACCTGTCACAGAAACAAAGGGAGTCAAAGCTTGATATGCTTTGTAGAATTTGCTAGAAGAAAGCTTGTGTCATTGAGATCCTAGAGATACAGCTAAGAGTGGAATTTGAGAACCAGGTACAGGAGTTATTTTCAAAATGGTGTTCAATTTTGAATAGTTGACCAAATACACTGAGATCTTGATTTCAACTTAACTACTTTAGGCATCTTTACTTTTCTGTTCTCTGGTCACATTCAGAAAGATTTACTTATTTTTTCCTTAGAACCAAATCTGGCATGCTATGGAAGAGTGTCAGGATGTATGTTAAGTTGACCTGGTAGGTCTGTTTGCCATCCTGAAGCAAAATGGAATGTGTACAGATAAATAGGTTGTTTTAGCAGTGGGGCTATATTAATAGCTAATGTTTATTGAGCATTTCCTGTGTGTTACATGCCAACGAGCAACAATTGTACGTGCTATCTCAGAATTCTCACAACAGCTCTGTGAGGTAGGTACTAATATTTTATATATGAACTAACTGAGGCACAGATGGGTTAAGTAACTGAGCCCCAAATCATGCAGGCCACCAATGGTGAGAGTGGGACTTCAACTCTGCCATCTTTCTCCAGGGGCCGGATTTTTTTATTACTAGGTTTTCTAAACTCAGGTTGGCCAAGCCAGAACCCTACAGCTGGGGGGAAAGGAGAGAGAGTAACCAGGAGGAAATCACGGAAGACTTCCTGGAGGAGGGTACAGAATGGGGATGGAGACAAAGTAAGCAAAAACCGAAAGGTGAAATTGAGTGAGTGAATGAACTTTGGATGGGATTTTATGAGCTGAGGTCTGTAGCAACAAGAAAAGGGCGGAAGGCAGTGTTCTTTGAATAAACTGAGAGAAAAAGTTGGATTAGCCACTGAACAGATTGTTGAATTGAGCAAAGGAATCTTTAAAGAACCCCAAGAGAAGTGTCTTAGACACTGTAAGACTAATTTTGGTTTTCAATGTTGGAAGGCAGTACAGCTTCTCAGATATATACACATTCAAATAATTTAAATGTTGCTAAAAGACACCCAGCAGATTAACCGTTACACACATCTGCATTAGGGCGAGTTACCTACCCTCTCCATGCTCAGTGTCCATATTAGTAAAATAAAAAGAGATTATTTCCTCAAACCCAAGATACCGTCTGTTAAGCTGCAATTTTAATTTTTTATAGCACTAAGAAAAAAATCCTGCCAGTGAAACTATGATACTTCAGAGATACTAAAATGTGGGGAGGAAAAAGATTAGCCATAGAATTGAGTCTAGTATTGGTCCTCAAATCAATGAAATATGGTCATCTACTTCATAGGGCGATTGCGACAGTGCCGGACACACAGTAATTACTCAGTATGTGTTAATGATGGTGGCGGTGTTTATATAGAGAAGGAAACAAGCCCGGAGGCTGAAATGACTAATGACTCGATGTGAGCAAAAGCCAACAGGAAAGTGCTCTGTCTGCAGATTTTGTAGATTTCATACTGGCCGGCTGTCCTGACGAGTGAGACCCCTTGTTGCCTGTAATTCCACGTTACTACGGCCTGTGAGTGTGTGTGCTTTTAGGTATGACACAACCCAGTGGTCATCCGCCTCTTCCAAACCCCTGGAGAAGCACAGGGCTCAATTTTGGAGCGTGGCCTCTAATCTTGCCTGCCACCAAACTCTGATCTCCACACTCCCGACCATTAGAGAGCTGTTCTATAGCTATAAATGGCCGGCTTCAGACTAGAATGCCTGGTGCTACCAAATTAAAGGCTTGGGGAAGCTGCCTGAAGAATCCAGCCTCTGGCGCTTGCGGTGGAGGAGTCTTTATCTGCAGACAGGCCTTGCTGGAAGGAGGAGGCCACGCCTGTGTCTCAGGCCATGTTAATTAGGGCCATTGACTTGGCTGCCCCATGATGACAGGCTGAAATCAGGCCTGTGGTTCTAAGTCATGAAACCACTCCTGGGAAAAGCCTAGCAAATCTGTGGGTGGCACCTCGAGGGCTCGGGAGGGGGTGGCCGTGCAGGTGCTGGCCTCTGTCTGCTGGTTTCTTGCCTGCCTTCACCTGCTTGTCACACTCGAGTGCCTGTAGTTTCTTCCCACTCACTGAGGCAGAGGGTTACTCCTGTGCCTGGCTCATGGTCTCTTCTCTGCAGACCCCACTTGCCCAGCATCGACTCCTCCTCGGCTCCTGAGAAGCCGTCCCCGATCCTTGCTCATCCTGTGTGTTCCCGTGACGCCCTAGCGTACCTCTTTCACTGTGTTTTCTATTATAGTCTTCTGTTTGGTGTGTCTTTCCCCTCCTTGAAGAATGGGACTGCATCTCATTTATCCTTGTATCTACTGCGCTCTGCGCATAGTAGGCCATTTACAAAAGGGCACTGGAATGGACAAAGGCAAAAGAGCAAAAGGTGATGCTCAGAGCGTCCTTGGAGGAAGAGGAAGACAGCTTTTGTGTGTAGATAAGTAATGGGCCACACAGGCAGGGGAACCAAGAAAGGGAAAGAATTCACCAGTCTGCCCCATTAAGGAGTGTGGGGAGAAGGGAAGGTGGGGACAGCACTAGGCTGATGGGGACATGGATCAGGCAAGTGGGTGATTTGGGGGTGATCGTACTCATGTGAACCTGGGTTCCCTACTGGCCTTCTGAGTCTCCTTCCCTGCTCTCTGAGACTTTGGGGAGGAGGGGACCATGGACAGGCCAGCAAGCACTGGACACTGGGGGTCTCCCTTCTTCTCTCCAAGGGACAAGTGTCCTTGACTTTATTATAGCTCTTTACCCAGGCCTTTGTGGGAAGCCACCCTGAGCAAAGGGCACCTGAGGCTATGACGTTTTCAACAGACACGTGTGTTGTTCACTTAGTACGAAATTTCACCAAGTGGCCTAAGGAGAAAAACTCATAGCTCAACTTGCTAGTTTCCTGAAGGGAGTTTGTGGCCATGCTGCAGGTGCCTCCTCTTGTCTGAAAAGCTATGTTTGCGGGTCCCCATAGGCCACCTGTTTCTGTGCTGGAGGCCATGCAGGCAGCTGTGGGGGGTGTCAGGGTGAGACATGGGTCCTGCATACATGCTGGCATCTGGCTAAAGGAGAGCGGCTTCCCCTTGGATCAGAAGTGGCTCAGGCCACATATCTCTGTCACTTGGACCCTTAAGGAGTTGTCCTTAAGCTCTACCTGCTTTGTCTTACTGCGCAGTACTGAAAGCTGAAGGTAGGGAGAGAAATATTGATGCTTATGAATAAAAAAAAATTACCTGCTTTGCTCCTCTCCACCTGCTTACCCCCCAATATTTGTAAATGTGACAATAGTTTTATTTTACTGTCTGTAGCAGATATTCTCAGCTGTGTGCCAGGATCACTTGGATAGCTATTTGAAAAGGATCTGTGCCAGAGCCTATATTCAGAGGTGACACAGGAGGTCTGGGGCAGAGAGTAGCTTCTGTATACTTTAGAGGGGCTCCCTAGCTCTAGGTAATTGTGATTGGTGCCCTCGATTGAGAACCACTGCGGTAGATGGTGACAGAGACTGAGTCTCCTGTGCCTCTTGCTGTTCCCTGCTGGGCCTGGCATATAGTACTTTTTATCATTCATTCCCTCCAGGAAGGAAGCCTTGCGCCCCTCACCTGGGCTGGGACGGCTGTGGTTTGTGTTCTCTCCCAGTGGTGTTGGTGCCTGTGACTTTGCAGGGATCCCACTTCCTGACCATTTGCTCTGCCCAGTTTTCATGTGTGATGCTCACATGTATAGTCCCAACTGCCAGGCTCCTTCTGAATTAGCCTGAGACCATCGTAGCTCCTGGTCCTAAGCAAGATTGCTTCGCTAGGACTGGGTGATGGGATCATGAGCTTGTTCTTTGTCTAGATACTGTAATAGTCAGCTTGTGCAGGCACGGGCTGTTTGCAAATATCCATCTGTTTACAGGACACACAAAAAAGGAAGGAAATAAACTGACATCTAGAAAGTTGTTTCTAGGCAGTAGGTTTTATGGGTGATGTTTTCCTAGGCTTTTACTTTTCCGTATTGCCCTTTCACTTTGGAAAAAGCTGATCAACTTTAATTTTTAAAACATAGATATGTTGGTGAGTTTTTCTTCCTGAAACTCTTTCCTCCAAGGACAAAGGTTCTGAGTGATAAATTCTCTAATGACCAAACTCATCCTCCTGCCCTCTGGCATCTTGCCTGGATGCTGGGTCTGGTTTTTTCTCTTCACTCATTGTTTTCTCCCTGCCTGCCTTTGTCTCTGTAGATTGAGAACAGCCTCAGATCCAGAGGTGACTACATTCAGGGGGTAGAGTGTGTACATGTGTGCATGTGTGTGCACGCATGTGTGTGCGTGAGTTTAACTGCTTCTTTAAGGCATCCCTTTTCCATGGAGGGGAGAACTCTGCAACAAGCTCCTGAAGGAGGCAGAACCAGAATATCACTGTGGGGAGAACCTGGGAGGAAGCGCTAAATGGAAGAGTTTGGGGACATGGAGTACTGAACTAGCACAGAGCTGCGCCACATTCAGAAACTCAGAACCATTCGTATCATGTGCACTTAGTACGTACTTCATAGAAATATTGTGACAACTTGGATTTCCTCACTAAGCCAGAGCCTCATGTTTAGTGTACAATAGGAGGCAGCTCAGCCCAGTAAGTGGGTGGGGTTAGGCTACAGCCCAGAAAGGGCCTTTTCTCTGGGGGAGTGGGGGAATGAGCTGTGCTGTTGTTGGGGAGGCTTTGCTGATTTATTGCCCTGATCTGGCCTCACCCTGTTTGAGGGTGTGTGTGTGTACTTCTTTCTAAAAACCAAAATATACCTTCTAATTACAAACTTGTGCCATTGGTTCCTTGCCCCTTCCCTCCCCTCTTGACTTTCTTTTGGTTAAAATGCTGCTCTGTTCTAGGGCTCGTGTTTCAGTAGCACAACCTATTCCAAAGGCTCAAACGATTGTTTGTGCTTTTTTTGAATCCTAACTCTAGGCTGGCATGTGCCTTTTCACCCACAATTGAGCCCAGAGCCAGAGCAGGGCTTTTCAAAGTCCATTTCTGAGGTGTACATGTGTAGACTGTCTTGAAGTCCAAGGATGTTGTTGAGAACAGTTGTGTGGTTTTGAGATCTACCTGGTTAGAATGGTCATCCCACCTACCACATTTTGGGGGAGGGGGTGTGGTACCTTTGAGTATGTGAAAATAGAGACTGTTTCTAATACTCTCTGGCCTTTGCTGTTCAAGTCCCACAGGAAATGAGTCAGTCACAGGTCTGGTTTTAACAGTCAGAGAGTCAGGAGGGTGGTATATCTAAGCACTTACTTATTTCCATTTAGTTTTATTTTCTATGGATTCTCATTTAATTCCATGTTATGGATGGCTCTCACTGTCTGAAGTTGATTTATTTGTTCCTCATACAAATATCCATTCCTTTCCTTAATGTCTCCATGGCGCTTTAGTACATTCCCTTTCTTTTGTGTGTTTCATTAATTCCTCAGGAGTATGGGTTCTCCATCCATCCATCCATCCATCCATCCATCCATCCATCCATCCATCCATCCATCCATCCCCCTTCTGGTTACTCAGCAGGTATTTGGGTGCCAGCCATGTGCCACGCACTGCGCTAGGTGCTGCCGATGTGAAGATGTGTGAGTCACAGTCCTTTACTTTAGGGACTTGGTCTAGATGGACATATTCCTGGGAAACCAGTTCCAGGGAAAATGTGATTCAGAGGCTAAAAAAGGTATCTGTTAAGAGGGCAGAGAGGGCCCCCAGGTAGGAGTAGAGTGGCCCAGGTGTTGTCCCATCAGTGTGCTTACGGAGAGAATCCAGAAGATGACCAGGTGCTTTTACATGGTCCCCTTTGATGAGGTGACTATTGTACCTTGTCTGTTTCCCCTCAAGAATTTCTGTGGACTTTATAATTTAACCAGTGGGAACAATATGGCTTAAGTGTGTCAGTTCTTTGCTTCTGGAGTCAAATCATAATTCTCAGCCTTTAATCTCTTGAGAAATGAGCTGAGCATCCCCATCTGATTCTTTGGAAGCTTTTCTGGAATAAGCCTAGAGCAGTGATCCATGCATTGTGATCCAAGTGTTTGACTTTATTTAAAGGGAAACTTTCCTGATGTTATCAGATAAAGGCACACCATGTATATGATCATTCTTGAGATGGGAGTCGCTGAAATGGATCTAGAGTCATGGGGAAAATGTAATAAGCTAAAGCTATTAGAGACACAGACTCTGAGCTCTTAAGTCAGTGTGGTAGTTCATACCATTTGGCTATTATTTATTTAAAGTTACCATAATGTCAGAAATAACTGTCCTGAACAGGGCAGAAAGGTAATTTTCAGGGCAGATTGTCTGTTTCATCTCTGGTCATGTACTTAACGAGTGTTAAGTTCTTGTAAAGGAATTCTTTATTATTATTAATAATAATTTACTAAATTGTCATATACGTTAATTATCTAAGTTAAAAATAGCTGGAGTTTGTTCAGATTTATTTGAAATAATGCAAAAATGGTGTCTTAGTTTTGGCTGCTGTGTAAAAAATACCATAGACCAGGTGGCTTAAACAGCAGAAATTTAAGTGTCACAGTTCTGGAGGCTGGGAGGTCCAAGATCAAGGTGCTGGCCAGTTCTGTTCCTTATGAAGGCTCTCTTCCTGATTTGCAGATGATTTCCTTCTTGCTGTGTCCTTACATACTGGAGAGAGAAAATATCTCTTAGTGTTTCTTCCTAGAAGGGCACTAATCCCATTCTTGAGGGCCCCACCTTCGTGACCCAATTACCTCCCGAAGGCTTCATTTCCAAATACCATCACATTGGGGATAGGGACTTCAGTATATGAATTTGGGGGGAACACAGCTTATAGCAGATAGAAAAGGACTTTATTTCATAATGCTTGCAATTTGACAACTCAAAATGGGTCAATAGTGAGATTACCAGGTAGCTTCTAACCCACCTGCTGGGTGGGTATAGGAGCTGAAGGTGGGGTCCTGTGTGTCATTAGAAGACTCTTGTTTCCTGGTTAAATTTGGACTGAGGAAGGGGCTGTGTGTACCTGCCTTGTCCGAGATGCATTGCAGTGGCCTTGGAGCTGACCCCGGAACCCTCTTTGGCAGAGTTGCTGCTGAGCTTTCGTGTCTTCGAGCTCTGTTTTTGCTCAGTGCAGAGGGAACTAGCTTCTCTTCACACCCAGGCATTCTGTGACCGTGTCCTTTTTGTTTGTTAAGCTAGCTCTGCCTTTGATGGCACATGTCTTGAATAAGGAGAAACATCTTTCTGTTCTAATTTTTGTAGCCTTGTTTTTAAGACTTTTTAGTATGGAAAAACTGAAACACACATATAAAAGGAAACAGATTACTTTAACAAGCCCCACTTACCCATTACTATCAACTTTCTGCTGTTCTTATTTCCAGACATGCACATCCCTCCTTTTTTGTGCTACGGTATCTTCAAGTAAAATGCAGGCATTATAGTATTTTACCCATCAGCATTTATGCAAGAACTACAAACAGATTAGGCTTTAAAAAAACAAAAAACAAAAAGCAAACCCACCCGAAACCACAGTACTGTTATCATTTCTAACAAAGTTAACAATAATTTCTTAACATCATTAGTTCAAATTCAGTTTTCCCCAATTGACTCAAATGTCTTTTACATTAGTTTGTTTGACTCAGAATACAGAATGCTATCATTGTATTTGGTTGATATGTACTTAAGTTTCTTTCAATCTAATCTAACCTATCAAAGCCCCTTCTCTTTAATTTAAATGCCACTTACTTGCTGAAGAACTCACTACTTCCTTCACTCTTGCTCTGGCCCACATTTTCCCTTTTTGAATGCATTCCCTCTGATTTCTTTCTCATGCATCAAGACCCAGCTGAGATGCTGACCTTTCTCTAGAGTCCTCCTGTCCCTCCCTCCTTCCCCAATCAGTATCTGTCCCTTGGGTTTTATTGGCCTCATCATGCTTTGTTTGTATCTCTCATAGCACATGTCACTCTCCAAATGGGTGATGGGTGATGCAGGAGTATCTCTCTCGAGCAGTCGGTGGTAAATTCCAGGAAGGCAGAAAGCTTTATTCTTCATCTTTGACTTTTGCAAAGCACGTCCATGCTGTGGCACGTGGTATAAGATGAATATTGGTGGAATTTCATGGACTCGGATAGCTATCCCTTGTGGTGAGACCTCTCCCTGTCCTGCTGAGATGAGAAAGGGGATACCTGACTATACTCTTGGGAATCCGATGGACCTCTAGGCCCAGCATCCCATCCAAAGCCTAGGATGCCCAGAAATGCCGTTTTCTTTGTCCAGTTGGCTGTTGCAACAGAGTTGGCATCTAACGTTGCCTTTCAGAATCGTTTGTGGTGACTTTGGGAGCAAACGCTTCCCTAGAAGGGGTCAGTGGACTCGATTTATATGCCGGGCAGGGCTGCACAGACCCTCCTGCAGGTCCCCAAGCCTGGGCTGAGCCCTGTCAGCAGTTAGAGCCCCGGAGCTGCTGCAGTTCTCACACCTCTCTCATAACCCCATCACTTTCTAGTCCCCATTCTGCTCTGCTGGGAGGGGACTGCCAAGCCAGTGGAAAAGGGAGGGTGCAGGGATGCAGGAGTGCTTTGCCCGGGACATGGTTTTATGACTGAGTCTTAAGGTTGAGTGTCTCATTGATCTTTAAGCCTTATTATTAAAAGTTTTACCATCGGAAAACTCGAGCCCAACAACCCTGTTCTGTTACTTTCTAACTTTGTGGCCTTAGAGCACAGTTTTAAAGTTGAGTCTCAAGTTGTTCTTATCTAAAATAGGCAGAAGATACTTCATAGGGTTGATAAGAAGTATAGATAAACTGTAAAGCTTTGTTCTCATGTTTGCTGATAATCAGTTTATTTTTACCATAGGACAGTAGGAATTTTGCCCTCCCTTTGTTAGTAAGGCAACCGAGACCTAGAAAGATACCCAGCTGGTTAAGGCCACCTTGCTAGTAGTGATTGAGCTGGGTTAGGTAAAGTTCTTGACGTATGGTTTAATGTGAACGTTTGAGTGTTTATACCTTATGAAACTCCTGTGTTCCTTAATTTGTCATTTCTTCTGACCTGTGGGGAGGGATGAAGAACTTTTCTGCTACGTAATTCATTCACGTGCCTTCCACTGCAGGTGCTATTATAACCACCACGGAAAGTGGCAGAGACTGGGAGAGAGTGGACGGGAGCATCTGCTTGCCATGCTTCTCAAAACAGTGAATTTCTTCTTTTCTCATGACGCCTTTCTTTCCACTGAAAACCGGATGGGGGAAGAGGTTCACACATTTACAAATAGGTTAATAATTCATTGGGCAAAGATTTTTATCCTCAGGATTTTATTGGCAACTGTCCGCAGGACTGCTTCAGGCCTGTCCTTCCTCTCTGTGGAGTTGAGGCTCCTCTTTAGCTGGTAGGTTATTGCCAGCGATCCCCCTCATTACCCATGTGTGGGGTAGCCCTAAAGATATTTCCGGAAGCTTCGCCCAGCAGTGGGAGCTCTGGAACGTCAATGACCGCAGGCGATGCCTCGCTGCCTGAGAGCCGTGATGGGAAAGGTGCCTTTTCCAGCTGCCAGGTCATCCAGCTGCTTCCGCACGGGCGCTCGGGACCCATGAGTTAAGATTTTCTAAGTTTTCAACATTCTTCGAGTGCAAGTAACTGCTAGTGGTTTTGCTGAGTGTGGACTGCCCCACACAAAGTCACACATGCTGTATCATCTCCTCAAAGGGGTGTATTTGTGCAAAGTAAATGTTATAAAGGCATGTTTGGTGTGTTTTCTTAGGATAGCACCGGTGTCCTATTCCCTGATGTTTTATCAACATAGTTGTAATGAATGAAAACTGACAAAGACATAGCATATGGAAAGTTATTAGCCAACTGTTTCGTTTCTCGATGGTGGAATAAGCCACACACTCCGCCAAGCTTAGCTGTGAACCGATGCCTTTCTGTTCCATCCCTGACCAGCTGTCACCCCACAGACGACTGCTGGCTACCCCCAGCTTGGCGCAAGAATTGACCTGGGCTTTCCTGTCAGATCCACCTTTCTGAATTCCTACCCCAGTGCCTCTCCCATCCTTCTCGTGGACATCTAGACCTTAGCCTCTCTCTGCTATTACTACCTATCTCTGTGACTTTAGGTTATTGGCATATGTTTTCTGGGTATCAGTCTCCTCGGCTCTCAAGCTGGACCATGAAATCTCTGAAGTCCCTTCTTTTTTTAGTGAATTAACAGGGAAATCCTGGGTCTCCTGCATATAACTGTGTTTCTCAGCCATGGTAGCCTTTGCGAACTGATATCCTAACGTGCTGTCTGCGTAGGAGGAACTGTGTTTTCTGTGTATTGTTCGAAGGAACCCACTCCCTGCGAGGGGAATGCCAGCAGACGGGGCGTGGACCCCCCGTTCCATGCTGCAGCCACTGGCCACTCAAAATGTGACTCAGCTGAATTGAAATGGATTTATACACAGTGGGTTCCAAAGGCTTACTATTTAAAAAATTAAAATATTTTGTTAATAATTTGTTTGTGGGTTTTATATTGAAATGACACTATTGTGGATATATTGGGTTAAATAAAATATATTATTAAAATTATTTTCTGCTGTTTCTTTTTATGTTAACATGGCCACTAAAAATTTAAAAATTACTCATGTGGCTCGCATTATATTTCTCTTGGACATTGCTAATGTATAGAAGAAATTCCTGTTCTGGCCAGGAAATTGGAATAGATGTTCTCTGGGTCCTGTCTAATTATTAAGGAGCTTGTGATTCTGAGTGGACAGGATGGGACAGTGAGGACAAGGGAGCCCCTAGGGTGGTTGAAATGGATGGACCTAGTCAGGAAGGGGCTCCAAGGGGAGGTGACTTTTGAACTGAATTTTGAAGTTGGGGAGTGAAAATCCTTTAAGGAACATAAAATGGACAGAATCAGAGTCTCTCAAGGATGGAGTTATGACAGCTCTGAGGTAGGAAGGGGCGAAACCAGCAAACAGGAAATCACTGAGTCCCCTAATCCAGGATCAGGGTGACCCATGCTCAGGGCATTTTCCTGTCTCTAAACCCCTTGCATGATTTAGTAAGTTCTTCCTGAGAGAGGGGGTTTTTCTGCCGGATGTCAGCTGGGACTAGGTGACCCCATAGACTGATGTTCCAGAACAGTTGAAAACTGCTTTTCTTGTGGAAGCCTTCGCATTGTTCTTTATCTGCCCTGTGGTTTCAGGGAGGGGCCCTCTGCCACCAGAAATTGTCAGCAGCCTTTATTCAGAGGGCAGAACTCAAGAGAAATGCTTTTACTATAACATGTTCCCAACTGTAGTCATTGATGGCACAAAATGTCCATGGGGACCATGTTTGGTAGCTAGAGGCAGATAGAGCAGTTCAGTATAATATTTTTTTACATATATCAGCTAAAAGTGTGTTAAAGAAGTGCTCTTTGAGGGGGCATGTCAAACTCAAGTTCTCATTTGAGACGCCCATGTGTGACCAACTGGTGCTATCCACTTACTTTGTGGCATGTTATCAGCTTAAGCCAGACGTACTTTTGAAAAAGCCTCTTATTGCTTTGTGCTTTCATACTGACATCCTAGGAGGTGGCCTTTCTCAGGTTATAATTTAAAAAATCGCTGTGTGCATGTTTGGGGAATGACTGAGCAAATGAGAGGCAAAAAGTGGTCCAGAGATTTGGTTTTAAGCCAGGCAGCTTCGAGTCAGCAACACTGTTCTAAGTACTTTACCTGTATTAACTCATTCAGGCCTCACAGCAACCCTGTGCCCGGTGTGGTAGGTTACTGTTACTGCCATTTCACAGATGAGTGAACTTGGGCAGAGAAGGGTAAATTGACATCCCCAAGGTCAATGGCTAGTAGATGGAGGAGTTGGAATTTGAATGTAAGCCCTAAACAATTGTTAACCGAGCGCCTGTATTAACTACCAAATACATGCTGGCCCTGGGGGTTGATGTGGAGTGGCGGGTAAGTCAGATAGTTGGAACCTTGCTACCAGGCCATACCTCCTTCCTGAACCTCTGTTTCCCCAACTGTGAAGCTGACACCCAAACCCTGCCCTCCCCACCTCATGGGATTTGATTTTCAGGATCAGTTGCCCTAAGGCAGGGAAATGTAGCATTAATATATGGGGGAAGCTTGGGGTGATGGAAGGCTGTGTGTTGCTTTGGTTTGCAAATGTCAGAGAAGAGGGGGTGGAAATGGGGGGACAGTATAGAGGGCTGAGGAGATGTGGCTGCCCCTGGCCTGGGACATTGCCATGATTTAATCATGTCTGGCATCTGCCCTGCACTGTATTCTGATGGTCTGGTTCCTGGTCATTGCTGTGTGTTTTGGCTGGAGCCACCCCTCCTATCAGCATGAAGCAACAGGAGCATAATTTCACAGACCTTTAAACATAGTCTCTTTACAGTTCTGGCTAGTTCATGGCGTGATTTGGTCACTTGCTGTCTGTTAATGAGGTTAAATGAGCAGTGTTCGAAGGCAGACTGTGGGTGGCTGAGCTCTGGGTCTTCTCCATACCCAGGAGGTGGTCTTCAATTTGATATTGAAAGGTTCCATCCTGAAGCAGTTCTCAGTATTTTTCCCAGGTTCAAGAACATAAAAACAATCCTGAGCCTTAACTTTCTGGGGCTCAACACAGACAGGATGCATTGCATCCTTTCTTTGGATCATGGTGCTGTGATCCTTTCGAGATCATGGCGATGGGCGCCTTCTTTACTAAAGGTGAGTATCTCAATGATTCATATTTAGGACTAAATGCTTACTCTGGTAGTCATGCTTGTGAAGGTAGGTGGTGGATCATTAGCTTGAACAGGGCATCTTGAGGGGTACCAGGCTTGGTTCTGGGGGGATTTGATCCTCATGGCAGCCTCGTGCGATAGGGTAAGTAGGGATCCCTAATTGTGTAGCCAGAGGAGCTGAGACCTGCCAGGTCATGTTGTTGTCAGGAAAGCTGGTATGAAGCACTGCCCCTGTCTCAGACCTCTGTCCCCTCTGTCCCTTGTAACACATAAAAGCATTGTTTAGGTTAAGGGCTGCTTCCTGTTGATAATTCATGTACCTCCTAGAGGTTCAAATGCTTTGTACCATTCAGGGCAGATGTTTTCTGTAAAGGCCACAGAGTAAATATTTGAGACTTTGAGAGCCATGGTTTCTTTGTTGTAGCTGCTCATCTCTGCCATTGTAGAGCAAAAGCAACCATAGAAAATAGGTAAATGGATGGGGCCTGGCTGTGTTGCAATGAAACTTTATTTACAGTGGCTTTCAGTGTACACAACCTTAAGCCTTGATCCTGTGTTCTGTTACCAAATATATGTCTATTTAGTCATATTTCAGAAAACTCATGGAATTGCCTCATTTTTACAGCTCACCAGCTGAACAGTATGAAGAAGTGAGAAATTGTTTATCTCTTAGTACTTCTGAAGTTAACTAATATATGATAATGGGGCTAGAAGGAATGGTATCACTTCAACAACAACCCCCCACCCCCCACACACATGCATACACCTTTCTTTGTATATTAGAACCTGCTCTATTGAGGATAAAAACTGGTAAACACAGAAATTTCCATATCTAATAAAGGCCCCCCAAAAAACAACCCCAAAACAAAACACATCCTTTTACACAAAACCCCAAATTTACAAGTATTCAAACATGAATTACGTAACACATACATAAAACATGAATAGTATGCAGATGTAGTTTCAGTTTGAGGTAGTTCTTGAAAATGTACATAAATAAATCCCTTCTATTTAAAGAAGGTGTATGTCGTGGTGCAGATGCTTTTTAAACCATGTAGAAAATAGCTATTAGCTATAATCTTATAGGTTGTAAAACATGCAGTGTCTCATTAATGCTAGGTGTTACCCATGTTTTTTTCACTCTGCCAGTTTTACTGATCAAAGTTCCTTCCTTCCACCCCCACCCCCCACCCCCTGCCTTTTTTCTTTTTGGTAATTGCATAGAGCAGGGGAACGATGGCAGCTCCCTTGGATCAAGGAGTTATTGTACAGGATACACCGAGTCTGTTACATGTCTTCGGTTCTTACAACAGCTGGCTGAAATGGGTTCCACTATTTCCCAGTTTCACAGATGAGGAAACTGAGGCTTAGAGAAACAGAGGCTATTGACTGTTTTCATATTGTCTTGAAAGAACACAGAAGGAAAGTGAGACTGTCTTAAGAGACTCTTATTTCCAAACTGGGTGAGTGAATGCTTATGCTACCTGATGAGGATATGCCTGGAGGTCTAATAGCTCTAATGAGTTGGCTTTGGGCTCTGCTTTAAAATGGAGATATTTTTCTTCCCGGAGTCCAGTGGCCCCTCCTGAGATTTCACGTGTGTCTTCTTAGCACTGTGATTGATTCATTAAAAAAGTATGCACGTTAAGATGTGCTGAGCTTAGGGCTTTCCATTTCTGCCTGTTTTCCATTCATATCACTTCCACCATTGAAAGCATATATTCCGCACCTGCTTCATTTCAGAGTTTAAATGCCTTTCTAGTTAACTGTGCATTTTATGAAATGCTAAGTACTTGAAACCAAACTACGTGCTTGCCCTTCTGGTACTATTTCCCATTTAATTTTTTGAGACTTCTATTTATTGAAAACTAAATGTTAAATAATTTACCTTTTTCCCTGGATTTAGCTGGCTGTACGTTTCTCTGCGCCTTGAAAAAAAATCACACTCAAATTCTGTGCTTCATGAGAACTGTTTCTGTATTTCCAAAATGATCCTTATCATTTGTTTGCTTGTAACATTATAGCAATAATTACTAGTGATTAAGAAGAGCATCCGCCTCTGCGACCCATTCTTTTGTGGCCTCAGGGTCCTTGTCACCCTCCTGGGTCCTGACCAGAGTGGTAGGAGATAGGAATGTCTGTGATGGGTGTTAATTTTAAAACTCTTAGGTTATTAAAAATGAAGCATTTCAGGGATATATCAGCTTCATGCTTGAGTGGTGGTAATGAGCTCTGTGGCCCTGTCTCTCCCGGAGCTCCGGGGAGACAGAACTGCTCTGAGGATGTGAGGGGAGCAGGTGTCTGCATATCCCATCCTGGACCCGCAGTCTCCTGACAGTGCCCCAGAGGGCATGGATCTCAGCCCAGGAAGGAACTTGCGAACTGGAATGTCCGAATGTGGTCCTCTTTCCTGTTTCAGATGGGACTCTTCTCATTCCAAGCTTATTTTTGGATAACTTGAGCTTCCTGTGAAGCCCCATTCAGCAGCGTTACTAAAACTGTACTGTGGGGCAGTGTGGGGTAGTAGATTTGATCACAGACACTTGTGTGTTATGTTTTTATCTATATCTTCTCTGGTGGTTGAAGAGAAAGACTCTTAAAATTGGGAAGCAGTGTTCAAGCTTTAAACCTTTTGTAGTCTTTAAGAAATTGGAAATTTCCTTGGTCTTTCTGATAAGGTAAAAGAATTATGATGAATATCTGCACTGGATATATTGTCAAAGGCTACATTTTCTGCCTTAAAGTGTACTCCCATAAAGGAAGCCAGTGTCATCTGTCCTAAAAAGACAGAGGTATCAGAATTTTATGAGACAGAAGAGATTCTCAGGTGATTCTTACTGTGTACAGTAAAATTTGGGACGTGCCATCCTATTCCCAATTGGAATCAATGGACCTCCTGAAAGCTCCTAAACCAGTTTCCCTCCTTAATTTATCTAACTTGTGGATAAGTCTTCTGTGAGAGTGGACTTTGAGGACAAGTTCAGGCTGATTTGGTTTTATGTTCTCATAGCAACTTTCACACCTGGGTTCAGTAAATGTTTGTATGAAATAAACAGGCAGGTGCGTACACCCAACACGTAGCTATGAAACCAGCCCTTTTACTTTTAGGGCCAGATCAACCCTTCACTTAAGAGACCCATCAGAAGAATGTGACACAGAAATTCCATGCTTGCCCGGATGTGAATGGAGATGACCACCTGTTTCCTGCAGGCCCCAGTGTGAAATAGCAGCTGGCCAAGGCTGAGGGTGTGCAGAGGATCTAACCCCCAGCCTCCTGCATTTCTGCAGGTGGTTAGTGTTCCTCTTCTGGCACTAAAGCCCCCAGCAGCCCATCCACATGGGAGCATTCATGCTACACTTTTTCCATCCTGTGGGAGAAGATCCCCTGTGGGTTGCATCCCTGCCCCAGCCTATTTGGGCATCTCACCTGGTATATCCCTCACTCAGGATTGGCTGAGTGTTCTTCAATGTCACTGTCTGAAACCTCTCTTAATACTATTCCTTCTCTAGTTATCACCCCATTTCCCTGTTCCCTTTCACAGAATAGACCCTTGGGAGGGGTTGGATTGATAAATAAATTCATTAAAAAATCTAGCCATCTTAATCTGAACTCTTGAGGGAGCAGAGCAGCTCTTTAGAAAACTATAAACAAGGGTACTTGCTTTGCAGTGGACAGTTCTGAAGCCTGTGCTGCCTCCTGTGACCTTAGCAGGACCACAGTTTCCTGATCTTTGGGGTAAATGTCTAACTTGTGGTTGGTGTGATATGAGAGTGGGGGATCATATAAGATGCAGGGCACACAGCAGAATATTTTAAAAATCCTTCTTTTGCCATTTCCATGGCCGTGGGAGGAAAGTCCCATCTTAGTTCAGAGTTTTATACTTTTGAATTTTAAGTGATGTGAGCAAGGAAGACCTGAAAGATGATGAAGTCTGTGGAGTCAGTTGCTCTTAGCTAAATACCGTCCTATAGCAAATGCTGACCCTTGGTTCCTCTAAAGAAGCTCTAAGGTAACTGTGCAAGGTCATGTCAGGGCAAAGAACTCCATGTGCCACGATGTGAAGCGGCCCCTCTCCAGGGCCCCACTCCAGTGGTGATGGTGCTTTCTGTTCATTGTACAGGAATGCTTGGAGATACTTGACCTACGAGGTCTGAGGCTCAGTGTGGACAGCTGGGTGCATTTCCTCAGCAAGGATCATGAGGCCTCAGTGATCACAGCTTAAATGAATAGGGAAGGCTCTTGGGCAGATCAAGCCGAATTCGTCATAGCTGTCAGATTGATCGTGTCACACGGGCTGCCCTTTGGAAAACTCGTTGAATGTAAGCTGCCTGAGTTAATAACCTTTGCTACATTTTCCCAGTATCTGGAGTCTGCGAACATTTTTTAATAAGAAACAAAGAAAGCAGTCTAGCAGTAGCTGCGATTAAACCCAGGAGCCTGTGTTCGAGGCTGCCTTGGACTTTGTGCTCATAGTCCTAGGAGTCTGGCAAAGAGGTCTTCTCACCTCTGTGCTTCAACCTTAAAGTGGTCATGACCTTCCTCAGATACTCATTCAGGTACTTGGTGGATGTAACAGGGCTTTTTTTTTTGCCTAGGTGAGAATATTGAAACAATATAACCTTTCTCATTATTTTATTTAGCAACCAGATGGAAAGCACCATAGCATCCTAATAAAGTAGAAATCAGGGAACCATGAAATAAGTTGAGTCCACCTCAAAACTGGGCAGTTGCACCAGAGACAGCAACGATTGAGCACCCACTGTGTACTAGCTTTTGCAGTGCTGTGGAGGGTGGAGAGATGGATAAGCCATCTCAGCCTCAAGCAACTAAATATGGTTGATGGAAGATAACCTGAAAGCTGCTAATTAGAGTAGATAAATGACTGTGATAAGGATTTTCAGTGCTCTCGATGGGAGGGGAGTGAGGGATTTTATGGGAACAGAGGTATCCGGGCATTTGGCTGGCATAGTCCAGCATTGCAGATTTTTCTGTTTACATATAAGTTTACAGCTGGACTTTGGAGCAAAGAAGTCCCAAGGCATCTTAAACTTCAGGGACAGCAGCCCGGTTCCTAGGACTAAATGTAGCCCACCTGCTCCCTGAAGGGGAGACTTCAGCTGGCAGCCTCTCCGTGTGCATCCTCGCACCTCACAGTTTATTTTCCAGGGGACCTAGAGTAGCTCTGTCCTATGTGTCTTCTCAGAGTTTGCCTGTTTCCTTCTTTTCTCTCAAATGCTGTTTCTTAGTTTTCTTTTATCTTTTTGAACACCAAAATGAGGTTTATTTAAGGGAAGAGAGAGAGGAGGGAAGTGATGTTTGGAGGGTAAATAAGGGGGGTGGGGAGTTGAGCACCTTTTGTGTTCCAGGCTCTGAGCTAGTCATTCAAGCGTTAACTTCCACAGCCCAGGAGACTGCACAGGGGTCCCTTCTAGCAGATGAAGAGGCAGTCAGGAGGACAGAGGGTTCATTACTTCGTAAAAACAAAGAATTCACCACAGCTTTTAAGATCATCTGCTGTCTTTGTAATCACATGGAACAGGGCTTCTCGGACTCAGATGCACATCGGAACCTCTTGGGATCCTGCAAAATGCGGGTTCTGATTCAGCAGGTTTGGGGTGGGCAGAATGCTGCTCCTGCTGATCCAGGGACTGCGCTTTGAATACCAAGGGCTTGGCCCCTGCATCTGCTGGTTGTTTTTAGCAACAGGGAGAAGAGGGATTTAGATCAAGGAAACGGGAAGGCTGGCTGCTCTAGTCAGCTGATCGCACAAATCAGGCTGGTGACTTGTATCTTCCAGGTGTCATTAACTGCTTTGGTGTAAGGGGTGTGTCCTCAGTGACCTATCTCCATCTCTTCCTGTTTGTAAATAATAATACAGTGTGATTTTAGAGGATGATGAAGGAAAGTACAAAGGAACGGGGAATATGGACTTTAAAAAATTTTATTTACTGATTTTAGAGAAAGGGGGAGGAGAGAGAAAAAGAGACATGGATTTGTTGCTCCACTTATTTATGCATTCATTGGTTGATTCTTGTATGTGCCCTGACCTCGAATTGAACCTACAACCTTGGTGTATTGTATTTGGACAATGCTCTAACCAACTGAGCTACCTAGCCAGGCCTGGGACTTTCTATATCTCATTTAAAATAGGGTCTGTCCAGTAGTCCCTTCTCATCCTCAGGTGATATGTTTCAAGACCCCCAGTGAATGCCTGAAATGGTGGATAGTACTGAATCCTATATATACTGTGTTTTTTCTATACTTATATACCTGTGGTAAAGTTTAGCTTATAAACTAGGCACAGGAAGAAATAAACAACAATAACTAATAATAGAATAATGATAATAAAAGTTACGGGAATGTTGTCTCTCAGAGTATCTCAGTGTACTGGACTCACCTTCTTGCGATGATGTGAGATGACACAGTGCCTGTGTGAGCCGAGTAAGTGAGCGGAGTGATGTAAGCATTGTAACATAACATTAGGCTACTATAAAGTTTGTTTCAGCACCTTGAGTGTTGAAGCTATCAGTGATCTTTGACACTCAATCCTATAGCTAAGACAGCCACTCAGTGACAGGTGGGTGGGGAGCGTCTGCCTTGTGAACATGCTGGGCCAAAGGGTGATTTACGCCCCAGGCAGGATGGAGCTGGACGGCCCAGATTTCATCACAATATTCACAAATGGCACATGATCGAAAACTTGTAATTGTTTATTTCTGGAATTTACCATTTAATATTTTTGGACCACGGTTGACTACAAGTAACTGAAACCATGGAAAGTGAAACCTCGGATAAGGAGGGCCTACTGTATGTTATATTTCTTACTGGTTTCAGGGGAAGCTCCCTAGAGAAGGTCATGGCCATTTTGTCATTTTGATTAATATATACTTTCATATATAAACCAGGATCTGGGTCACAGCTTGAGGTGTGAGAGAAGTAACTGGATTAATTAATTTTGGAAGCTGAATCCACTTGCCCCCTCATTGTGGCCACTGCTCAGATCTTTTGGGGAAATCTCTAATAGAATCACCACCAGAACTTCACACAGTGTTGAATTAGAATCAACAAACATTATTTTTAAAACCATTTATTGTGGTAAATTTTTTCCCACTGAGAGTAGACCTAATTTTTCCTTTTAGAAATAGGAGTGGGAGCCAATTCCTGGGCCCAGGGTGGTGGCAAAGCTGTTCAGCACAGTTTATGATCAGAAAGAGCATTTAACTGTGAAGTAGTCACAGAAACTACTTTTTCTCAGTTACTTATAAACCAGTTTCTGGAAACTGTTCTTACGAATGTGTTCCCAGAAGGTTTTGACCAACAGTAATTTCATTAATGCCCTTGCTCCTAAGATGACAACTACCATTTGGTTGGAGAAATTTCTGGTTTGCAGCAAGATGCATCTTATTTGCACTGGCTTTGGTCTGTGGTTATGTGTGTGCTAATTAAAGGCAGTATGGAGAGTTCTGCTCCTTACCTCTTCTCTTCTGTTTGCTTTCTGTTCAAAGCAAACCAGACAGGCAGCAAGCACCACCAGCAAACTCCACATCTCGGTGATCCCAGTGGCTGCAAAGGAAGACTGGGGGTGGGCAGTGATGGGAGCCTCAGCTTTGCTGCCCCCCTCCCCCTCTACTTTTGGAGGACCGGGGGTTATATTCTCTAAGCAGTAGTCACCAGAGGGCACAGTAGGGTCAGATCTGCTTTTGGAGGTTGACTGAGGGAGTGATACTGATGGTTTGAGCTGTGGAGAGACAGAAACTGGGAGACCTAAGGGCTTTCATGATCAGAACCTGAACGGTGGCTTTGGGAGCGAAGTGGACAGTATGGGGCCAGAGGCATTTTAGGACAGACGCCTGGGGACGAGTGAGGGACAGGAAGAGTTGAGCAGTACTCGAGGCCAGGTGACTAGTGAGGCACAGAGGGAAAGCAGGATTACGAGAAGGATAGTGCAGGCTGGCAAGGACGAGATCCGACCTTCGCAGAGGTGTTGGCCCCTGGTGTGCAGACCCCGCCTTTGCTTTGCAGGTGCACATGTCCTTCTGAAAGGGCTCACCTGTTGGGAAATCAGTGTGCTGTGTTTGCTCGTAGTGGACTAACATTCATTTTGTATCAAGATTCTTGGGTCAAGGTAGTGACCTTTGGTCTGTGTGTTCTCAAGAGCCTTCAGCTCAGGGAGCCTGCCTGGAATCAGAGTCCAGAGGAGCTGTCCTGTCCCCGGCTTCCTTGTCTTTGTCCTCGGAGTGTGTGAGGTGCCTTAGGCTAAAGGGCGAAGCCTTGGAGTGTTGGCTGGCAAAATGTTTAAGCTCCACCATTGGTCATTACTCTCCTTATACACGTGTGTCTTTGGCTCAGTGTGGTTGGCCGCTTTATCTTGGTGATGATGCTGGTACACTGTGTATTGAAGAACACGTGGGTGGGCAGCGAGCATTGCAACACACCAGGCAGGTTCTGGAGTGCCATGCCAAAGGTTTCCAGAATGATGAAAGTCATGGGAGGTGGGACCTGTGACTCGGGTCCTAGCTTTAGACGTTGATGATAGCAGAGCCAACTGGCAGTTTTCTTTTCTCGGTGCCAGATTTTATGCTAAATGCTTTGCACGCATTATTTTGTTTACTTCTTACAGCTACCCTGTAAGTAAGGATCGCTTTACAGATGAGAGTGTTCAGGCCTGTTGGGCTTCACAGCTTGCTCCAGGTCACACAGCAAGTGAGACCAGATTTTTCTGACTTCGAACCTATGGACTAGACCAGTGCTTGTCCAACTTAACTCACCTGGGGTCACATTGGAATGCAGGCTGTGATGCTGAGATGCAGGAGGGCCAAGTGGGCTCCCAGGCCTTGCTGCTGGTCTGTGGGGCCCACTGTGTAGCAGGTGTCTCCACCACCTGGCATATGGCTTACTATCTTTGAATCTCAATTCCAGTATTTGGAAACCATGGAAATCAATTATTGTTTGTCCCCCACCACCACACCGCCTTCTATAGAATTGCTGTGAGAATTGAGATCATATGTGTGAAGTCTTTGTAAATCAAAATAATGAAAAATACCAGTGGCCTCTCTTGTCTTCTTTTCCTCCCAGACCTTTCTCCTCCTGTTTTCAATTATTTCCCTCTATTCCTGCACCAGCGCCATATCACCTTTCTTTATTCATGTGTGAGTGACAGCCATTTGCATAACGTGGGCCAGTGTGTCTGTTGATGGCTTTGTTGATGGGTGACCTGCCAAGAGGAGCAGTCACTTTTCATTTAACCCAACAGCTTCAGATGGAGTTAGGCTGGGGCCTTCAGGTCCATGGCCGCTTTGGGCCCCGGGAGTAAACAGCTCACCTTCGAAGGTGATCTCTTCCCTGGCCGTAATTCCCGGGATGTTTATTAAGTGTGTTTGATCTAGCAGTTTTAGGCAGTTAAAGGAACAATCATATTCCTTGGAGCAGATGAGGTATTTCAGGGAAGCCTCAGACAGGACTCAGCAAGCAGCACGCTTGGCCTTCCCACGCCTGTTCTCACCCAGGCAGCTCTCTGAAGGGTGAGCTCACACCCACCGGGTGGTAGGCTCTATTAAGAAGGCATAGCGTGCGTAATGTGTTTTAAAGTATTACAGTTAAAATGCCAAACATGAAAACCACGACTGCTCGGGAAGGAAATGCTTTAGTCGTTTGGCTAATTTGCTTAGGGAGACCCCTCGTTTTCCCAGGGTGTAGGGGAGGCCTTGCTGGGTGGTGTCTGGGAGAAAGGACCCTCTCGTCACGCAGGCTGAGGTGAGGGCTGTGTCTCTCTGCGTGCCGGGGCGGAGACGGTACCAGCTTAAGCTCCACCAGGGCAGGAGGCCACAGACGTTGGAGGTGCTTGGCTGGCTCAGCCACCCCCAAGGTGGGGACTTCTACTTGAGGTCTGTTTTAGGGAATGTAGTTCAGGGTTCAGATCTGGGGTATCAGAGGTAGGTTCCCTTAGAGCTGAGTACCCAGATCTGTCTCCTCGCATCTCAGCTTCCCCGACTATAAAATGGTGATGATGATGGACGGGGTCATTGGAGGAACTAAAATGCATTAATGTGTACACAGAGCACAGGCAGGGGCCCAGCTCATGAGTGCTTAGCATGTGAGCTCTCATTACTAGCTCATTGCCCTTCTTGCCCTGGGGACTTTCTCGGTGAATAAAATTTTCCTGTGGATGGTCTAGGATTACATAAAACCTATGCATGTTGCTTTCTCAGTGTGCCATGGTGTAATGACACTTAAGGTACAGACTTTGGAGCTCAACACCTTTGGGGTTGAATCTTAGATTCACTCACCTATGGAAAATTTCCCTTAGCCTCAGTCTCCCCATCTTTACAATGGGGAGGTGAGTAACATAAGACCTGACTCAGGGTTGCCGTGAGGATTAAATGAAATGATATGATATAAAGTGCTTCTCACAGTTTCTTGCCCATCATAGACATTCAATCAATGGAAGCTGTTAGCTAATAAAATGTCTGTAACTTGGGTTTTCTGTATAGTGCTCTCACCAATGGGGGGAAAAAACCCATTGTGGTTGGTACCATTGACTTTGGCATCTCGAAAGTCATGTTGAACAGGAGTGTGAACTTGAAGGGGAGCAAGCTGTGGCTTCTCCGGGTTCTGCCCTCAGTATCTGCCTGCCCTTTTCCAGAGCTCCTGTTGCAGGGGCCTCTCGGGGATGGAGGCGGAGGCTCCTGCTGGGCTCACTGGCAGTTTTAGGTTCCTCGGGTGCATTAGCTGTGGGGAGCAGGAGACGGAGCCTTCCTGCTAATCGGGGTCATAAATGCCAGCCCGGAGCTGGGGAGGCATCCTGCTGCTGGCCTGTGTCATTGGACTTCGTATCCTGTGGCAGTGGTTTAATTAGAAGAGATAATTGGTACCATGCTCCAGGGAACAGGATCTGAGAGGGAGAAAACCAGGAGCAGCTAGGCTGATGATAGTTCAGACGTGCAGACTGTGCTGGAAGCACCCTCTCCCCCGCCAAGCCTTTACCTTCTGCTCCTTTTAGGAAGCTGCTCTCTACTTTTCATCGTAGCCAGTATTCTTTTGCAGGAAAGGTGTGTCCGTAGGAAATGACAATGGCCTGGTTTTCTTTCCAAAGTGCAGTTCACATCGCTTCCCTTCGCATCTTGCCCTTGCTCCCTATTTATTGCCCAAGGAAGTTTAGACGCCTTAGGCCTGCACCTGAGGCCATGCACCCTCCTCCCTGACCTGCCTCTCCTTGTGTCACACTCTACCTGACAGTCTTTGGGTGACCTGTAATGCTGCTCAGGCTCTGATCCCAACCCTCCTGCTTCATGAATTTTTCCTGGTGTCCCTCTCTGTTTTCCTGGTCCCATGTCACCTCTTACTGTGGCTGTGGCTCTGTGTTATGGAGGAGGGATTTCAAATCTGATAGCCCTGCTTTGAATTCTACCCCCAACACAGTCTCGTTTTGTGGCCTTGGATAAGTGACTGAACCTCTGTGAGTCTCAGTCTCCTCCTTTATAAACTTGAGGTACCTGCCTTGGGAGGTTGTGGAAAAGGGAGGGGTCACTTGTCTAATGCATGCAGTGGCGCTCAGTGTTAGCTGATATAGTAATTAAGCTCTAATGTCTCCCTGATAGCCAACCCTCATCCTTCGAGTGCTAACTAAATAACTTAACTGAACCAGCTGTAGATTAGGTAAGATGGCTCCAGGTCTTCAGACAGCCTGAAGACACCATGAAGACATCAAGGTCCGAGGTGCCAGGCGTGGGAGAGGATAAGCACCGCCTCACGTTCTCCTCTGAGGACCAGAGGCACCTTTTGAGGGCCTGGAAGGTTTCTCTGTGCACACATTGGCATGGACCCCGCAGCTGCTTCCCGGTAACTGGGAATGTGCAGAGGACTCTGGGGTGAAGCAATATCCTGTGACAGGCTCACTTCCAGCCCGTGGGTGCAGGCTGGGCAGGGCTGGGAGCAAACCGCTGGCTCAGCAGCCGCAGTGACCGGGAGATGCCTCTGGAGACCTTTCTTAATGCCAGGGCAGCGTACGTCAGTCCCTGCGACAGTCACCATGGAGATGCAACCCTTGTTTGCTTTCTCTCCTGTCTCCTGGAGCAGGGGCTCAGGTCACCCCCAGGGGAAGAAAATTGCAACTAGGTGTCCCAGACAGAACTTGCAGGGGCTCTCTGATCTGTCCTTGCCGAGTTTTGGTCATTTCTAACGACATCCCGTGACCTGGTCCATCTCATCGCCTCCTTTCCAAGAGCAGGGGGAGTCCCTTCCAACAAACTGCCCCATGAAATGAAATCTTACTAGGTCCCCACCCACCTGCTCTGAGATCGCCAATTTCTGGACTTAATGCTTCTCAAGGTCCTTCTGACTGGGGCTACCTTAACTGTGAGATCATTTTTTAGCTTAATCACCCTAGCAGAAAAGGCACCAGAAAGCTGTCAGTGGGCTGGAGCAGCCCAGCACTGTGCAGGTACCGTGTTCGCAAGGGAGGAACTGCAGAAACACTAGAATGGCTGTGAGTGAGAAACAATCCTACTCCTGGAAGACCCATGCAAACACAACTTCCTCTCCCATCGACCTTCAGATTCGCTGTGGTCTTGCTTTTGTCTGGTCCCTTCATTCGTTGTCATTGTCACCCTCCTTGTCAGCATGGTGCTGTGCTTCAAAGACCTGGCCCTGGAGACATACTGAATCCCAGCCTCTCCCTTCCTGTCCTTATCAGGCTTTGCACATAGTAGGTGCACATTATGCTTAAGCTAAAGTCACAGACTATGGAAAGTTGACCCTGTAAGCCAACTGGGAGGTGCAGGGAGGCAGTGGGGACATTGCCCGGATATAATCCTGCCATCTGGATTTCTTGGACAGACACATTGCTGTCCTTGAGGGTTTGCTCATGAAAATGGATGGGTAGCCTCCCTGGTCTGCAGTGCCTGGTGTCTGTTCAAGAAATAAAAGGAACAAGATGTGTTTGAAGAAGGCAGTGTAGCTGAATTTGCAGCTGGAGCATTGAATCCCTTTCACAAGGGTCTCAAAGCTGCAGTTTTTATGTGCGGAGTGCTTTAGCTGGCCATCTCTGCCAGGACCGGGATGGAGCTGCCTCTGGGGGTACATTTGCCTCACCAGCCATGAGAGCCTATATCCGAAAGTGCTGGTCTGTCTAGAGCTTCAGCTTTCATATCCTTAAGTTCTCGACCAAACACTCATTCCTCTGGACAGGAAATCTGCCTGTGAGAGCGTCAGAATTGCTATGATAGATTCAAGGCAAAGATTGGAAGGATTCTGTTACCTGCCAAGAAACCTGGCTCCTGTGAAGGGCTTTATACTTTGTAGTGTATTGTCCCGTGATTTATCTTATTTTTTTAAACTAGAATCTTCTGAGGCCAGAAGAAAGCCCCACTTTAAAGATGAGCACGCTGAGGCTCAGAAAAATCCTTTCCAGGGCCTCATAACTAGCAGAAGGCAGAGCCAGGACATGAGCCTGATTCTGCCCAACACAGAGGACAGCAATTTACACAGTACCTTCTCTTCACTCTTCCTTCTGGCTCCCAAGCCCAAAGCCCTGCCCAGAAAACCATTCTCCGGGTAAGGGATGATTTGCATATTTGGATCTTAACTCCACACGCCCCAGGCCGTGACAGATTGGGACCATGCACTGCTGAGGTCTGTAGCTGGGGGAATGTGGGCATGTCATTTATAGCATCTATCTATGAAACAAACACAATGAGCTGAGCATCAGGAAATTTCCAGGCGTTTGCCAGACATCTGCCACTTGTAATGCAGTGGGTAGGAAAGAGCTTTGTGTGTAGGCCTCATTCATTCCCGTGCCCACACCTCCCTACTCTGGGCAAACCCACCTCTTTGGATCAGCTTCCAGTCTCCTCCTCCAGCCGTCTGCTGGTTGGTCTCCAGTCATCTGAACAGACATTTATTTCAGCACCATCAGCGTCCCTGGCGCAGTTCAGGGATGTTTGGTTGTCCTGATGGCACCTGAGACTCGGCCAAGCCAAACTGCCTCCTCTTGATTTCCATGTTTGTTCATGAAGCTCCCAGTTGAGGTCACCTGGACCTCAAATGTCATACTAACCTTTGATTCCTAGTCTTGCCTCGTTTATCACTCGCAGCCTATCAAGCTGAGTACATACTGCTCCTGCTGTTCTCCTCTACCCATTCCTTTTCTCTTTTCCCATCACATCACCAACTGAGTCTAGACTGCTTTGGGTCACCTCCTCCCTTAGCTTTGGTCCATGCCCTCACCGTTCCTCCTTTTAGAACCTGGGCAGAGCATCTTCCAGTAATGGCCTTGCCCTGCTCAAAAAGATGGTGCCCTCTCTCTTGCCACCTGCGGACACAGCAGTTTGGAGCCCTCTTATAGCTCCTGGTAAATAGTGTGCACACCTTCCTCTCTCCTCCACCCCGTGATCTAGTCCTGAGAGCAGGGCCTGGCTTGTTCTTCTGTCCTGTACAGGTCTTTGCACAGTGACAGGCCTTCTCGAATATGTGCTTGAATGCTGACTAGCATGTTTAAATGGGGATTGCAAGTTAATCTCCCCCTTTGTTTTAAGCCGGTTTAACCAGAACTTATCAGTTCACCCAGGAGAAGCCATGTTTGATAGCTCTGATGACTGACAAGGAGAGAGGAAGCGATTTACCTACATTCCCAGGGAAGGGTCACATGGCAACTTACTTTAGAAGGTGCCTCTTTTTTTTTTTTTTTAAATCCTCACACAAGGATATGTTTTTATTGATTTTAGAGAGAGAGGAAGGGGGGGAGAGAACCATCTATGTGAGAAAGAAACATCGATTAGTTGCCTCCTGTGCACATGCCCACCAGCGATGGAACCTGAAACCTAGGTCCGGGAATCGAGTCCACAACCTTTTGGTGTACAGGACAATGTTCCAACCAATTGAGTTACCCGGCCAGGGCTGTTTTTGTTTTGTTTTAAGCCAAATGCTTAAACTGTGTGATTAACTTTATAAATTTCACTCTTTGGGGCCAATTTGTTAATTCAACAGAAGTTCACTGTGCAGATGACTTGTTCTGGGAGAGGATCAGGGCACCTAACTATTTTGGGGTGCCAGATTTATTTATGTTTGGTAAAAAGAAAATGCAGTGTTCACAAAATTGAGCCTAATCACATTTTCCAATAATTTCAGCCTTTAAATATTGCTAACAAAGGTGATCGATCAGTTCCTTAATGGAAGGTATCTGGGGAAATATGACAAGTGAAGTGTAGACATAGGAACACAAAGGCAGATCAACCTTTGTGTGAGTTCAGAGGACTACAAAGGACAGTGCGGTTAAACATTTTCAGTAGGGTAACCCTACCCTGAAACAGCTCAATCGGGTAGTTTGGGAAATCTTTTATTGTTGGGATACTTCAGATGAAGCCCGTCTCTGGATTAGATATCACTCCAGTGCTTCCTCTCTTCTTCATGACTTCCGCTCCTGGAAGGACTGATAACAGCAGGTAGGCTGAGTTCTTAATTAGTCTTCTAATTAAGACGGGATGGGATTGTCTGTACTCTGACCTTGCCGTAGGCCTCCTCCCCTTATTTTCTAGTGACACTAATCGGGGAGGGGTCTTCTTAACTGAGAGAGTAAAGCCAGCTCATGGTAGCACATCATCCAGAGAAACAAAACCCAACCCAAACCTGAAACCTACACTTCAGTGCCAGGAACCCACTTGAGGATCTTGATGACTCTCCTAGGGTTAATAAGGATTTCTCTGGGAGGAGTGATAAGGAACAGTCTGTGAGAGGCCAGGGCCTCTGCTTCTGCATGATCAGAAAGGCAATGCCACAGTGCTGGGGTGCACCTGTCTTCCTGCCCCTGGACCTGGTTTTCCAGCTCCAGGTTTAGGACTGCCTGCCCTCCCTCCCCTAAGCTCCCCTTCCTCCTGGGGGCCTGATCCCTTCTCCTTCTCCACGAAGGAGACCACGGCCTGAACGAGGCTGGGTCATAAACAGGGCCTCAGACTAACCGAAGGCCATTAAATATTTAATTGAATTATTTCGCTGTAGGGATATTGTGACTCATCTTGAAAACAAATCACCTGCCTATTTATCTGGCCCTTAAAAATAGGTCCCTGGTTAAACATTTAAAGGTCAGAGTCATAGGGATTACAGGTGGTGTCATTGTTTTCTCTCCTTGTGGATTTGGGTGGGAAATGGGAAGAAAGGACCGAGTTTGAAAGAAGATCGTTGGTTAGAAGTTTCCTGTGTGGGAAAAGGGATTCCAGGTAATCAGGAGGAGCTATACTCTTTTTCTTTTTGGCTGTCCCTTGTCTGGATTCCCCAGAGGGGTGCCGGGAAGGGGCTGGAATGTGGGTGAGGCCAGCCTTTGCGCTAGACAACCATGCTCCATGGGAGAAACCATATTCCCTGTCCAGTCATTCAAGATAGAATGTTGTTCGCACTACCACAGCTAGGTGAGGCATTGAAATTCCGTTGCTCTGCCCGTTAATTTTTTATGCAGGAGGAAGAAGAGGTTTGAAAATTCACATGATTGTTTTCTTCCTCACCATGTTGTTGCTGTAAGCTCAAGGCTAGCTGTTCCTGCCCCTGTAATGACTGTCCTCACACGGTGGTCAGACCCTAGCTTTATTACTGTAGTAATAAAATTGGTTAATGTGACTTGTTTTTAGGTGACTTCTAAAAAGTACATCACCCTGTTCCATCTGATGGGAATTTCAGGGGGGAGGAGTTGAGGCCTGGAAGGTGAAGACATGTGGCCCGTATTGGGTTTATGTTGGTAAGAGACCAGTGATGAAATATTTTGAGTGTCCACTGCGTGCCAAGACCTTGCTAGACACCCTCGGGAATTAGAGTTAGTCCGATGCCCTCTGCGAACGTCGTGGCTTTCGGAAGACATTCCATTTCCCAAGACAGAAGGGGCCCAGCTTTGGGTATGAAGCCCAACTCCCAGGTTCCTTCGCATCTGTTGGAGATGATGAGTGGGAGAGTTGAAGCAGTGGAAAGAAAACTGTAATTCTGTGTACTGTTATCCTCCGGCAGAAAAACAGGCGTGCAGTTTATGGCCCTTGAGGGAGAAGCGTCTGCCAGGATAAAGGAGCGTCAGCGATGTGTTTGACTCGGTGCAAAGCAGACACGTGTTTCCTGCATTACACGGAAACTGGGCCACGTGACTGAGGATCCCTTCCAGCTTCATGAGTCTGAATTCTGGGATCCTTGTATATATAGCCAGAGAGAGATTTCAAACCCCTTTTTATTCACAGGTCTGAAAAGATAAATTGTCTGTTTTGTGTGAATTCGTTTTCATTACATTGGCGTTAACGACACCCCACCCCCCTCCACCCCCAACATTTATTTCTTCCTTCCAGTTTTCCATCATTCAGCAAATTTTTTTGATTGCTGCCCATGCCAGGCACTGTGTGGCAGCAGACAGGAGCCCCGCCTGCCAGCTCAGCCTGGGTGGAGGAGACATACAGGACAGAAACGATGGCAGGACAGTGTGACCGTCCAGGTGTGCCGGGGGCCTGGGGTCTGGCTCAGCAGGGAGGAGGCCCCTTGGAGGCAGAGCTCCAGGAGTGCTGCTCAGCCTGGGTGACACCCCAGCAGGGTAGCCAGGGGACACAGAAGCCAGCAGGAAGGGCAGCGTCTGGATGGAGGGAACAGCGTGTACAGAAACCAGGAGACAAGTGCAAGGGAGGACAAGTACTTGGGAGCTGCCATCCCGCCTGTCATCTGGAGCACATGTGTTGGCAGTTGGTGTCGAGTTTGTTTTCCGCAAAGACTCTCAGGTGCCAGTTTAAAAGCATATTTGTAGCTCTGCCTTTTTGTCTGTTAACTTTAATAGATGTCAACTGTGTGAGATTCAGGTGAAACTCTCCTCCTGTGAATACTAATTGCCTCCCATTAAATGAGTATAAGAAAATTTGAGATAAATTCAGCAAACATCTGTCCAAATCATTTGGAGCAAAGCTCTCCATCCTTACATTTTCCAGCCATCGTACCCCCAAATGATATAAATCTGTTACCATCACATGATTTGGGGTGTGTGTGAGTCATTGTTTAGTCTGAAACTGTATTGCATCTGTTCCCTTTACTTTGTTTCTTAGACCAATATTTCAGCGTGCTTATTAGTTGATGCTTTTTACATTTGTTTTCATCTTTCTTTTTCCCTGTGCTGGGAAAAGCTCCTCTTCTTGCTCATGCTTGTGGCCCTGTGACGGAGAACTGCTGGGTACCAGGGATATCACAGAGCCAATTGGGAGGAGGCATATGCAGGAAAGCCCAGACTTGGTGTCTTGTTGGACTGAAAGGGATCACTTTGGGCTCCTGCTCTTCTTTGTCATCCTTCAACCTAGCCACAGTGTGTAAAAAGCCAGTGTGGTTTTAGTAGCAGGGTGACCAAGTCTACTGTGCTGGCTGTCCAAGCATTAGTTTTGTCAGAGGTGGATCAAAGTTATGAAAAAAACTGGCATACAGACTCTGCCCTGTTGACATCATCTTTGGAAATCTGTTTTGTGATAATGTGTAATGATGCAACGGCTGCTTACTGTTTGCATGAAGGCCAGAAATGTTGTGAAACAGGGGACTGTGCTTTGGGCACTTGTCCATTTGCTTGTGGAAAATTGGTACGTGGAGGGTGCTGACCAGGTCTCCTCAGCATCCCCTGAGACCAGGGCAGCAGCCTGAGGATTCAGGTTAGAGAAGCAGTGAGGTCTTGTGGAAGGTGCACGGGCTTTGGAGGAACACAGCTCAGTCTAAAGCCCAACTCCCTTGCATGTTAGCTGTGTGATGTATGGCAGTTTACTCACTCTCTCTGTTCATAGGCAGCTTGAGAATATTGTTATAAGAAGAGGTAGTTCTCTGGAGGGAGTGCTTTTACCTAATACTTTACACAAGGCTGAGAAAATATGCACAGCCCACAAAAAAGAGTTAGGGCAGGACGGAGGCTATAGCTCCAGGCCACCTCCTGGAATTACTCGTTTCTCTGTCTTGTTTTCCTCATCGGTGATGGGAGTGTTAACATGCACTGCCTAGAGCTGTCATAAGTATTAGAAACAATGTATATACTGTGCCTAGGACAGGATTGCTACCCCACTGCATGTAAAATGTGGTGGGAAGTTTTGCCAACTGACTTTTTCAGATCTCCCGAGGTCCCTAAAAATTAGTGTATACTCTGATCTTGAGTGGCATGGTTAGATGGGTGTGCTCTGGGGTGGTCCTCAGGGGCTTGGGGTAGAGAACAGTCTGTGCAGAGCCCTGCATTCCCCACCGCCTCCGGCCAGAGCTGGATGTCTTTTCTTTGTGAAACATCTCAATTCAAAATAGGGTTCTCTACCTAAAAAATAATTCCTTTGCAAATCTCTGTCAGGTGAGTCCCCTTCTGAAGTACCAGATGATTTTTCAAAGGCCCTCTCAGCTGTCTCATTCTCTTATTAGTCAAGAATGGAAAAATTGGATTTTAGGTCTTATACTAGATTGGCCTGAAAAATTAAGGCAAAGGAGTTAATGGCCATTGGGCCTAAATATCTGCTCCCGACCTGAATAGGGACTCATTGGGACCCTGCTGGCCCTTGGGTGGGTACTTGTTCTGGAAATGGAAGAGACAGGCATGGTGCCCCTGCCTCATGGAGGCAGCTGCTGGTTTTCTGATGACTCCGGCTGCCTGGTGCCCACAGCATGACCTCTTCCAGCAAAGAGGAAGCCCTGGCTGGAAGGCAAAGAAGAGATGCCCAGCCTGCCTGAAAATCACCCTGCCACCGGTGCTCTGGGAGTGAATCCTGGGAAGAACATTAGGCACAGACTTCAGGTCTCACCCACTCCGTGTGCTAGAGTCAGCCTGCCCTCGCTCTCTGAGCTGAGTGCATTCCCAACTGTGGTTTCCTGCTTACATAATCCTGATCGAAAAAACATTGGGATTTGTTGCAGGCCAGAGGGCAGATAAAATGTTAGTCCTTAGGTGTGTATTCCTGCTAGTTAATCTGATTGTTTATTAACCAGTCCCTGTTTTTCCAAAGGAGCTCAATGTTTGAAATGAGAAAGCAACCGAGATTTCAGCAGCTAAGCGCCTCAGGGCCCAAGGGGCGAGTTAAGAAGGGCTCTGTCCTCTTGCTGATACTGTCAGTCTAGGGTCTGCTCTGTAGCATCAGAAACCACTTCAGATTCAGAAAGGGAACCCGTTAGAGGATTTGGGGGTGGAGGATTCACAGGCTCTGTTCTCCCCCTTCTTCCTCTTACGTTCCCCTGTTCTGCGGCAATACCTGTGACCTGTGGGTCTCCTCTTTGCTTATGTATCCAACTCCCTCCTGAGACCAGGAGCTTTGACAGCAGGGCTGGTCTAATTTGTTGTCTCTCCGGTGCCCAGCCTGCCATGTGGGGGTTGAGTCATGTCATTGAGCTGCAGGCAGTATGTCAGGCTTATTGGGGGGCCAACGTCACGTAACAAAGCAACCTGATGTGTGGTGTCTTATGTGTGAAGCCAGCACCTGCAGCAGCAGCAACATAAGTGTTCCGGGAGGTGGCTGAGCCAATGTTCTCACCTTTACCAGCTTCCCCATTGGCCCCAATGCGAATGACCCTGTCTGTTTGGCCGTTCATCGCGGTGAATCTTGTCTGCTGCACACCCAGGCCTGGGAGAGTGTAGACTGATACAGTCATGGCAGAGTTTTTGCATGTTCTTTTGCATATCCATGTTGAGTATCTTCATATTTGGTCCAGTTTGTCTGTGCCCTGCACTTGGAAACATGAAATTACCCTTCTGCTTCCGTGGGAGGCAGATGTGGCCCAGAGCTGGGAGGGTCCATGGCACTGTCACCTCTGATGGCGGCAAAGGGGAAAGTGATGTTGGAGAGAAACAGGAGGACCCTGATGGTCAAAGGCTCTAGGGCTCAGGTTGCCAGTGTCCAGGGAGCTGAGCAGGAAAAGGGTGTGGAACTCAGCAGTTCATCCTGTGATGTGAGTTACTTGTCCCAGGGCCTCCAGGCTGATCTGGTCAAGGAAGGAGTCACATTTTTGTTCTTGCCTCAGTTTCTCCTCCAGAAATTGAGATCCATTGAGGTTTTTTATTTTTATTTTTTAACTGTGGCAGAATACACATAATATAAAATTTACAATTTTGACAGTTTTAAAGGGTATGTGTAGTTCAGTAGTGTTAAGTATACTCACATTGTTGTATACCCACAATGAGGACAAAGGTGAGGGGTCCTCTCCGCATCAGGAAAAGAAATCTACCCACCCACCCAGAAGGGAGAACAGATGGTGTCGCACCTTCATTCCCAGTTGAGTAAAACCACCTGAGAATTTAATTGATTTTTAAAATAAATGTGGTGGGACGTTGGTATTGGCACCTGGGCTCCATGTAAACAAGGTTTCAGTAGCAGATAATCACCCCGTTCTTTCCTCCAGCTGTCTAGGGTAGGAGCCATTCCTTTTCTGAGAGTGAATTAGTCTATTTTAAAGTTTGCCAACAGACAAAATGAAAGAAAAGAAGAGGGGGCTGCAGAGCTGGAGGAGCTGTGAGTCAGATTCACTGAAATCTCATTCTGGATTTGATGGGGGTAGAAACCAGACTTTAGGATGCCCAGCACGCATTGCCTAAGGGAATGGTGTCCTCTGGAGTTTTGCAGCTGTGCCCAGCAGCCCTGAGATGCTTGAAGACACTTTCTGTGGCTGTCCTGGAAGGCAGTGACCCCTCCTCCTGGCCAATAATTGCACACATTTTTGCACAGTGAGAAACTCAAATGTGCCCAGCCAGGCGTGGCTCAGTAGTTGAACATCGACCCAGGATCCAGGAGATCGTGGTTCGATTCCCAGTCAGGGCACATGCCTGGGTTGCGGGCTCCATCCCCAGTAGGGGGCGTGCAGGAGGCCGCTGATCAATGACTATTATCATCACTGATGTTTCTCTCTCCCTCCCCTCTCCGTTCCTCTCTCTCAATAAAGGTATATTTAAAAACAAACAACAAAATACTCAAACGCATTTGGGAGTGAGGCAGGATGTAAGTCCTAAACTAGATTTAGTTGAGAGTCTTGTGTGAAGCCGTGCACACAAAGGCAGTGAAGAGGTCTGCAGTCAGACAGCTGTGGCTTTAAGTGCTTAGAGCGTGATAGTAGCAAGTATCTATTAAGTACTGACTGCCTGTACAGGGCCTGATCTTCAGCATCCCACTTGGATTTTCTCACTTAATCCTCGATAACTCTGTGTAGGAGGTACTATCAGATAAGCAAACAGGTTTAGAGAGGATGCCACCCAAAATTATGCCGTTGGTTGGTAGGAGAACTGGACGACGACAATGGATGTCCAAACAGAACCCCGAGAGGTGGTGTAGCCGGGTCATCCTGAGCTGACTGAGAGGTGTAGCAGCTGGGGGCCTGGGTGTAGATGCATAACAAGCGTTGCCTGTTACAATCCATTTCCAGTGCTCAGGAGTCAGGCCACCCTTCGAGGCTGGAGAAACGCCCCCTAGGGCTCCCTTCCCACACTAGCACCCAGCCCTGCTCCCTGAGGAGTGAAATAGGAGGAATGGCCTGCTTGGGGACTTGCCTGCTTGTCCGGCGGGGCATTCGCGGTTGGGTGAAAGCTGTCATGGGTTTTCTTATTCTACTTGATGGGTCTCAGTCTTTTGAACTTAAAAATAATAAGAACATTGGGTTTACAGTTTCCAGCAGTTACTAATTTGCTTTGAGTGCCTGTCTGTGGGCTGAATACAATTCAGTGTTAATCTAGTGGCCTGGTATTGCCCAGCAGTCTGTCTCTGCCCTTGGGTTCACTTGTGTCTGTCTGTCTGTCTCTTTCTTTAAACTTGAAGTCATTCAAATGTTACTGCTTTTCCTGTTTTCTTGCTTGGGACCGGATGATCGCTGATGCCAAGATTTCTACCTAAAAGATCAGTTTCAGCTTTGTAATAACTGAGTAATTGTCTCCTAAAATAAACCAGCATCTCCCGGGCTGTGAGATTGTCTTAGCTATCTGGATGCAGAGCCATTCTCCCCGAATGGCCGCCTGCCTGTGCCATTTCCTGTAGCCACGTGCAGTCGGCTGGAAACTCAGCTAACAGCCCCGCAGTGGGGGAGGGCGGCTTCTTTTCTGTAATGGGACTGTGCCTACTCCTGCCAGTCCCCCACCCCTTGTCCTCTGCCTTCTGGTCAGGTGGCCCTCTGAGCTTCTGTTTTCACTCTCTTAGTTGTCACTGCTGGTTTGGAATGATACAATGTCACCAAGGTAAGATGGTCACCAAATCAATAATCATTCTTACAGGAACTCATTCCTGCCTCTAACTTTAGTATGTTTGCTGATTAAGTACTATTAGGATGGTTTGCTGGGTTCCTCCCCAAATGAGTGCTGGGTTCCTCATGGGGAGTATTGGTGGAAATCCCGGGGGGGCTGTATTGTGGCATTCTGGGGAGGCTCCTGCTCACTGGTACCCTCTTCCCATCAAATCTGCTTCTGTGAAAATAAACCTGCTTGGGTGTCTGGGAGCACTGTAGGTCATGCAGATTGTTCCCATCTTCTCAAATTCTTCTTTTGGGATGGTAGAAATTCTAAGGCACTAAGTAAACTGGAGTTTTAAAAACAACATTTTTCTGACTCATATGAAATGAGCATTTAAGCTTGCTTCAGGTTGGCGGTCCCTGACAGCACTGCATGGCTCAGAGTGACTATCAAAAGATGCAAGCAGTGTCCAAAGGCCATCTGGGAAGTGGTGAGCTGAGGGACATGGTGAATTGAAGAGAGCCGAGGGTTCTGGGCCATTCCGTCATGGATAGGATGGAAGTCAGCACCCAGGAGAGCATCCCGGGCACCATTGTCTTGGGACCTCCCCAGCATGGGGTGGCGTGAGAAGACAGTTGGAGGTCATCTGATCAGATGGACTGGATCTGGAAGGCTCCTCGGCAGGCTGTGTTACTTCTCACAGCAGCACATGTGGGTCACATATGGGGTTCCCCTTCAGCAAGGCTTGCGTGCACTTTCACAACACTTACTACTTACCCAGCAGTGCCCCAGCTCACCCCTCCTCCCAGTTCTGGTCTCTACAGATGCGTTCCCCTGGGATTTACCTAACAAGCTACATGCATTCATCTCAGAGTGGCTGGATGACCAGGACCCTGGGAGAAGCTGTCCTTGGTGGTGTTCTGCAGAGGGGACTAAAGAGGCACGTCCTGGGGGGCTCTCTCTTATGGTTTGTGTGTATGTTTGTACACATGTGAGTTGTTTATATGTTCTGGCCATATGCAGCCTCCTGAGTGGTTCACCGAATACCACCAGGGGCCCTGGTGCCATTTCTATTTAGGGCAACAGTGAGTTAGTGACAATTATGAATTACCAGGTGGCATTTAAGGGCTGGAATTAGAAATCAGCTCTACACTGAAGACCTGGGAGAAGCTGCCTGCCATGGCTGTTCGTTTTGTTCAGTCTCATCGACCTCACGGCAGGTGTTGCCAAAAAGGTCAGAATGCTTTGTCCACACCTTCTGCTTGGAAAGGGAGAGGAACTTCAAACAAGAACCCCCACCTTTCCTCACCCTACGCTCACTCCACTCCGAGCATTACAGAGGAAATCTCCTGCCCTCTTCCTCCCAGCACAGAGCCGAGTGAGTTCTCGGCCCTGGAGATGTTTCACCTGAGTCCGGGTGACTGCCCAGCAGGAGTGAGAAAGACAATTCCAGCAACATTCTAAAGCTAGGCTACCCCTAAGGTCTCATTCAGCTTGTAGATTCTGTAACTCATTGATGCTAAAGGTTCTTTAGAAAAAGTGGCTTTAAGAAATCCCAGGGCTTACTGTTGAGAATACCATTTGGTAGGTCCCTGGTCCTTCGTAACTCAGCCAGATGATTGTTGTCATGGCAACAGCTGCTCCTGCAAAGGCTTTTCTAATAGCGTATAAGGGGATCTGGCGCTTCCTGAGATTGTTAGTAATTATCTTCTAAAAAATACGTTCTGAGTATTGTGAACATTTTAATGGGCCCTGTTCCATCCTTATGGGGACTTTTGAGGTCCATATCAGCCCCATATCTTAAAATAAAAACACTGTTCTTTATTTTGCCTTCATTTTATTTTCTTTTGAGTGTGTTCACACATGGAAAAAGAATCGCTATCCTATTGTTACATAATACCTTGCACATAGTAGGTGCTCATATGTGTAATTTGATTTGGAAGGCTGGTGGAATCGCCAAGCATTGATCTAACTATTCTTTATCAGATTAGCATTTAGGTATGTTCTTTCCCACATGATCTGGAACCTCAAACCAGGCAGGCCTCCCAGAGCGCACAGCTTTAGGGCCCCTTTGTTTTCACACCAAAGAACAGAATGGACCCACGGGGGTGAGTCTAATACGGAGAAAAACCTTGCGTCACCCTCCTGGGAGCTCAGATTTATCTCAGCTGCTAAAACGTTAGGAGTATCTGCTATTCAGAATAGGAGATTGTCTGATTTTTTTTTACTTTTATTTTCTTTTCTGGTTTCCAGTATCTGCAAATATCTAGTGAACCTTTATCCTGGGTAGGGCATCTGGGAATTCAGGGATGACTCAGACATGGTTGCTGTCTGTCTAATGATGGATCCAGGCCCAGGAGGTAGTAAGCCCAGGACAAGGTTACAAGTACCGCGAATGCATGTATGTGCGTGGGAAGAGCGGAGGTGAGCTAGCGACTGCCTGCTTCCATGAATCTCTCTTCCTTTTCTTCCTCCATTACCTCATCTTTAATTGCAAGTACTGGAGGCTTCTGTGCTGCTAATCCTCCGAGAGGCAGAAGAGAAGGCATACTCCATGCCCACCTTTTTATACTCAGTCAGTCTGAGTCTTTTGAAGTGTCCCAGGCATGGGGAGAGACTGAGGCCTGTGGGAACCACGGGCCACTTTGTGACTTGGGCTTAGCTGTTGTTGAGACATCATGTCCCCAGGCAGCGTCTGATGCTCCCAAGCTTTTTCTTTCCTCTAGACCAGGGGTGGGGAACCTTTATTCTGCCAAGGGCCTTTTGGATATTTATAACATCATTCGAGGGTCATGCAAAATTATCAACTTAAAAATTAGCTGTGAAAAAAGCTCCTAGATTTATTGAATTTCAAGTCCCTCCTGAAATTCAGTAAATCTAGGACCAGACCAAATGATTTCACCAGGAGTTTATGGCCTGCGGGCTGGACATTCGCCTCTCTTGCTCTAGACCCAGAGTTGTTGTTTGACCCATTGACTCACTGGAAGGAGACATCTGGTGAGGGGTGGGGAAGCTTCACCAGCAGGATTCATCCTGGCAGCAGACCCCAGTTTTTATGGGGTGCAACCCAGTGAACAGTCACACTCCAGGTCCAGTACATCTGGTCCAGCTGCATCCAGGGACTCTGTAATCGTGGCGTTCTAAGGGAATCGGGGAAAGGTGTGTTGGCTGTTGAAATGCTCCAGCCCCTTTGACTCAGAGCATGGCCAGTGGTCTGGCAGCAAGTCGGCATTGTCTGGGAGCTTGTTAGAAATGCAGAGTCTCAGGCCCACTCCAGGCCTTCTGAATCAGAATCATCATTTTAGCATAATCCCCTGAAGTTTACTGTTCTGGTTCTTTTGAGACCTTAGGGCCAGGGTAGCAAATCCAAGGCACACACCTCTCCACCACTGGGCCTACCTTCAATGCAGGACATGCTCGCTGATCTGGGCACTGTGTTTTCCATCAAGTCCGGATCCAGCCTCAGAATTCTCAACACAGTGCTCTGGGCATCTATTACTACCTGTCAGAATTAGCCCAGGAGATAAAGCCCATTCACCATCCCTGCTTTTTTCTGTGAAGAACTCAAACAAACAAATAAACAAACAAGGAAATGGCTTATTGCCTAGACCTTAACGGTTGGGAATTATGTCCCTAATCATTTTCTAGAGCAGAAAGGAACACAAGGATCCACTGAACAAGCAGCTATCAGTAGCCAGAACCTACACAGCACAGTGGCAAACATCAGACCCAGCTGGTCCTCTGCAGTTGGGCAATGAACGTGATGGAGCAGGGAAAGCAAGCCCCTCTGCCCCGTTGCCCCTGACAACTTCCTCTTGGGCTTATTTGATAACCGAGCAACAGTTAGGTTTAAACCACTCGTGGGTGGTTATTTTCCTTAGGAGAACTGTTTGCAATCTGTTAGAGGAACAGGGTTACTAAGAGGGTATGGGGCAGAGAGGAAAGGGGAGCAAGAGGAGGGACCAGAGTAGCTCTGATCGTTGTGTAAAAGTTTGCATCACTTTGTGTGACCGGCTCCCAGGCCAGTTTAGTTTAACCTTGAAGCATCATCAGGCTGCTAGAATCATGTCCCTTTTTAGTAGAAATTAGGCAGGACTGAAATTTGTAGTAGCAGCTTCTGTCCACTGAGCACTGCTGCTCTTTTTCTAACCTCTGTGCACCTACCTCAAGCTTTATATAACATCTGACTTACTGAACAAATTACAGTTTTAAGTAACATTGAAGTCCCTCCTTCCTCCACCTTTTCTTTAGAGAAATATAAAAACCATTCATCTGAGATTGTTTTCACCAGATTTAATACAATTCCAGTGCAAAGCAAAGAACTGTGGGTGGTTAAGTTAGCCTGAGCACTAAAGAGACTTTCAGAAATATTGAGAATGGTTTTGGAATCCGTATAACTACTGCTCGACCCTAAGACTCAGCTGGGGAACTAGTAATGAACACCAGTTTACACCCTTACTTTAACAAGTGGAGGGTGGAGGACGGGTCTGCCCTAGCTGCAGGGTCCTGCGGACACTTTGGTTGTGCTGTGTGCCACTTTCTTGCCCGCCCGAGCCTCATTTATAACTCTTCTCTGTTTGGTTGAAAGAGTCAGCTTCCTGTTTGCTGTTTCAGGGTTAGAGTTTTAATTATTGTTAAATCAGAAAGCATCCAAACATTCGTTAAGAAACCATTTGACGAAAGTACGGCAACTTGACATAGAAATTGAGAGGAAGAGCCCGGCCAGGTGTGGCTTAGCGGTTGAGCACCGACCTAGGATCCAGGAGATCGAGGTCCGATTCTTGGTTAGGGCACATGCCTGGGTTGCAGGTTTTATCCCCAGTAGGGGGCGTGCAGGAGGCGGCTGATCAATGACTCTCATCATTGATGTTTTTGTCTCTCTCTCTCCCTTTCTCTCTCTGAAATCAATAAAAAATATTAAGAAAAAAATTAAAAATAAAGTAACCAATATTAAAAAAAATTGAGAGGAAGAATAGTATCATAGATAAGTTTATTCACATCATCTTAGATGAATTTGGTCAGAAAATTAGCTACAAAATGGAACTCTGTGAGTCCCATTCCCAAGTGCCACTGATGGAGTCTTGGCCTAATTGTGCCACTTTGCCCTTGGAATTTTAAATCCAAGCTTCTCTTGATTTCCTTGCACAGTGGTGGGTGGGGTATGCAGTAGAGGTGGAGGAGAGAAAGCGGAGGAGGGAGAGGGGCTTAGAGAGTTGGGATGAGCGAATGTTACAAGCCTAGAAGTTTGGCATATCTGCCACTGCCCACTTATTCAGGTTTGTTGAGCACCTACTATGTTCAAAGATGTGCACACATCCCATTATGTGCTGTTTTATGAGATGTCAGTGTTTCTAGAACCCAAAGAGATCCTGGATTTGGCTAAGCAGGGATGACCATTTCCAGGAAACTATATGGAGTGGCCCCACCTAGATGTGTCAGTAGCTAAAAAGGTGAGTTTGGGAAAGATTCTCCTAGCAAGTAGGGAAGGGTCTTCTCCATGAATAGACAGCACTGTGCCAAAGGTAGGTGGCAGGAGGTGACGTGTGCTGCGGTGGTCCCTGTCCACCCTGATCCCAGGGCATTGCATGCAGACCAGCCAACACGTGCAGTTTCAGCAAGGAAGTGGTGACAATGTGGTCTGAGTCTGGCTGATAAAAGAGATGCTTGAATGGAAAGATGTTTATTTTTCTTCAATTATAGGATGCGGGTAGGGAAGAGGAAAACCTAACTTCTCAGCCACCAGATATTTTCGTACATAATTGGCAACAGTGAGATGTCCTCAAGGGCTGTTAAAAGTTTTAACCATGAATTCAGCCCTGGATGCAAATCCTGAATTCTCTGTGTGCCCTTAAATAAGTTACTTAACTTCTCTGAGCCCTCTTGTCTTCACCTGTAAAATGAAGATAATGATACCTAAGCTATGATGATATCTATATGAGGAATATAATGAGATTTTAAAAATTTGAATACAATGTACTTGCAAGTGCCTGTTAGATCGCAAGCACTCAGCAAATGGTAGCTATTCTTAATAATTTGGGAAGCAGCAAGATTGCTTCCTGACAGATGATAAAGTCAGCATATTCTGTCATAGGTCTGGGATATATAGAAGCCCCTTAAAGGAACAGAGTAGTTCTTAGACCAGCAACACCTGGTAACCCGATCTAGATAGTTGAGGTTTTAAAACCTCACCTGTCACTGGCAGAAGCAGAGCTCTCTGGGGTCCCCATCCCTGTGGGGGAGATGGATGCACTGGCTCTACCTCTCATCCCTAAAACTCGAACTGCCCTGTTCTGCTTCCATGTTCCTCTGGCCACCTTCTGATTTATCTGACCTTCCCTGAAGGCTGCCTGGGAGATGATGCCCAGATCTGTGGCTATGAGCACTTTATCTGCCCGACAGTTCAATTTCCTGTGCTAAGAAGACCCGAGGTTCTGCACATCAGCCCACATCTGCTTGGCTGGCACGCATTGGCGCCCTCAAGTCGCCCGAGTCTGGCTCCAGTGGGAGCATCTCTCTGCACCCGTGCGGCAGAGGCAGACCCTGGTGTTGGGAGTTTACAGTGGCGGATGTTGGGGAGCCAGTGGCATTTCCCGGGTGACACCCCCACAGTGCTCTTCAACCAGGCACCATTCCATCGGAAATGAAGGTGGGGAAGAATTGCTGTCAGAATGCACTTGCCCCTGCAGCGAGCGTGTGAGCGGGCCTGTGTTTTTGTTTCCTATTACCCTTCTCACTTTGCTTGTAAAACTGCAGCAAAGAAAGAGGAGTATCGGTGTCTGTGGCTGCCAGGACCGTGCATGCCAGAATCTCATGCTTGCTGCTCTGAGCTACCAGATGGTGGTAGGACTGTGTGTGTGTGTTTAATTTTTTTTGTTTGTTTCCTCTACTTTTTGGAAAGTTGTGAAGTGGGAGAGGCTGGGACGTGTGGGGTTGGCTGAAAGACTGTCAGCTGATCAGTTTGCAGTTATCTTCCCACCGTGTGTGTCCACAGAGGTGTCTTCCCAAAAAGTATCGCAGACTTTCTGCAGCACTTGCTGAGCACATAGTATTAGTTGTCCCCGTAAACACCAGCCGGGCCGTCCGCCACAATTCAGCCACATACAGTAGCTGATAACACGGTTTCGTGAACAGGAAACGCCGCGTGTTTTTCTCTTCCTGCGATATCGAAGCGGGTTGTGGGGATTGCCATTGTAGCCAAAGGGAAGTTACGCTTCCTTTGTTGGAAGCTTTAGGGTTTATTTTTGAAAACGTTTTAAGTTTTTTCATTTTGTCCTACAAAACCCCATGAGGACAAAGGGACAGATCCATTGCTTAAAACACTAAGCGCATTCCTCATTTCTAGTTTATCCATCAGTTTCCTTGAAATTGCGTCTTTTTTGCAAGAACATTTTGATCTAAGTAGCACATACAAACATGTTTGGATAGTTTGAAGCGATTGTCAAGACTAACAGAAGGTATTTGGAATGCTGTGCAGTGATTTAAGTATGAGCAGTGTCTCCACTGCGCAGAGCGAGATTATGTGGCTGGTGTAAATGGTAGATGATCTCTGTATGGTATCTCATAATATCGGGAGCTCCTTGTTTCTCTCTCTCCCTCCCTCCCCTCCCTGTAGTAACTACAGTGTAGTTAAACAAATGTAGGGCATTCTACGATGCCACCTCCTCCCATCTCTTCGTGCCCAAGGATAAAAATAAAATGCCAATGAAGCCAGAAGAAATGTAGTTTGTTAATTTGATGTTCTTAATATCGTGAGCCCCTTCTCTGACCTTTAATGAAAATGACAGTACCCCTGATGGGAACCAGCTGCCTCACAGATGCAGCGAAGAGAAGGATTGTGTCTCTCTGAACAAGAGAAGTGACAGCGAGCACAGGACTCCTGAGAGGTCATGAGGAGCTTTTCTGATAATTAAAGGCAAACTTGTGACACAGAGCAGCAAGGAACTGCTGGTTTGTGGCCTCATGAGTTTTCTAAGGTCACCCTAAAAGTCCATTGCTTCCAAGTTTAGATGAGATGTACATTCCATGAGGACAGGGTCTGTCTCCTCTGTTCATAGCACAGTAATTAGACCGTGGAAGCATTTTTTTTCAATGTTTGTTGAATATAGACATGCTGTCGCATCTCTTCTCCAGCATCTCAACTGCCATGAGATCCTTTCTCTTAAAGGGGGAAGGACGTCATTTAATCCAGCCTGGAGGGCACCTGAGAAATCTGCTTTATAGAGCTTCAAGTGGTTGTGCCCACCTCCAGCTGAGGTGTAGCTGGTGTCCCTGCCTGGCATGCCCAAGCCGTCCTTACCCATTCTTTTGTTGGTCTGGCTGTAGCGGTCCACCTAGTGGCCTTTTGCACTTGGCCCCTTGGACCACATATTTGTTAGCTAGAGCATCATGGGTAAGCTTTTCGGGGTGTAAGAACTGTGCTCCCTTCTTTCTTATTGGAACTCAGGCTGACGTCCAGGTGGCATTCTCCCTTTGGAAGTCCGTGTACCATCGTTGAAAGTTGTACCATAAAGGCGTCCTGAGATACGCCAGCGACATCGCAGAAGCAGTACGCCAGCTCCCTCGTCAGGCATGACACTGGCATGTGCCCGGCATGTTAGCAGCGTGGAGCGCCGGCTGCAGGCATCCCCAGGGCAGCAGATGGCCCGGCCAGAGCGGCAGCTGATGCACGCTGAGGCAATTTCTGCGATGCAACGGCTGGGCTGTCCTCCAGCCGGCCGCCAAGGTGAAAAGACACCTGACATTTCAAGACTTCTGGGCTCTCAGATTGCGGGGGCTTGAGAGGAAGGAGAGAGACACTCTTTCCTTGTAGTGAACCTACAGTATTACAACCTGCTGCAGGCCATGGCTGGTGCGGCCCTGAGTGGTCCATGATCGTACCCAATGCCGGATTCCATAGGAACTTTCCTTTTGGTCTTTACTGGAAGGAGACCGGTGGCACAAGGGTCCTGAGCTTTGCTGTATAAAAAGACAACAGAGAGATCTAGAAGTGTGGGGACACCTTTAAAAGCAGATTAGCCATTGGCAGGTGTCTGCCTGATTTGAAGGTGTGGCACCAGGAGAGGGAGGCTCACAGCAGTAACTTGACCATGAACCTCTTGGTGCCACAGCTTTGAGTCCCATCACATGGCCGCTTTATGGATGTGTAACTGTTTCGTACGAGCAGTCTTGCCCGGGCGGGCCCTCTGCACTGGGGAAGATACTGGGGAGGAAGGAACAGTTCTGGCTTCCAGAGAAGCTAGCTGCCCTTCGTACAGTTACCTTTCCTTCCGTGTTCTCATTAGCCAGCTCCTCGGAGCACGGCGGTATTAGGTGAGGGAGAAGGGAGGGCTGTTATGCGGTTGCTAGCACATCAATGTGGACAGATGCTCCAGCCGGGCCTGAGTTAATTACTCTGGCCTCTGCCTTTCTGTAGGACTTGGCTGATTATTGCTGCATCAAAGCCCTACTTTACTGACCCATTGATATAACCAGTGCTCCTTATTTTCTCTCTAAAACATATCAGCCCTGCCTTTAGTGAGCGCACAGCTAGTAGGCTTCTCTCTGCAGGGCCACACACTGAGTTGCAGGCTTAACCTAAGAGTCAGTTATGTGTGCTCCCAAACCTTATATTGCCAATTGTATGGCCCATCATAGAGGTATTATAAGGTATATAAACCTTTGGAATATGAGTGTAAAAAAATCAAAATTGGTTATTTCTACAAAATAAGTGGAATGTTTACATAGACAGGATAGAAGCAAGTTGCTTTAAAAAGTTGCCATCATATTCAGTGTGGATGAGGCAATTGTAAAAGATTGGGGACAATTTTGAAAAAATATAGGAGGCTGAGATTGTTTCACAGGAAGACCGAACTGGAAATCACAGATAATGCATTTTGGATATAGTGTATGCAACAAAGATGAATTAAACACCAGTTGACATTCCCATTTTTCAGAGTATAATCATTAACACTTGACCCTAAGTAAGTTAGACCCTTCCCAAGGTCACACAGCTGCAAGTGGGGGAGCTGAGCTTTGAATCCACTCTGACTTCACAGCCCAGCTTTGTAACCCTTTGACTCCACTGCTTTTCTTCCTGATCTTCATGCTAATTTGCAAGATGGCAAGGAGCTTATTCCGAGACTCACGATTACCCATGGTGAGAATGCTGCTGCTAGGAAACTGGCTTGCAGGCTGCCGGGGTTCTGTGTATCCCCCAAGTATATGTCAAAGAGGAGAGAGGGTGGGAGTCAGTTGCTAAGGAGGCCCTAGGACTCTTGGAGGTCAATTGGGAGGGGAGGAATTGCTTACCTCAACAGGTAAGATTTGGTGTGGAATAAAACAGATACATTTTAGAAAAAAATTCCTGATACAAATATGTCACAGGAGGACCTACAGTCATATTTAATATGTTTGGTAGCTACACACCTGGGAACCACACACAGGCACCTCGCTTAAACCTTTTAAATGTAGAGCCGAGTTGGTGCAGTAAGCAGTTTTATGCATCCACATGCATCGAAGAGAGAGCACCTGCTGGGGTTAGGTTTGCATGGCTCTCTTGGTTAGTATTCATGCCACAGGTCTTTAGAGACACTTTGGGGCTAACAGGGCATCACTAGAAGTCATGGGCTGTTGAGTAGTCTTAGGTCGCTTTCTTATTCCACTGCGCCTTTCCCTCCAAGCTCCTAATGGTCTCACCAAGCACTTTTTTCTAACTACACAGACGGTGGGTTTTCTATGCCCGAGATCCTGCCTGACAAGGGCCTCTTGAGCTCCCATTCCTGGTTGTTTGGACGTTTCTGATATTTTGGACTTGAACATAACCTGCCCCTTTATGCATTAATGTGTCCCTGAGGCTGTAGGGGGGGAGCTAGTACCTGTTGACTGTGTGGGGAAGGTCACGTGTATGTTTTGAAATTAACGTTTCTTTAATGGCAAGTGGGATATTTTCCTCATTAGGTGAACGAGAGTTGCCCATTACTTCTGTGCTTAGGAAGCTGGGGGTGGGCATCGAGCTTGATAGCTTTCCATCGTGGCTGCAGCTCGTGTGCGGGGCTGCTGCTGTTACACTGAGCGTGTCAGGTGTGGCTTCCTAGGGCCCAGTGCCAGAATTAGTGGCCCCTCCTTGTAGGACAAGGACACATGTTCTCCTTTTTGAGGCCATTGGTTCTCAAAAAGGGCGATTTTGCACCTCAAGGGCATTTGACGATATCTGGAGACATTTCCCGTCAGCATGACTTGGGGTGTGCGACTGGCATCCAGAGGGTAGAGGCAGGGGTGCTGCGACACACCCATAACACACAGGACCATCCGTGACAAAGAGTGGCCTGGTCCCAAATGTCAGTAGTGCCGAGGTGGAAAGCCCCTGCTGCAGGTGACTGGCCTGCCCCTTTGCACCGGCCTCCTGCAGGGGTGGCAGAGAGCATGCTCATGGCCAGTGGGCAGTCTGCCTCCTAATTAGCCTTCCAACAATATTAGCCCTCACAGGGGCCGAGAGAGGCACAGTGACTTATTGTAGCCGTGCGCTTCCACCAGGCACTTCTTAAGTCTCGCTTCCTCCAGCCCTTCCCCCAGCCCTTCCCCCTCTGCCGCAGAAGCCAGGCCTGACAGATCAGCTTTTCAGCCCTCGCTGGCCACCTGCGCACTGTGGGCCCTGCGAGGGCCTGTCCATTAGCCCCCCACTGCGTGGGGAGATGGCAGCCGCCTGCAAATGAGGCAGTGTGGAGCGATGGGACAATGCCACTTGCTGGATGCCACTGTCCCGCCTCTCACTGCAAAGCCACTGTGGCGAGTGGCAGTCTGAAGGGTATAACCATGTCAGATTTTTGTGGGGCAGGATCGGAGGCTCTACTCTTCTTATCCTCCCCCCATTTGCTCCCAAATGGGCATTAAACGGTTTGTATTTTGTTTGCCACTTTAATGTGCCTCTTTGTCCTTGGTTGGGAATGTCTCCAGCTTGTCATAGTGGGAAAGAGACTTCTGGTTTCCATAAAATCAGGGCTTAGGTCTTCGCTCTACCACTTTCAAGCCCTGTGGCCCTCAGTATGTTTTTCCATTTGTACCATGGAGATAATAATTCCTGCCTCATAGGATTGCTGCAGACTGTGGTCCCTGCACCATTATTAGGTATCCCCCAGCCTGACTGTGAGCCAGCCAGGCCCAGGCCCTTCATCATCTTTGGAATCACTTTAATCCTTGCTGCATGGCAGATAGGCACTTATCATGGGGTACATTGTATTCCTCCCAAAAGATATGTTAAAATCCTAACCCCTGGTACCTGTGAATGTGACCTTATTTGGACATAAGGTCTTTGCAGATGTAATCAAGTTAAGATGAGGTCATTAGGGGTGTCCCTAATTCAATACGACTGGTGTCTTTATAAGAAGAGAGAAATTTGGACACAGATACATATGTCTCATGTGAAGATAGACACACGGGGAGAACGTCACGTGATGATGGAGAGAGAGTGGAGCAATGCATCTACCAGCCCAGGATTGCCAGTCACCACCAGAGTGAGGAAAAGGCAAGGAGGGATTCTTCATCGCTGGGTCTCAGGAGCATGGCCCTGCTGACACCTTGATTTCAGACTGCTATAGCCTCCAGAGCTATGAGACCATAGATTTTGGTGGTTTTCAGCCAACTGGTTTGGAGTGCTTTGTTACAGCAGCCCTAGGAACCTAACACATTTCTCAGCAAACTGTTGTGAACTTTGTTTCATAGAAAAATTTTTTTTTTCATAGAAATTTGTTTCAAAACACAGAGTACCTGCCCCAGCATTCACACTTTGATTGTCTAGCCTTGGACTTTAACTTCTTTCTTTCCATTGGTTGTCTCCTTTGCAGATCATTCCATTTAGATTGCAGGCTGATTTTGTGCTACTTTTAAAATAAAAACTTTTGCTTGTTATGGGAGAAAGAGCTTACATGTACCACAGTGAGAGGAATTAAAATTTTTGCCATAAAGTATTTGTGCATCTCTCAGCAGCAAGGGCTGGACTTACATTTCTTTTAGCAACGAAGTGAGTCCTGGTGCCAGGAGAAAGCCTGAGAGGTCATTGCACCCTCCTTCTTCCTCTTTGAACTGACAAGAAGCAGAACCTAAGCAGAGCAGCTATAAAAAGAAGGAAATGTACATTCTTGCAAAATGGGAGCCCCAGGTTCAGGGAGGAGAGCAGGCTCTGGGTGTGTTAATTTGGCAGCTCAGCAAGGTCACTGGGGACCCAGGCCTTTTCTGTCTTCTGTCCGTAGGATGAGCCTCATCCAAAGGCAGGTGTCCCCATCACCATCATGATGGCAAACTGCAGCATCTGGGCAGCCTGCTTCCTGTTTGCATCCTCTGGGGTCTCTCTTTAAGACCAGGGAAATTATCCCTGGAGGCCCGCCCAACAACTTCCTCTCTATCTTTGTCCCATCCCTGGACCAGCCACTGCCGAAGGGGATGGAATTAGATTGCTGGCCCAGACTAACCATCTGAGGACGAATGGACACTGGAGATTCGACCACAGTGCCCCTCTGCACTCTCCAAATTAGCAGCTTTTACTCATCTTTGGTAGACAGAAAAAGGGCTCCCACAGATGTCCATGTCCCCATCCCTGACACCTGTGACTGTGGTACCTCACATGGCACAGGAGCTTTGCAGATGCGATTCAGTTAAGGGTCTTGAGATGAGGTGTCTCTCCTGGTGGGTCCCAAACAAGCAGGAGAGGGGAGGATCAGAGTCAGAGAGAGTTGTGAGGGCAGAGCTGAGGTTAGTGAAAAGATGCTACCCCACTGGCTTTGAAGATGGAGGAAGGGGCCAGGAGCCAAGGGATGCTGGTGGTCTCCAGAAACTGGAAAAGGCCGGGAAACAGATTCTCCTCTGGAGCCTCCAGGAGGAAGGGAGCCTTTCTAGTGTCTTGATTTTAGCCTGGTGAAACTGATTTTGGACCCCTGGTGTCCAGAACTGTAAGATGGTAAATGTGTGCTTCTTTAAGCCGCTGAGTTGGTGGTAATTTACTACAGCAGCAATAGGAAATGAATACACAGTTGTTTCTCTAGGCTGACCTTGAATCAATACAGACCTTTTCTATTATCATAAGAATCTCATATTTACTCTTATTTATTTTGAATCTTCTATAGTGTGCACATAGAAGATACACAGACATTTACACATTAAACAAAAGATAAACCCAGTTCCTGGTCTCGCCTCCAGGTACAGCCAGCCTAGTGATTTGCTCTTAAAATGATAAATGTTGGTTCCTTCACTCAGCACTAGTGCTGGGTGCAGGGCGTATGGAAACAAGTAAAATCGTGTCCTCACTCACAAGGTGCTGAGTGTATCAACCAGCCATTTGACTGCCATAAATATTCTCACTGTCAAATCGGAGCTCTTCCAGATGTCTGATCTGTCTTTGTAGCTAGAACCAGTTTCCTCTGAAGCTTTTTCAAACCTGCTGATTTATTTTTTAAGTTTTAGCAAGGGTCAGGAAGAACGCAGGACGTTGTTATGCGCGTCCACAGAGAGAGCTATTTTTAGGGTGCCCCATGTTGCCCAGATCAGCAGTAATGCGAAGGGATGGGTCCCGGGATCTGTGGAGGATGTCATCTGCCTGTCTTCTGCCCTCGTGCCCAGTTGGACAGAGACACTGCTGTTCAGAAGTTTTCTTTGTGGTTCTCTGTTTCCTCTCCCTGGGCCTCCTGGGCGGCAGAGGCACCGTCGTGGGGCACACGCAGCGCGTGTAGAAACTGCTTGCAATCCTAATAGGCCAGCTGGTTCCGGAAAGCCTTGGGCTTTCCTGGGGATGATAAATAACTGGCAGCCATCTATGGAAAATATCTGGGGAGGTAACAGAAATAGTGGAGCAGAGAAATGGAAGGAGGAAACTGAGCTTCGAGGTGATCTTTTCCAATCACAGAATCCTGTCCTGAGGAAACTGAAGCTTGGTGATCAGCAAAGCAACTGTCCTTCACTTACCTGTCTGTGGCAGCTCAGCAAGGACTGGAGCTCGAGCCCCTGGTGCCGGTTGGACAGTTCTAGGCTCAAGAACCACAACTGGAGAGCTGGGCTGTAAAACCCTAGCCCCCTAACAGTGTGTAGAGACTTAAGTCTCGCGGTGTGTTCTAGGCTCTCGGCTCCACCCCTTCCCGTCTCCCTTTGTCACAAGTGCCCGTTCGGCACGCAGACTCTGGAGGGTCCCCTGGGTTGGACTCCCACTTACTAGCAGTGTGACCTTGAACAAATTACATAGGCACTTCTGTCTACAAAACGGGAATGATGATCATCGCCACGCAATTGGGACAGTTGGGAGGATTAAACAGTTCATGGTGCAGAGGGCTTATCCGAGGTCCCCGCACGAATTCTGCTCTGTACAAATGACTCACCTGCCCGCGAACTTAACCGTCGCCCAGCATTTAGCTGACCACGTGCTGTTCCTTCATGCGGCACTGTTGTGTGGTTTATTTAACCCGCTCCCGGGAATGGGATTTTGTTCCAGTTTTTCACTGGTGTAAACAGAATTTCGATGCCTAGACTCCTAGGTAAGGATTTGCTCTCATCCTTGATTATCTCCTCAGGTTCAATTTCTCAGAGTAGAATTGCCCGGTCAAGGAGGGGATTTTTTAAGGATTTTCTAGATAGATGCTGCCAAGTTTTCCCCCAGAAAAGTACTCGTTTACCAGCAGTAAATGAGCATGCCAATTTCCTTGCATGGCCAGGTTATTAACTTTTAATCAAATGAAGGCCCAGGAAAAATAGGCGATATTTCCCTGGGGATAAAGTGTTCCCTGTCCTTGCTTATAAGCAATAAATGCTTAAGAGAACCTGCCGGCGAGCGCTCCTGTGAAAACAGCGCCCTCTGCTGGCCCCCCTGGTGGAGAGGTATGAGCGGTGCCAGATGGTGCTGCTGAGGCGATTACTTAATGCCTGAGAGTAGCTGCAGGTGCCAGGAGCTAGAGGACATTTTTCAGATTTCTAGCCGTTTAAACAGCCTCAGGTGACGTTTACGTCTTGTTCAGGTTGGTTTACAGCTGTGCTTCTCAGCTTGTGGGGGTGTTTTCCCCAAGAAACACATTTTTGGGTGTCACCAATTGGGGGGCTGCTACTGACTTCTAGTAGACAGTGGCCAGGGATTCTGCTAAACATCCTTCAATGCACAGGACTGCCCCCAACCAAGAAGTCACCCGGCCCATATGTCTGCAGTGTTAAGATGGAGAAACCCTGTTGTAGAGAATTGCTTAGGAGATTTCTCTTTTCAGATTAAGATAAAATATAGAAATATTAACATATAATACCACTATTATTGCTAATACTTTTTTGGTTCTGGAAACCTGTTAGCTTGGCAGAATAAAATGGAAAATAGCTGGAACGTAAACAGTACATCAGTATTTCTAGAAGGCAGAGGGGAACGTACAACCCGTAATCACGCCGTGAGGACTAATAAGGGAGGGAATTTTTCTCCTGTTCGTTTGACTTGGTTGAACCTGCCATAAATTCCTGCGGCTTTCCCTTGAAGGCCTCATCTGCTAAAAATAGTGCTTTATTTGACATTTCCCCCCTGACTTCGCGAGCCCCAGTGTTTTCATAACATTTATAATTAATTGTGCTTCCCAGTGTCGGTGCAGAATTGCCATCTGTAGTTGCAGTTTGCTCCCCCCTCCCCCACACCCAAGTCGATGCTGATTCCAGCGTAGTTTCTAAGGGGCAAGGAAGGGGAACCGCAGGAGTAATCTTAGAAAGGGTGTGCCTGAAGGGAGAAGTATGACAAGAATTTCGGGAAAACGGAACTCTGTTGCAGTTTACTTCAGCATTTGCTGAGTGGGAGGACCTCTTGCCCTGGTGTTGCCCAAACCCATTAAAAAATTCTCTGTTGTTTTATTTGGTTTTAGCCTTGCTGTTCTTTGAAATGCTTGTGTGTGTCCTGAAACAGCTGGAATGGCCTTATTAGCTGTTCTATAGAATGCTAACAGGGTTATTTTGCCAGAAGAGGGGGGGAAAACTACGGCTTTTCCCTAAATATCAGATACTATTTTCATCATCTTCCTTGGGAAGTATTTTTCAAACTATAGATGATTGATGCATTAGTGGGTTGTTAAAATCAATTTCTGGGTCACAATCAGCATTAAAAAAAATTAGAATAGACGATGTTAGAGGGTATTGTATATAGTAAAGGCAGCTTTTGTTTTGGTGAGTATGTAAAAATATGCCACCATTCATACATATTTACACGTGTATGTGTGTGTGAGCTTGAGCACACATGTGCATGGTGAAAAGTCTGAAAGACATTGGCTTGGGTTTTATAACATGATGAAATTTGACTTGTTTTTAAATTCTTTCATTCCCTTTTATAAGTATTTCAGTGATCCTGACTTGTCTCACATCCTCAGCTTTGCCTCTTGCATTTTCAGGTGGCACCAGGGAGATTGGCTCTGCCCTCACCAGGATGTGCATGCGGCACAGAAGCATTGAAGCCAAGCTGAGGCAGTTTTCGAGGTGAGGAGCATGGTCCCCCCAGATCTCAAAACGCTGTTGCCAAGTTCGGGTTAAGGAAGTGCTGAGATGTGGCAGGACTCTGTCAGTGTGAGGAGCCCCCAGGCCCCCTCCCCTGCAGGAGGCTCTTGAAGAGGAGCTGGCACTGGAGAGTGAGGCGTGCCCTGCTGTCCTGTCCCCTGTGTGTTCCCTCCTGACCCACCGCAGAGCACTGTGGAAGCTCAGAGCCCTCCACGCTGTCTGCCCCTTGCCTGTTTTACCAGCATCCTGAGTGGGCAGGAATGGCAGTGACTGGCATGGGGACTTAGAGTTGCTGGTGTTCAAATGAGAATGGACATTGGACATTTTTCCAAGCTGTTCAGCATAATTCAGCAGTTTTGCACGGTTCTGCTTTTTGGGTAGCAAGTTCCATGAGTGGCTGCTGAAGTGAAATGGCTCTGACCCTCTCAGGAGGGCCCCCATGGGAGGGCCCACAGCAGGAAGCACTGAGGGTCAGAGCCTCAATTGGCCGCTCCATGCTGTAGTCTTGACTAGGACCTCAGCCCCTGTGAAATGGGGATGATAATTTCTGGAGGGTTTTTGTGAAAATTAATGAAATATCCACACATGTACAACAGCAAGCACGTGGCGTAGGGAAAATAGAAAGCTAGCTTCTTTCCCTCCTCCTCACACCTGGATAGTGCTCCCCAAACCACACAGTGCCTCCACTCACGTACGTCATCTTGACTTATTCTAAAGCCAGTCCTATGGCACCTCACCCCATTTTAGTGGTAAGGAGACACCACTTCGACAGCCACTGTTTATTGAGCAGCTTCTATGTGCCAGGCACCTCCTTAGCTATACGGGACATAGTGGTAAATAGGACCACATGCTGCTTTCACGGAGCTTACACACTAGACACTAAATAAACCTGCTATGTCAGGTGGCAGTCAGTGACATGAGGTGAAGTACATGCGGGAGGGCATGGGTGGCCACTGTTAGACACAGGGTGCTTACTTAGGGAGTAGCTATTCAGAAGGAAGATTGGAGCAGAGACCTGGAAAGAGTAAAGGTGTGAGCTGTGTTGATGGCTGGAGGAAGTGTGCGAGGGAGGGAATTGCATGCTGACCCTCATCAGAAAAGGAGGGAATTGAACCAAGAACTTGGAGATTTTCAAAGAGCAGTCTGAGAGCAGCTTCTGAATAGCTCTCACCAGTGCAGTTAAAGCAATTGATGGGCTTTTTCTACAACAGCTCTATGACGTAGGGATGGACCAGTTTTTCTTCTGTTGCACAGATGAAACGCTTGGTTCCATGACTTGCTTGACTCCTCTGTGTGGGGAGCCACCTCTCCATGGAAGTTAATGCGGTCTCTTTGGGATACGGCAAAAATGAGTGGATTGTACCTGGAGACACCTGCACCCTCTGATGCAGGAGCTGGTGGTCCAGCTTCTCTTTCTCGAGGCTGCCCACAGTCAGCCCACATTCATGACTTAAAATCCTGAATGCGCAGCAGAATCATGTGGGTCTTTTTCAAAATAGTCATGGGTGAGCCTCACCCTCAGAGTTTCCATGAGCTGTGGGGTGAGGCTTTTCAGAGGCTCCAGGTGCTTCAGCCGTGCAGCCAGAGGGAGACCCCACTGGTATGCAGCACTGCTTGTGAATAAAAGCATTAAATCTAAATGGGGGAATGAGAAGAGAGGTCATTTCTATCTGTCTCACATAAAGCTTTGTAACAGTCATTGAAAAGCATCCTGAAAATAAGCTTGTTACAGAATCGGGGATTTGGATGTGAACTTGGGCTTGTATGCTGCCTTGTCTCACTTCAGATAATCGTGATTTTGGTATATTTTGACAACCAAATGTCAATCTTGACAACAGAAATACATCTGTTTCTCCTTTTCTTTCCCTTTTGGTAAAAGTGCTTTAATCGATTGTCTGATAAACCCACTGCAAGAACAGATGGAAGAGTGGAAGAAAGTGGCCAACCAGCTGGACAAAGACCACGCAAAAGGTACAGGGCACGCCGTCCGATGTGGAATAGCTCCAAGAAGAGCTGTGGGATGTTCCCAGTGCTGCCTGGTGCCTCTGCTGCGTTCCCCGGTGTCCCCAAGGGCCCGCTCTGTCCCCACATAGCCTGTAGGCATTTCAGGGTTGGAAGATGAGGAGTTGAAAGTGACTCCATGGCAGGACCCATTGCTGGTGGTTTGGCTTCAGCAGCAGCCGCCAGCCTGATTGCTCAGCTGTGATCAGCTGAAGTAAAAGTGAATTGTAATGCCAGGCTAACTGCCAGATTCGTACTCAAGGCATTGCAGCCCATTTTGAAAACGAAACCTTTAATGATATAAGCTAACCATGGGCCTCCTGCCTGGAAATGGCCATCTCAGTACCTCCTGTGCCAGGCTCTGGGGACAGAGTGGTCCAGATGGGCACCTTGCCGTCGGTCTTCCTGCAGCCAAAGGGCAGGGGTGCTGGCAGTGTGGAAGGGGCAGGAGACATTGCTCCAGGGATCACACAACCTGCAGTAAGTGCTGGGGAAGGAAAGCATGTGGGGAGATTGGAGCGCATAAATCTGGAAAGAAAGTGTTGACCAACAGGTGATTTTAAGAGCATTTCATTGAGAGCTCTGTGAGCTTCGGGCAAGGAAGGGAAACATTGGGAATAACTGAGGGAACTGGTCGGGTTGGCAGTTAATTGAACACAAGGGCAGCAGAGGAGAGAAGTGCCAGAGGTGATTTGTTTTAGGGGTCCACGTTTGGGTGACGGAGATGCCAGCAGCAGAAATGGGGTCGTCCAGAGTGGGCATGGACTGGGGGCAGAGGACGGGAGGGGGTTCTCGGGAGCCAGGGGGACACGGTGCATGTGGACTGCCCTCCTAGGTGTCCACAGCGTCCGGCCTCTGTATTAATGTGAAAGAGAGGCAGCTGGGTCTTTCCCAGTTCTTCCCTCGTGGTCTAGGTTCTCCCTCGTGGCTCACGTTCTCTGGAACCGTAACATCTGGCCAGTGTCTTGCCATGTGGGTCCTTTTTCAGGAGATTTAGACCTTAGGGAAGTGGATAACATTGAAAATATTTCCTGATACTTGAGCTGAGAAATTGTGAATTTTTCATTTTTAGTAAAATATTCCCAAATACCGTCTTTCCTCGAAGCTGATATGAACGAATACTTTGGGGAAAGACCGCAGTGCCTTTTGTTGTTCATCTTGTTAATAGCACCTCTGCTCTAAGACGTCATCATGAGGCTTTCATCCTGTGATAGTCCGATAAAGCTGTTTATTATATGTCACAGTTTATGCTTTCAGTGATGAAAGCAGCAGCTGTTCCAAAAATATTTTCTGTTGAGCAAAGTGGTAAAATGATTCACTATTCTGCTTTCTCTTAGAATATAAAAAGGCTCGTCAAGAGATAAAAAAGAAGTCCTCAGATACACTGAAACTGCAGAAGAAAGCAAAAAAAGGTAACTACGAATTCTACAGGTAGTAGTGTTACTTTGGGGGGAGCGCATTTGCCTGGCTCGCCTTGGAGGCAGTGTTGGATTCTGACTCCCTTGCGTGAGGCCGCAGAGCAGCCGGGAGCGGGAGACGCCGCCTGAGTTCCTGTTCTCAGGGCAGAGCGTCTCTTCATTTGAGGTCCTTGCAGAGTTGTACTTGACTCGTTCCTTCCCCCCACCTTTGTCTCCAAAATTTGACAGTTGCCACATTTATTGCATGTTATAATGGAACCTATAAATTTCTCGGAAGCCTTGGAATCGTGCACAAAAGCCTTTATGCAAATGTTCTATTGTAATTATTACAGAAATTATGTCAGTTCCTCCTCCATCTCGCACAGCCTGTAATCTCCGAAACCCTTTATTAAGTCTTGTGAGAGTGTTGAAATGGCTGCCATGGGAGCCGGGAGTCGTTGCTAATAGGGAGATTTTCACATGGTCGTGAGGGTGGGGGCTCCGTAAGGGAACACAGATGGTCGGGGTGCCCTCCCTGCTCAGCGTCCGCACGCCAGCCCCTATTGGGCCGTGACCCAGCTTTGCTCCCCGGCACCAGCCGGGAGGTTGAGGAGCGAGATCTGGCTACATCCACTTTGCAGGCGTCCGTAACATTTTACCAAGACCTAAAATGCAGGCACTCTCTCTTGATCTTGAGAAGGTGACACTCCTTCCAGACTATACTTCTTGACACCAAGTTTTTTAATTTGCTGCATCACAACTGATTAGATGGACTTTTCCATTAGGCTGCTCTATGGGCGAAGTTTGGCATTTATTTGGGACAATCTTTTGAGGTCAAAATCCCCAAAACCAAATTTCCTCTTCCCTCAACAAGCATTTATTTATTTATTTATTTTTGAATTAAAAGAAAATGGTTTGGTGGAAGAGAATTGAAGACAGGACAAAGTTTTGGCATTTCTAAAAAAATGTCCTCCTACTTCTTATAAAAACTGTAAGACCATTTCAAGTGAAAGGCAGAATTTTCACCTTGGTCAGGTTTTCGGTTACTATCGGCCCCAGTTGTTTCTTTTGGATGTGTTTTCCTGATCTTGGTGCTTCTCAAAATTATCTTCTGTCCAGCTAGGGCACCTGGGAGCGAGTGGGTGACAAGGGTTTGTGGCTAGTAAGTAGCATTGTAGCAAGTCTGGAGGCGAATGTTTGTAAACGATGCTGCCACATAGTCCATCGAACCTGAGGTCCCGGGGAAGTGCAGGCTGGTAAAAATGTGGAGCTGATCTCCACCTAATCGACAGCGTGGCAGCTTTGAGATGGGAGAGATTATGGGCTTAGAGGGAGTGTCCAGGGAAGACGTTTATGGCTTGGAAAAGGTTTGGGAGTTTGGTGGAAAGGATGAGGTAAGAAAAAGCAGCTGTTTTCCCCTTGCTCTTCCAGACTTCTCTTTTCAGAGGCCTTAAGTTCTTGGCTGCAGTGATAATCCTTTGATCTGACTTCTACATGGAGGCTGAAACAGTCCTGTCTGTCACTTAAAGTCGCTGGTGTTGCCCAGTTGTGGAAGGTGGACCCACAGGGGAGGCCTGAGAGTTGACCGCGGTGCAGCGTGAAGGAAGCTCCTGCAGCTAGGCTTGCCCAGCACTGGCTCAGGCCGCCGCGGGAGGGGAGGGCCGCGAGCTTCCCATCAAGGTGCTGATGGAAAGATCCAGGGCGCATAGGGTGCTGGCCTGTGGGGCATGAAGGGTGCTCTGGTCCTGAGACTTGGGAATAACTGGCACTTAGCCGTGAGGTTTCTCGGGGTACTTGGGCCTGAAGGTTGAGAGGAGGGAAGCTAGGACCCACAGCATCTGTCTTTTCCATCCCAGCCACATGTCTGGAGGTCTCAGGCGCCATACCCTTCCCAGACTAGGTGGCGTGATTGTGTACGTATGTCTATAAGCCAAGTCAGACCAGTAGCTTGGAATGTTCTGGATGATTTTCTAGTTACTCCAGAAAACAGTTTTTTATGTCTTTACTTTATAAACGAAATCTTTTTTTTTCTTCTAAAATATATCATTGCTTTTTTTTTTTTTTTTTTTTACCAACTGTTCATATTTGTGTATTTCTGGGGTGCATAGAGCCTTCTAGAAGGGACAAGAGTCATCATTCTGAGTGAATGTTTGGGATGGAGTGCTCTGTATGGCCTGAAAATGGGCTAGAAATGCTGTAAGTTACAGGGCAGAAGAGATCTGGTTATATGAGGCTGCCAGTTAACTTGGGTCTGGTTAGCTGAAGTTTCCCTAAGCCTCTCTGTTACATCTCCCTCAGGTGGCAGCTACCTGGACTCTTGGTTTATAAAGTGTTAGTATTTCCTCTGAGATTTACAACATGTATTAGGATGGACAAATGCTTGGATAGGTTTCTTTTATCCTGATGGAATGAATCTGATTTATACAGCCAAACGTTCCCCTTACTGTGTTTCAGGAGATAATCAATCAGGCCTTTTTCAAAAGCTATAATCTTTGATCTAAACATTCTTCTGATTCTCCTTTTCAAAATCGTACATGCCCTTATGCCTTTAAGCATGGTTTGAGCACTGCCCTTGACACAGGCAGACACATCTGGGATCTGTTTTGTGTGTGTGACTAGTTTACCTTAATTCTCACCCTGCAGATACCTAACCTTTGCTCACACTCTTTGACTTTTTTTTCTATCATATAGAGAGTGGTCATTTTTAATGTATAGGTACTCAAATATTACTATAAAAAATACTCCTAATTTTTTTTGGTTTTGGTTAGACTTTATCTGAAAATCATTTTAAAGCAGCTTGCCATAATCTCCAGAATGGGTGAATGTACCTGTTTTTGTGGAAGGCAGGCTATTGAACACCTACTAGGAGTAAGCACTAGGTAGGAAGTTGGGGGCCGGAGAGACTGTCCTCTCCCTCTGAGAAGTTCCAGGCTAGTGCCCAGGGTCAAGGGCACAGGACAGAGCCAGCTGGTTGGCAGGTGAGGGGACTGGACAGGCCGCAGGCAGGTGGGAAGTGAGGAGGAGCTGATCCAATAGCCCCAGTCTCCGAACGGCATCTCCTGAGCCCTCTCCCTGCTGCTTGGTGTCAGCTGATGGCCTTAGGGTCCTGGACTTGGCCACAGCCCATCTGGAAATAAGGATTAGATGTGGGAAACATTTTATGTTGTTTCCCTGCTTTTGCCACCTTACCGTACAAAGTCACAGCCTTATTTCTCATTTAACTCCCATATTATTAATTTCAATTTTAAAAATGAATTACGGTAAAGCCTCTGTTTCAGTCTATAATGACTAAAAGTTTATCAGGGACTTTCTTTGAGAGACCTGGAACATTTTATTACATTCACCCTTGCGCCTGACATTTAAATAGTCGAATCTATCATGTTTCACCAGAGGCTGCAAAGGTAATATTTAAATCTAATAAACAGACTCACAGAGTTCCAGACTAGCATATTACTTGCTTTTATACTAAAATTTTAAATTCTTTAATTATTTTTTTCATTTCTACCCCAGCTCAAACTTTGTATCCTAGATTTTTCCTAGTTACAATAAATGACATTCAAAAGGGTTTCTTGGTAAAGCACCTTAATTGACTTCTCTTGGGAACACAGTCTTCATCTGTCTTTTTAGAACCGTTGCTGTATTGTCATGGGGTGATGATTACTAACTGGGAAGAGTTCTGTTTAGATGAGAAGGAAAGAGCATTAGCGAGTCAGGGAGGGGACCGTGGATATTAGCTCTTGGGAGATGTGGGTTGAGTCATCCTGATGTAAAATTTGGTGGCTGCGTGGACTGTTGAACACGTGAAAGAAAGGTAAGACCGCTGCTCGAATACCAGTTTGACTTTATTATTTTCCTTTTTGTGTCAATTGTGTATCCTGCACTTTCTCACCGTGCACCCCCGCCAGTGGAAGCTCTCGGTAAGTCTACCATCCAAATCTCTGGTGGCTGGTCATGGTGTGGGCTTTCCGTGGTTGTCCAGACCTATGCTAGTGGCCCACGATCTCCTACCAGCTCAGAACAATCAATGGTGCCTACTTAATTTTTCCACAACTTTAAGAAAATTATGTGTGTGTGTGTGTTTCGATCACTTTCTTCCTTCGATGTTTCGCTCTTTAACGGGTTAGCACGACATTCTAAGAGCCTTTGCATCATCGTAATCCAGTTTTAGACTCATGGAAAGAAGAAATACAGAGTGATTTAAACCCTTCTTTCCCCAGGAATAAATATATTTATACATACATATATATCTAAGAGCATATATGTGTGTCTGTTTATATCAGAAACAAAACCTGTAGGGCCACAATCAATAAGTCCCCCAAAATAATCCTAATCAGATTTGGTTGTATGAAGCTGGCAAAGTATCTTTAACTTTGTCCCCCCAAAACCAGAGAGTTCTGTTCAAAACCAAGAATTCATTTTAAAAATTTAAAACCAAAGTATTTCTTATTTCAGCCGAGTCTGTGAAATTGTTCCCTTCAAAATACCTGATCCTCAGATTCAGTGATCGACACGACTCTTGCCTGAATGTTGAACCTCATGCTGTGGGTGATTTTGCTACTAAACCTTCGAGTGCTTTGGGCGTCTTGTGGCTGTCCGTCTGTCTCGGAGGGGCCTGTCCCTGAAGTGTCCCAGTGGTTGACCTGCCCGCGTGTGCCTGCGTATCTGAGCGTTCACACTGAGCAGTTCCAGAGGGGTGTTTGGGTTGGATTCTGTCCCTGACAATGAACCAGAGCCACACAGGTCTCCCCTGACAGGCGGGGACACAGCTCTGCATCGACGTCCCCTCACGGTGCGTTGGGCTATTCTTCCCCAACTTTAAAAATGACGATCCTCATGTTGTGCTGGTGAAACAGCTGGGACAGTGTTTAGTGGACCTTTGGAAGGAGGGTGAGACCGCACTTTCTATGCTTATTGGGATATAATTCATGTAACGTGGCCTTCGCCGTTTTGAAGTGTCCATGCCAGCAGCTTTCAGTGCATTCACAGTATTGCGGGGCCGGTACTGCCATATAATTTCAGAGCATTTGCAGCACCCCAGAAAGTCACCGCCTGCCTTTTAAGCCATCGCCCCCTGCTCTCCGTCCCCCGCCCCGTTGCCGAGGGAAGCTGAGAGATTGTGCTGTAGTTCGAGACCTGACATGGGTATAAATGACCCTTTTATCTTGCCCCAGGTTCGGGACTAGGCAGAGGTGAGTGGGGACCCAGTCATTTAAGACTTGACTTTCAGGACTGTGTGGAAAGTCCTTGAAGACTTCTTGGCTTCTAGAAAATTCCACCATGACAGTGTCTATTTGGATTAGATAGTAGCCTGACTGGAATCTTCGTTAGCAAGTGGCTTTTGTTCAGGCAAGAGGTGACAGTGGCCAGGGCACAGGGATGGAGAGGTGAATGGGTTCAAGAGCTGTGTAGGAGGAAAGTAAGGGAAAGGAGGGGCTGAAGGGGCTGCAGGCTTCTGGATCTGGCCACCGGGTGGAGGACGGTAGTGTGTTTCTTTAACCACATGGGAGGAATCATCTTGATGACGTGAAGATTCTCAGAGAGACAGGTTGGCGTGAGATGGTTTCCGGTTCCCTGACTGTCCTGTGTTAGTCTTTGCATCAAAGGACACTGATTGCTCAGGACCAGCGAATCTTGATGATGAAACCCCTACCTTTAGTGGGAGGGTCATGGGATCTTTCAGATTTCTGTGCATCAAAGAGGACCTCAAACTGAATGCTTATTTTTTTTAAAAAACTCACTGTGCCCCTGCTGAGGTGCCCAGTGTTAGAAGGACAGCTTCAGGGACGCTGTGTGGCCGCCGACAGTGTCTGATGCTTACCCAGTGCCCACCACGTGCTGGGCATTGTGCCAAATGCTTCATGTGAATGAGGTCATTTGGTCTCAACAACCATCTGAGCTAGGGACTGAGTATTTTTCACAGCTCACAGATGAGTGGAAACTGAGGCACAACGTGTTGAAAGAATAACAGAAGTTGAGTTTGAACATTTTTAAGTCAAAAGGCCTCCAGTCTATCTTTTGACCTTTCGCTGTTTCCACTTTGGGGACAGTCAAGAACTGTTGCGGGAATTAGGAGATGTATAGAGGTGTAACGAGAGCCGCCTTTGGGTTGGAAACAGGAAGTTTTCATTCCAAATTCGAATCCCTGGCCTCACCTTGCACGCCCGTTTCTCTGTTTATACCCCATATTTCACCGACTCGAGGAGGCCATCACTCGTAAGATGCACCATTATTTTCTAAACCACAAAGAAAGAAACCCCTGCTGATTAAACTACGATGACACACCATTGATTGTAGGACAGACGTAGCTTGATTTGTGAGGTGCAAAAATGTGAAAAAGTGGGCATGTTAGAGTGAAATACAGTATTTGTGTCAGGAGCAGATGGGAGTCATTTTGTGGGATTCTAACAGCTTCCTCAGACGTCTGTCTCAGGAAAAGAAACGCCTCTGGATGTTTCTCTGACGGCGCTCCTGGCCCGGTGTGGCCGGCCGTTCTCCGCTGGGAAGCCCTCAGCCTGAGCGTGGCGTCCGGCGTGGCCCAGCCGCAGGCCCGGGTGGGAGGCTCCTCAGCGTGCTGATCTCGCCGACTGGCCTTTTAATCGGGCTGTGGGCGGGTGCAGACCGTTTAGCTCCTGACAGCTCGTTCCTAGGGCTTCTGTTTGCTGTGAGCATGAAGCGGGGCTTCTGAACCAGAAAGACCGAGGGTTGGGGCCCCCCCTGTGCAGGCCACTTTGCCTCCCTCAGTCTCAGTTTCCGCCTCTGTCCAAGGCGAGTATTAACTCCTGCCTTGAACATTTAAGTAAAGATTTTAAAAAATAAAGTGTAAATGTTGGGAAGATATGGGATCTTCATTTCATTCCAGAAGCTTTTGTAAACTCTCCCTTCTTATTAAATGGAGAAACCCCATCAAATTGTCTTTTCTTTAAGGGAGCTACTTTGGCTCATGGCATGGTGCCCATTAATACCCCAGGAACATTTTTTGTAAAAAGAACATCATGCAGTTTCCCCTCAGGGAGCAGAGGGCTCCTGGCTTTTGTGCATCAGAGTTCTCCAGTGTGACAACAACCGAGACCTGGAAACTGGCAGAGGGGAGAAATTCTCAAGACTGAGATGACTTAGATTGTGCAGAAAAGGTCACAAACAATCCTTTGCTCAGGAATTTTATCTGGAAAACCCATTTAAGGCACCCTCCCTTCTTTTGGCTGCCTGGCTGTCCTGGAATTCGCTAGTTTTATGGTGTTAGGCCATTTAAGGCCACAACGACTGAGCCAGTGAGCAAATGCAGATGAAGTCCTCCTGTCATCGCTCGCAGGGGCCTGCGGGCCTGCGTCCAGGCAGGTGTGCGGGGTGGGAAGACGGCTGAGCAGGAGCATTCGTGGGGCTTCCGATCAGCAGAGGAGACTGACACACTCAGAGAACTAGAGACGTAGAGATGAAATTTGTCCTGCGGAGTGTCGTGAAGGATGTGTATAAGGAACTTCTGAACTCGCAGAACAGGATCCCGATCTTGAGAGTTTGAGGAGGGCTTGCCTGAGGGTGGAGACCTGCAGGGTGAGCAGGCTAGGCAGGTGGGGGGAGGGAGAGCATCTGTGAAGGTGGGCTGGAGGGTGGGGGGGCAGGGGCCTAACAGGCCTGAGGCTGTGAGAGGACCTGCTGACCCATGCGTGCCCTGCAGGACAGGCCCTGTGAAGGACTCTGGACTTTTCTTGAAAGAAACAGGAGCTATTGACAAGAAGTGATAATATTTGCATTTTGAAAGTAATTTGGGGCTGCTGATTGAAATGCAACCAGGGTGACATATTAGGGGCCCTTGCAGCTGTCCAGGTGAGAAACCAGGACAGCCCAGTGGGGGTGGCGATAGCAGAGGCAAAACGAGAGGACAGCGTGAGTCCATGTGGGAGTTGGAGTGGCCAGGACGTGTGCGGAGGTGTCAGGGACAGCTGGCTGTCTTAATGATGCTGCTGGAAGGAGGGCAGCAGACAGGCTTCTGCACAGTACACCTCTGACTGTGGGCCTGAAAAGACTGCTCTACCTTAAGGCCAGTGCGTCCAACTGGGACGTGGAATCATCTCCTCCACAGTTGTTTTTTTATAAATAATATGTTGTGTTAGTGAATTTAAGAAATAAACATTGTGTTTTTAGGTTATGATATATCCTGAGGAGAAATGTACTCACTGTGACTATAATTATAGCAGTCTTTACAGATGATACTTATTTTAGAATACCACAATTTGAAAGTCCTTTAATTATAACACAATCCATATTTAAAATAAGTGTGCTATAATTATGGAATCATTTAAATTTATGTTTACGAGATTAGATAACACTTACTTCTGGTCACTTTGCTTTTCGAAGTAAGTATATTTTTTAAAGTCAGTGTTATTAATTTCAGATAGGCATGTGCCTTATAACTCGTGAAAGGAAGTAAAGATACACATTCTTCCAATTTCTTAGTTATAGGCTGATAATAAGAGAGATTGTTGCTGAGATCAAAGTTTATCCAAGCTGGTTTGGTCATGCATTATGGAGGGGATTTTTGTTCGTTTGTTTTTTTAATCCTCACGAAAGATATTTTTTGCATTACTTTTCAGAGAGAGAGGAAGGGGGGGAGAGAGAGAGCGAAACATCAATGAGGGAAACATGGGTCGGCCGCCTCCTGCACGCCCCCTACTGGGGATCCAGCCCATAACCTGAGCATGTGCCCTGAATGGGAATTGAACCAGCAACCCTTCTGTGCATGGATGACTCCCAACTAACTGAGCCACACTGGCCAGGGCAAGCATCATGTGTTTTAATCTACTGTCTCCCTCAACTCCCTTCCACCCTCCTCCACTGAAGTTAAGAGCATCCTGACTTGGTCTGCAGCCCTCCCCGTATTGAGGTTAGAATGTCATGGGAGAGGCTGAAAGGCTTCTAGAAGGCCCAAGATCAGCCACGCTGCTCTGCAGGCTGCAGAAGGGCAGGGAACGTTGGCAGCATCCCAGAGCCTCACTGCCAGAGGCCTGTGTCATGTACACATTCGCTGTATGTGGCTTCAGGTGCCCAAGCCAGCATGTGAAATCGAGGAAGAGGAAACCCACAGCTCTCGTAGTGGTGACCCTGGCTTCCCTCCTGGAGCTTGCGTGCTCAAGAGTGAGTGCCGGCTCCCCCAGCAAAGCCCCGGGAGAGAGGGGAGAATGCTTGTGTAGGCCTCCTGGCCGGTAAAACCTCGTGAAACCTACGGCCTGGTGGCCAGTTAGTATGTGGGCATGGCTCCCCCTGCACCCTGGTGGGAGAAATCGAAGCAATGGTGGAGGCCATGGAGGAAGTCACAGCTCATCCTGGGGGGTAGACAGTGACTAAATGAGGGAGTGGGGGGTCACCTTGAGAATAAGCGGGAAGTTCCCAAGCAGCAAATTCTTACGTGATGTAATTGTTGGATACGGTCCCTCCATGGATGCAGAGCTGCAGGTGGTTGTACCTTCCATGTGTGTGCTCACTTGACGAGTGAGAGTTCTACACACAGAGCATTTGCTGTGCCTTATGGACACCTGAGGCATGTCCAGGGGTGACCTCTGACTGCATAGGACTCTCCCTTTATGTGCTGACTCAGAGCTTCATTGCTGCCTTAGAAGTGACTTCCTTAATGAACTCCAGTGACCTCTTTGGCTGGGATGTTCTCGAAGCCTGACCCCTTGCTCCAAATGAAGCCTTCCCATCTGCTATGAGCGAAAATACAGAATATATTCCTACATTGAAGGCAATTTTCCCTGACTCCTTTCTTTTCAAACCAAATGATGCATTTAAAGTTCTCTGTGTCATTCTTAAGAAGGGTACATGATGATGGGTCAGGAGCCTTCCTAGGAGGCCAGGGGCTTTTGTTCATGGGCTCGAGTCAGTGACAGAGGGATCAGGCTGTGCGGGCTCTGTTCTCTCTACCTTTTCCCTGAATGACTCTGGACAAGTCCCTCGCCTTCTCTTGGCCTCAACCTCCCCAGAAACACCAGCAGGTGGGCTTGTATAACCCCTAAGACCACCTCTATCTCTAATCTGTATTTAAAACAATTAAGCATTTGTTGAGCACTTGTTGTATACACACACATGGTATTGTACTGGGGGCTGGGAAAGTCCACGAGCCTGCCTTGGAGAGGTTTAGAAATTCTTCCTCTGGTTTGGATGGTGGGCAGAGCCCCTGCATGGGGAGCCCAGTGTGGAAGGTCACATGCTGGTCCCCCAGGTGGTCACCCTCGTTCCCACCTACCCATCAGGTTTACAGTAGCCACTCCCTCGATGCAAGGCCCTTTTGCCCATGTTTATCTTCTAGAGCAGCAGACTTTGTCCCTAAAGGGCCCGATTGTAAAGTCGTTACAGAGATGCTACCCTGCAGTTATTGCAAGAGTGGGCCCAGTCAGTATGTAAATGATGGGGCGTGGCCATGTTCTGATAAAACTTTATTTATAAAGACAGTTTGCTGACCAAGTTCTAGAATTATTTAAAAGGTTAGCATCCTGTTTTAAACTCTAGAAATGGTTGCTTCTGTGTGGGTCTGTGGACCTGGCTGGACATGGGCCCAGATCAGCATTGACACCACCTTCAACTTTTCCCCAGCTGAGACCTGACTGTAGGTGTTTCTATTATGGGGCTTGTTTTATGGGAAGTGCATTCAGGACTCTCCACTGGGAGTTCAGCTAACTACCAGGGAGTCCCAGGGGCCCCCAGAGCCAGGAGAGCTGATACTGGCCACCCTGCCTTCCGGGACAGAAACTTCTGTGCAAACAGAGGCTCTTTGATTGAGGTTGGCCCAGCAAAGCCAGCTCGTGCCCCTTTTTGGGAACATCCACAGGCCCTCACCTTGTTCACCCTCAAGCCTCTTCAGAATGTTGTCAGAGGAAACCATGTCCCTGGGTTTGGTTGGCAGAGGCTCTGTGGGGTTGCCCAAGGCAAGAGGGCAGGTCAGGAGTTGTCACCCCAAAAATCTTCCTTGTAAGAATAAGCCAGGCTCATGGAGCATTGGCAGTTGGAAATGGCTAGTCGTAGAAAAACCACCTTAAAAGCTACAACTAAATAACTTTTTTTAAGTTTCAGAAAATTGTGGTTTCCATTCTAGCACCCAGTGGAAGAAGGGCCATTGTCCTGGGAGCTGGTGTTTCAATAGCCATGCTGGGGCTTTGTTTTGTTTGCAGGGAGAGGTGACATTCAGCCTCAGTTGGACAGTGCTCTCCAAGATGTCAACGATAAATATCTCCTGTTGGAAGAGACAGAAAAGCAGGCAGTCCGGAAGGCTTTGATTGAAGAACGCGGCCGGTTCTGCACCTTTGTTTCTATGCTGCGGCCAGTGATCGTAAGTCAGTGGAAAGTTCCAGAAGGCCTACAGTGCCAGTTGAGAGGAGACTCTCTCTCCTTCTTTATTTATCCACCTTTCTTGAGTCATTGGGAATCTGCTGTGCATCAGGAATCATGATAGGAGTTTTCATTTATTGATCATGTCTAGAGACCAGTACTTCTCTGTAAGCTGTTGCTTGCCGCATGGCCCACTGCTTGTTCAGTTCCTAGCACCCGTTGTTCCGCTTACATTTCTCCCCAAGTCAAGAAAGCCTAGCTGAGTGGTTCTCAAAGTGTGTCCCCAGGCCAGCAGCATCACCTGGGAACTGGTTAGAAATACACATTCTGGGGTCCAACCCAGACCTGAGTCCCAAACTCTGGGGGTGGGGACCCAGTCACCTGTGTTGTAAACAAGCTCCCCAGAGGATTTTGTGTCCCACTAGCCACGCTGAATACCAAGGAATAACCATGAGAGTAATATGGGAAGAGCCTTAATGAATCACGTAGGTGGTTTTTTTTTTCTTTTTTTCAGTATGACTTTATTGATTTTAGAGAGAGAGGTAGGGAGAGGGAGAATGAGAGAAAAACAATGATTTGACAGAGAAACATCAATTGGCTGCCTCCTGTACACCCCCCACTGGGGATCGAGCCTGCAACCCAGGCACATGCCCCGACTGGGAATCGAACTGGCAACCTTTGGTTGCATGGGATAACACCCAACCCACGGGGCCACACCAGCCAGGGCAAAGTAGGTTTATTTTTTAAATAAATCCTTTGCAAACCATAATTGAGAACTTCAGCTGGAGGTGTTCTTAAAGCCAATAAGAAGACACCAGCTTGCCTCCCTGAGCCCCAGCAAAGTGCCTGAATAGGACCTGTTCCCCTGAGCTAGAGCTTTCCCATGGTCATTCCTGCCTAGGCCACAGCCCCAGCTTGGCACTCGGTAAAGTGAATAACTGTTTCTGCCGTAGTCCCGCGTTCCTGCATCACTCACCATTTATTAAGGTTGTAATAAAAACAAAGAGGGCATTTAACCTCTGTTGAATACACGTGTCACAAAGCTCTCTAAGATCTAGACCAAAATACCTGCTAATTGTGTCGTCGTTGAGTGACTTCAGAGGAGCCCCCCCCCCCCCCCAACTTATGGAGGGGCTGGGCTGTGGGACCTGTGAGAAGACACAGGCAGACCTTCCTAGCTGGCCCATGAGCTTGCCTTGGCCTTGGATCGCCACTATCTGGGGCACACAGGCCACCCCAATTATGGCAGATTTCCTTTTCCTTTCCATTTCCCCAAAGAAAGGGCTGGTAGTGCCTTCAGCAAAGATGTCCCAGTCTCAGGGGGCTTTTCTGAAGAGTCAAAAGAAAGGGTCAGACAGTGACCTTAATAAAAGCGGTTGGACCAAGACAATGAAGGGAGCCACTCGCAATGATGACGTGCTGTGAATCCCTGTCATTCAGGAAGAAGAAATCTCGATGCTGGGGGAGATAACTCACCTTCAGACCATATCGGAAGACCTGAAAAGCCTGACCATGGACCCCCACAAGCTGCCCTCCTCGAGTGAGCAGGTAGGAATGTTGGTTAAGCACTCGGGAGAGTGAACCAAAGAGATGAGCTTCAAGGTCCTGAGGGTCCCTGAGCCATCCTCCTGCTCAGAGCCGCGTGCGTGTTTCACACGGGGGTGCAGTGACCATCCTCGCCAGCCCTTGCCGAGCGCCTGCTGTGTGCTCTGTGACAGGCTTCCTCGCCTCATCTTTACTAATGTCCCCATTTTATAGGCAGGACTTCGAGGCACTGGGTAAGGTCACTTAACCAGGTTCACCTAGCTGGTTAGTGGTAGAACTGAGACTCGAACCAAGCAGCGGTTTCCAGAGCTTCTGCTCTTAACCCCTGTGTTCACCTGCCCTCTAGAAGCCCTGTCACAGGAGCGTGGCGGGAGCGTCCTGGCCATCCTTTGAAGTGTCCTAATTAAGTAACGCACGAAGGTCTCTCCTGTGAGAAAGGTGACATTTCTTGTGCTGATTATTTGGCTCATGTGACATTAATACTGTATCAAGTGAGAAGAGACATATCTGGGGGAACAGCTGATCAGCCACATCGCGGCTTTTGCCCTTTGTATAAAATTCTTATCTCCCCCCTGGAGAGCCAGCCCAGAGGCACATCGGAAAGCTTGTGTCCGTGCTGTGAAGTTGCCCTTACGAGGCCGCAGCGGGCGGGCGTTCTCGCTAAGTCCGTGCCTGCGGAGCGCCGCCTGTGTGAGCAGAGGCGGCCCCTACACCCAAGCAGCTCTTTGTCAAGTGAGGGAGACGGATGTAGAAGTAAATGTGAAGGAATTGGGTTGCTCTCGAGTTTGTCAGGTTTTACAATATCAGATCCTGGGCAAATAGGGCACAAGTGGCCACTAAAGCTCTGATGACTGCAATGCAAGGGTGGCGAGTCGTGAAGCCGTCACTGTGTTTGTGGTGCCACGGAAGTCCTGCCAGATCCAGGGATGAGTGTAAACTGTTTATCTGTCACTGTGTCTCTCTCTCCTTCCCTTTTTTTAACTGATATTTCAACCCCCTCCCAATTAATTCTATTTTTGCTTATCTCAGAAAAGGATTATGACCTTATTGGATTAGTAGTGTGGTTCTTTAATTTAAAAAACAACCGTAACAACATTTCTCTGTAATCCCCACGCCTGGATGATGGCAGCATTTTGATGTTATGGGTTTTAAGATGTGACGGATAAAGTTTCCCTTCTCAGCACCTCACTCACCCACCTGGCTCTGTCCCCGTAGGTGATTTTGGACTTGAAAGGTTCTGATTACAGTTGGTCGTACCAGACGCCACCCTCGTCCCCCAGCACCACCATGTCCCGCAAGTCCAGTGTCTGCAGGTAAGTGGAGCTGGCCCTGCCCCTGCTCTGCGGACAGTTCTTTACAGTAACGTGAGCAGCAGAACAGCCTCCCCTTTCGCAGGCCTCGCTTCCAGCAGGAATGGTGATGTGCTCGGCTGAAGGAACTCCCTATGATTTTGGTCTCACTCTCTAGTCTCTGAATTAGTTTTGGATCAGAAGGAAAACCCCGTTGGCCCCATAGATGAGTGAATGGAGCTTCCTCGATTTCAGCTGCGTGTTGAGATTTTCCCACTGTATGAAATCGCATTTGACTGTCTTACTCCGGTACAGACTGAGCTCACCATTGTCAGCAAGTGGAGGCAGTAATAGTGGCTTGTGCCTCAGTTCCTCCAGTTCTTATCTCAGGGTTTCATAAAGCAAATGGAATTCTTGCTCTGTTAACCATTACCCACCACCACCACCGCTCTCGACTAAGTATTGTTACTGCCACACAGAACCAGCTGGAATAGTGGGGTATCTTTTGCCTTCTGCAAAAGTGTTTTCTAGCAGTTTTCTGTTAGAAAACCATTCTTGGCTTGCTGATCACAAAGTCTGTTCTCTTCTTGAAGGATGGAAACTTGATCACACACCACTTCTCCCTCGGTACACCCCACCCGCCGATCTTTTTTGATGTTTCAAAGCCGAATGAGTTCCATTTCCTGTGAGTTAGCACTGAGAGGAAAGAGCAGGAGCCATCTGCCGAACCTGTGTGTGGTTGTGTCTCTGGACACACTGTGTGTGTTTCGCTTCATAACTGAGCTTGTACAGTAGACACCAAGCAGGAAGTTCAAACTTTAGGTCTTCCATCCTGACATGGCGCAGCCTGAAAATGCTGGTTGGCTTCATGTCGTCTTTTGTGTGTGTGTGTGTATAACGGATCTACTGCTTTTGTTTGTTTTTGGTAACCGAGAAAACTTTATCTCATATGTATAAAGCAAAGCTGCACAAGTATCTTTCCTTCCTTACGGTGTTAGTTTCAATAGAAAATCATGACGCAGGGACATCGGTGGTGAGCTGGCTGGAGGGCGTTGCCCGGCTTCATGGTCAGTCCCGCAGGTCCTCGTCTGCCCGACTGGGGAGGAAAGCAAGACTCACAATCACTGTTCCCGCAGCAGTGACTTCTCCCAGCGCTCGCCAGTGCATCTGTCAGAACTTGTGCACCAAGTAATCGCAGCGTAGCAGTCACGCGGTCCTTAACTGCTGTCTTAGCCGCCAGAGTCTGCAGGGTTTGACAGGAATCTCTTCCAGGGTTGGGAGCAGAAAGCACAAACTTTCCAATCCCAGGCCCGGCTGTTTATTTCATCCCCTCAGATGCTTCTATAGCTGCCCTTTATATGTCAGCTCTGCTTACTTGTTTAGTTTTCTGGTTTTCATAATCTGAGTTATTATACAGACTGTAGAGCCATTTCTTATGGCTGGAAATGGAATGTAGATGGAACACCTGGTGGTGTGTGACTTTTCGGCACCCTGTTCACTGTTTAGTCTCAGTAGCAAAGAGCTTAGCATGGATTGCCTCTAGGCGCTGAAAGTTGCCTGCTTCTTGCCAGGGGGACTGTTAACACCAGGCCCACAGATACTTTAACAGAGAAACACCTATTATCAGAGTAGAGCCATTCATTAAAGCATCAGCTTTCTTAATAAAGTGCTGACACAAACACAGAGTTGATCTGCTGATGTTCTTTTCGGTGGCCTTGGACCAGGCTCACCTAGGATGAAATCACCTTGAGGTGCCCGTTGGCGCCTGTACCGCCAAAGCAACGGTTGGCTGGATGACCTCGGTCTCCTGGACCCAGATGGTCCGACCAAGGGTGACACTTGCACATTCCATCCAGGTCACACTCCAGGGCCATGGTTCCGGCTGGCGGACGGCAGAGACGATCAGCCTCGTCTCTTTTCATGCCACAGACCCCAGGCCCGTCCCCTAGCTTTGGTGGTCGATGACATGGCAGAGTTGGGCAGGACCTGACTTTGTAGAATCACAGGCGTCCGTCAGAGAACTGAGTCCTGGCAGCTGGCTTTTTCCCCTTGGCTCACAGTGGAAACAGCACTTTTGTTCACTAGCTTAATGATTTGGCATTTTGGAAACACGTCTTACTGCTTGTGCTGCTTCTCCGAGGCAGAGAGCCGATTACATCGTGCTGTCCCCTGCTCTGCCCCGTTCTCCGGCCCCCCGCCGCTCACCCCGCCCTCTGCCCCGCAGCAGCCTGAACAGCGTGAACAGCAGCGACTCGCGCTCCAGCGGCTCGCACTCGCACTCGCCCAGCTCCCACTACCGCTGCCGCAGCTCCAACCTGGCCCAGCAGGCTCCCGTGCGCCTGTCCAGCGTGTCCTCCCACGACTCAGGATTCATATCCCAGGACGCCTTCCAGTCCAAGTCGCCGTCCCCCATGCCGCCAGAGGCCCCCAACCAGGTAAGGGTGCCCCTGGCTCCAGGAGTAGCTGTCGTGCCTGGTGCCCAGACCACCACCGCTGGCTGGAACCAAAGAAGGACCTTGGCTTGGACAGACAGACCTCTGTCTTCTCACACAAGAAAACTGGTTTAATTTCTCATCTTTAGCTGTGTTGTTCCCCCAAAGGGAGAGAGACTAGAAGGTGAGCTTGCAGCCTGTGTTCATGGTGGTGACGGCTGAGTCACCACATTGATTTGGGAAGTTCTCACACGTGAATAGACAGAGTCAGAGGTTTGCCTACTCTCTGGCATCCCTGTAAGTGCCTGGCTTGGCATGATGCTGTAGTTGATGGGCATCTGCACAGTGGGGCCACCCCTTCCCCATCCCTGGTTCTCTCTGAGATTCCGTCATGGGGCGGTGCCTCAGAGCCTCTTTGTCACTATCGGGTTCCTCTCATCAGTTTATGTTGAGAATGAGGCTGACTTATCACAGCTCATGCTGCCAGTTCTGTTGGCACTTTGCCTGGGGAGAAGGGGAGGTGTTGCATCTCTTCTCCACAGCGGGTTACGTGGGGCTGACCCCGCCCAGCCCAGTGGGTCCAGCCGGAGCAGAAGGCAGGAGCTGGGCAGGGATCGGAACACTCCTCGCTTGCTCCGCTTTCTGTTCCTGCTCCCCTGGTGCCAGTGTTTGGTCTCACACTTAGTAAGCAGCACAACCTAGAGACCAGGAACCAAAAAATGTCCAGGGTGCCCACAGCGCCATCTGCCAGGCAGTGGCTTCGAGCATGTCCTGTCCATTTTGAGGCTGAACCATACGCAGCCTTTCATCCAAGATCCTGTGGATTCAGAAAGTCACACGCTCGTCTTGTTTACCTGAGTATCCAGTGTGCCCGACAGTCACATCATCTCCGGTGTGCCAGGCACTGTGCCTCCTGCACGTGTGTCCTGTGTAGTCCTCCCAGCAACCGCATAGAGTGTCTTAGTGCTGTTTTGTGGAAATGGAGGTTCGGAGATGTAAGTCACCCGCCTGAGATGCATGGTTTTGTGACCTGGTCCAAGGCTTTCTACAGCCTGGTCCAGAGTCCTCTCTGCTCCACCCCGGCGATAGGGCACCCCTGGGAGAGTGCTTGGGGGAGCATTTCATACAGAGGAAGCCTCTGAGGTGTTGTGGGAGCCTGGGTCAGGAGGTTACCTGCCTGACGGGTCTGACGTGAACCACACCTCTCAGCTCCCCATTCCCTTCGGCAGTTTTCCTCTGTCCCAGGAGACTTGGCCTGTCTGTCTTCCTGGGAGGACTCAGTTTCAAACAGAAATGCTCTGGACCAAGAACTAGGGTGCTTGTCCCAGCAGGGGTGCTTTGGCTTGGTCTCTAAGGCGTCCCCCACCTGTCCCCAGCCATCCCCGCCATGTGCAGCACTAAACCACACCTGTGTGTCTCCCAAGCAGAGTGTGAATGATTGGAAGGAAAGAAGGATTTTGCAGTTCCTCAAATGCTATCCAGATGTGCGGCATAATTCTGTGTTTTTAATCAACTGACAAATTAACCTAGTCTTGTGCACTGACACCCCTTTCTAAAAGGGGGGGGGGGGGCGGGCGTGTGCTCCAGCCTCCCTGTCCGAGATTGTGTGTGGCTCAGGCTGACAGTTTCCACCTCCAGCAGCGCTCGGGGAAGCAGAAAGTGGTGTGTTGGGACTCACTTAACTCTCAGAACCCGTGCCCAAGATATGCTTGGCTAGCAACTCTAGGACAGTTTCAGTAAGCTGAGGATGCTGCAGAATTCAATAGAAAAATCTATATTTTTAAAAAGGCACTACCGCTACTTATAATTATAGGGTAGAGGGGAAAATTGAGGAAATTGCACAAATCACGTCAATTTCCCACGGCAGTAATACTGCTTTATATGGAGTGGGAGGAAGGAACACACACCTGCGGGGTTAGGGCCCTTCGCTTCTCCCCAGTCACACGGCAGAAGTAGATGCCGAGTGACAGATCATTTTCAGATTTCTCCCATTTTCCTCTATGCTGCTCTTGTCAAGTTGTGCCTTCACCCAAGTGTGCCCAGGGGTGGGCCCATGTTTGTGCTGAGGGTCTGGTCCTAGGGCCACTGACTCGCTATCAAATCAAGAGTTTCTTTAGAAAAAATGAGCGAAAGTCAAAGGGAACATGAACCTACAGTCCTGGGTGGTTCACTGCCCTTTTTTCAAATTGAACAGATTTGAATTAGAGGAACAAAAATAAACAGTCCTGGTACATTATAGTGATAACCGACCTTCTTTACACTCAGTTAAGCACTATATACATCAGGAGTGGGGAATGTCTGGCCCGTGGGCCGTATACGGCCCATGAAATCCTTTGGTCTGGCCCTGCCAAAGCAACTGAAGGCAGGACTTGAAAGTCAATAAATCTAGGAGCCTTTTTCATAGCTAGTTTTTTAAAAAATATTTTTTTATTGATTTCAGAGAGAGGAAGGGAGAGAGAGATAGAAACATCAATGATGAGAGAGAGAATCATTGATCGGCTGCCCCCTGCACCCCCCCTGATGGGGATCGAGCCTGCAACCTGGGCATGTGCCCTGACCAGGAATCGAAACGTGATCTCCTGGATCATAGGTTGATGCTCAACCGCTGAGCCACGCCGGCCGGGCGTCATAGGTAATTTTTAAGTTGATAATTTTATATGGCCCGCGAATTATGTTATAAACATCCAAATGGCCCTTGGCAGAAAAAAGGTTCCCCACCCCTGATGTACATAGACACATCCGTATAAAATCTCATTTTAGCTCCATCTGTTGATCCCCATTCTAAAGGTGAAAACTGAGGTTTAGAGAGATTAAGCCCATGATTCTTTGACAAGTAGCAGAAATGTCACTTATGTCTAAACCTTCAGAATCCACTCCTGGACTGCTAACCAGACGAGGAGCTCGGGGAGCGGTGGGGCGTCCACCGTGTTGCCTGGGCTTGCTTTGACTCCACAGTGCCCCTGCACTGTGCAGGGTGTCTTTGGGGTCCCCTGCCCTTGCAGGATGGGAAAGCTAGTGCTCTGTCCCTTTGCAGCAGCCTGTTTTTGACAGGTGGAAGGGGTAGACAGAAACATGAGTCCTGCTTCCTAGACAGTGAATGCAGGAACACTCCTGGGGAAACAATAGCAGACCCCAGTGGGGCTGGGCTTATTTAAACAGATGGCATGAGCCAGAGATGGCAGCTAACACTGAAAAAAACCTAAAGCAAATACCTGGGTGAGCCCAATGCACCCCTCAAAGGGACCCAGTTTACATGGAAGAGATGGTCGTTGTCACTCATCCATCCAGTGATTTCGAGCACCTGCCACGTGCCAGTGAAGGACTAGACACACACAAATTGGGGCCCTGGGGGCTTACAGTCTGGTGGTCTGGACCTTGCTGGGTCTCACGCTTCTTTTCAAGGGCTTGACAGCCTCTGTGGGTGCAGCTTTGGGGAAAAATAACCCTAATGCTCTGCTTCTCTCATCCTTCCCTCTCCTGTGTATACGTCTGTCTCTGTGCGTGCTCTTCCCCACCCCCGTCTTTTTGTTTTTTAATTTACGGTTACTTTTTGGTGGTGTGCGGTCTGGATTCTGTCGGTCCCCTCGTGTGGTCCCTGCCCTGCTACAGAACTCGTCCAGCTCGGCCTCCTCGGAAGCCTCCGAAACCTGCCAGTCAGTAAGCGAGTGCAGCTCGCCCACCTCAGTCAGCTCAGGCTCCACCATGGGCGCCTGGGCCTCCACAGAGAAGGTGACCAACCCGGGTCCCAGCCACCAGGCCCCACTTCTCCCCGCCCCTGCCCTGCCTGCTGCTCACGTCACAGGCGCAGGAACCTGGAAACTCAAAATCCACACCAAGAGCTTGGGGACAGGGGCACGAGGCCGAGGCCTTTTTCTTGCGAGGGTGTCTCTCCCGAGCAGGGACCGTGAGATTATGCCGAGGGAGAGGCAGGGCTATGGGGAACTCGGAGGTGTGAAGGCTCCTTCCCAGAGCAGCGTTGTGTGCTCACCCTTCCCTCTCCCCCTCCCAAGCACCCCATCTACCCCCCATCTACCATGACCTCCTTGTCACCATACCATTGGACGTGACGTTTCACTGCACCAGGGGCTGTGTGCTTTCTCCCCTTTTAGTTTGCAAACTGTCCCCACTCGCCCCAATTTCGAATCTGCTTCTGAACAGTGTGATGATTTCGGAAACCTAGAACCAACAGATTCTGTTAAAGACACTTTGGAATTTTTAAATTTGCAAAATGAGATGAGCACCATGAAAGGATGTTTTGTGAGATCTCAAAAACCATTGAGAATGCCGCAGATAAAGTTCGCCGATCAATTTCCACCCGATTCCCAGATACAGACGAAGTATTTCTTCATTGAATACTTGCTTGGTGTCGAGTAAACAATGTGCCTTCTTTGCACCGGGCCCTTCCCTCCCGCGCCCTGGGTCATCCACGAGCAGCAGAGCCCCGATGTTTATTCATAAATGTCCAGGTCGCCCTCCATTGAATGTCAATGCCATCTTGTATCTCCACGCTCGCTCGTCCTGTTATATTAATTTTTTTTTTCCTTTCCCTCCCCTTTTTTGTTTTGTTTCCAGTTGTCTAACGGGTTTTCTCACTATAGTTTATCAAGTGAGTCCCATGTGGGGCCCGTGGGGGCAAGCCTTTTCCCTCATTGCCTGCCTGCCTCCCGCCTGCTCCCTCGGGTCACCTCTGTCCACCTTCCAGACTACGCTCATTATTACACCATTGGGCCCGGCATGTTCCCGTCATCTCAGATCCCTAGCTGGAAGGTTTGTGTCTCTCCTCCCTCCTCCCCCCTCTCTCTCCCCTCCTCTCCTCTCTCACCTCCTCTGTGCTCACCTCCTGTCCCCCCATCCTCACCCTGGTTATCCCCCCCCTTCCTTTCACACTCTGCCTTCTTCCCCATAATGCCTCTCCCTGAGAAAATTCCCACCGGGAGAGCCAAAAACCAGCAGGCAGCTTGGAAGATAGACGTTTCCACCAGGAGCTGAGATTGGAGAGGCCCCCGTTGCTAAACATTAGTTAACCCCGTTGGGTAACAGACACAGATATGACCTTGTGGGGACATCAGTTCCAAGTTTACAGCCCCAGTTGTGCCTTCCTGGGGCCACCCGAGAGTGTCACTGTTATCAGGAGCTGGGAGGGACAGTCCTCCACGGCCATGTTCCCCAAACTTTCCCCCGAGGCCCTTATTGGGTCACGGTAATAGCACCAGGACCCAAAATGTGTTTTGGCTTATCATGTTTTATCTTAAAAGTACACATAGATGTGGTTTTTAGTCTCCATTGTTTTATATTAACACACGTGTGCTTTAATATGAAAACAAAATTCCAGTTGATGCCCAGAGGATATTCTACTTTATTTTGAGAGGAGGTCCCTAATTTGAATAGTAGGCCCCTAGTGGCCAGCATTTTGAGCAGGTCTTAGCTTCATTCCTCAGTGGTGTGGACCCCTCAGGCTCCTCAGAAACCTTCCAGGCGACCCGGGGCACCTTCCCTTTCTACGTGAGGACCTGTCCTGAAGTGTCCCTTGGAAGTGGAGGTTCAGCCTCAGGAGGGGCTGCAGTTCCTGTAGTGCCCCCTGGTGGCCACTCCCCTCAAGTGCAGTCATTTGGGGGAAAGGGTTCCTTCAGACAGGGGCAGGGAGGGCCTGGGCCCCTGGAGACATGGTCTCCACTGCTGGTGCCCTCAGACGCCTTAGACAGTTGGTCAGCTGTTAACGGAGAGCCTCCCGCAGGCCACTGGCCTGGTTGTTGAGGGTTTTTCATCTTTGGGCAGATATGAGGAAACGGGAGGTAATCAGGGGCTCCCCAAAGGGTTTTCCACTTCCTTTAGAGCCCGGTGAGGGAATAGAAGGGGCCTGCTGACCTGTCCCATCCTGAGCTTCCCCCAAGGGGACCAGATGCCTTCTGTGGGCAGCTGTCTGGAAGGTCCGCAGCCCTCCACATGGAAGCAGAGGCCCTGGGACCTGACCACACTGTTCTGCTTAGGACTGGGCCAAGCCAGGGCCTTATGATCAGCCTCTGGTGAACACCCTACAGCGCCGCAAAGAGAAGCGGGAGCCAGACCCCAGCGGAGGACCCACTGCCGTGGGTGGCGCATCTGCAGCTGCCGAGGAGGCTCAGAGACCACGGAGCATGACCGTGTCAGCTGCCACCAGGGTAACACTCATGTTCTCTATAGCTGGTTGGGCCCCTCTAGACCTGGCCGGTGGTCATATGCTGACCAGCAGCCGGGAGTGAGTCAGCCTCGCAGCTGGAGGGACCTAAGCCCCTTCTCCCCACTCCCTGCTCTCCAGTTTTTAGAAGCCTCCCAGGGAAAAGCCCTGTACGGGAATCAGACTTATAGAACTTTCTAGAGCCTGGGTAGGACCTAAACAAGTTCAGAACCCTTGGGTCCATGGACAGGTGGTGGTCACAGGAGTAAACTAGGAGTAGTATCCTGGTTCCCACTCAGAGAGGCCCTGGGGACATCAGACAGGAGGGTTCACGGCCCTGGTGGCTTGTGTGTGTCTCTTTCCTCCAACCTGCAGCCTGGTGAGGAGATGGAGGCTTGTGAGGAACTGGCCCTGGCCCTGTCGCGGGGCCTCCAGCTGGACACCCAGAGGAGCAGCCGGGACTCGCTGCAGTGCTCCAGTGGCTACAGCACCCAGACGACCACCCCATGCTGCTCGGAGGACACCATTCCCTCCCAAGGTACGAGGCAGCTGGGCTTTCCCGCTGGGCTTCCAGGGCAGTGCCTGGTGAGGAAGAGGGGCGGTCCTCCCGCTGGGCAGATGCCACAGTGGAAGCCCCTGCTACCAGACCAGCTTCAGAACCACTTCGCCATCTTGGAACAGCTTTGGAGAGCTGATCTGTCCTGGTCGGGCAGCTGCCATAGGAAGTGACTCGCTGTGGCAGCTTCTGTGTTTCACCGTCAGGGTACAGAGTAGTTCTCCATTTGAACCCAGACCGATGCTGTTAATGATAACATCATTTGTGTTTTAGCACTTTATTTTCCCAATTTAATGTCCACAATCACTTAATATGATAAGTATTTTTATCCCCATTTTACATACATGGAAACTGAGCCTCTGTAACTTGCCCAAATGCACACAACTAAGAAGAACCTAAGGTCTGTTAGAGTCTGAAGCCCAGTCTTAACCCATCCCAGCCAAATCCTCTATCCACCATGCCTGTCTCACCCCCGTCCCCATGACACTCCCAAGCCAACAAGATGGCAGTCTAACAGCTAGAATGGTCTGTGATAGTTGACCAAGCCTGTTTATGGTCCATCAGTCAACGGGATTTGCTGCCCAAGGGACATTTGTCAATGTCTGGAGACATCTTTGGTTGTCGCAATTGGAGGAGGTGCTACGGGCCTCTAGTGGATGGCCAGGGACACTGCTCAACATCCTGTAATACACACACACCCCCCGTACCCACCCACAGCGCAGAACTTACCTGCTCCACAGTCAGTAGTGTTGCTATTCGGAAACTCGCTCTAATCTGTAAGCTTCCCCTCTCGCGTGATAACAGGTGTTGAGAGGTGAGCACACTTCACTGGTTTCAGGGATTCATTGCCGGTACCTCCATTTATTTCATAGCTCTTGCCTAATGAGTTAATTATGAGGGAGATGGCAGGGCCTGAGATAGTCATTTGGGGCTTGTTTCTCATGTTGCAACCTGGACTGGAGGGTTTGGGGAATTTCTCTTTCCAACCCCACATTCTTCCCAGAGATGCTTGGGGGGAGCTGTGCCTCAGCCCACAAGTTTTACAGTTGTCACCTCTCCACCATGTGTGAGTCGTGCCTACCATGCCCAGCACTGTTCTGGGTGCCCAGGGTTGCATCAGTGAACAGAATGAAGGTCCCTGCCAGGTTCTTACACATCCAGTTCCTGAGGGCAGCCCAGCAGCCTGGGGGAGGCGTGGGGTGAGATTGTGGCTAAGTGTCTTGCCTCTTGTGCCTTTTGTCCCCCAACACAGAAGAATCAGAAAGCAGAGCTGCTGCCTTGGAGATTTCTAATCGAATCCTATCATCAGTTTCAGATTATGATTATTTCTCTGTAAGTGGTGACCAGGAGGCAGACCAGCAGGAGTTTGACAAATCCTCCACCATTCCAAGAAACAGTGACATCAGCCAGTCCTACCGACGGATGTTCCAAGCCAAGCGCCCGGCCTCAACTGCTGGCCTCCCCACCACCCTCGGACCTGCTATGGTCACCCCAGGGGTTGCAACCATCCGACGGACCCCTTCCACCAAGCCTTCTGTCCGCCGGGGGACCATCGGTGCGGGGCCCATCCCCATCAAGACACCCGTGATCCCTGTGAAGACCCCAACCGTCCCAGACCTCCCCGGGGTGTTACCAGCCCCTCCAGACGGGCCAGAGGAGCGGGGTGAGCACAGCCCTGAGTCGCCATCTGTGGGTGAGGGCCCCCAGGGCGTCACCAGCATGCCCTCTTCACTGTGGAGTGGCCAAGCCTCCGTTAACCCTCCTCTTCCAGGCCTGAAGCCAAGTATCCCCGAGGAGCACAGACAGGCGATTCCAGAAGGCGAGGAAGACCAGGAAAGGGATCCCTCCAGTGCCACTGCCTCCCCAGGCCAGGTTCCAGAGAGTGACCCCACAGACCTGAGCCCAAGAGATGCCCCACAAGGAGAAGACATGCTGAACGCCATCCGAAGGGGCGTGAAACTGAAGAAGACCACGACGAACGACCGCTCGGCCCCTCGCTTCTCTTAGGCTCTCTTAGGCTCACAGGAAATGCTGCCAGTGGGAAATGAACTGTTAATTAATAAAACCTAATTTGTCTTGATCCATTCCACTCTATAATCAACAGATTTTGTAGGCAACTCAGAATACAGCTCTTTTGAAAGTACTCGACACCTTTAGATAAGAATTAAAAGCAACATATGTAACTGACATAATCTTGATCTTTTAATTTGTAAATATTGACAGTTTTCTTTCTGCACATTTTAATCTTAGTTTCCCTTTTGATTTTTCTGAAGGTGCCAAATTCCATTTAACTTTTTTACAAGTCTTTGTAAAATTTTAAATGCATAAGGGGGGGAGGGGTCAGGGAAGGGGAACCACGAAGTAGATAATTTCAGAAAAAAGGGGTAACTTTTTCTTCTCTTTTTTTCCTGCAAGCTTTTGTAGATGCATCGTAGTAGTCTGGCTTAGAAGCAGATTCAAGTTATTTTAATGTACAAGCAGAATGGTAAGGGGCAAACCTTTCCTTTACATACACTATGTTCTGAACGAGCAGAGCAGTGGTCAGTTGATGAGCACTATTCAGAGTGAAGCGAATCTGGAGGGTAGGCTGTTGGGATCGGGGGGAGGGCCACGGGAGGGGCACTGTTAACATAGCAGACCTGTCACATTTAAGGGTAGCCTCGTAGGTTGAATTTCTAGTAGCTTCATGGTTAATGCATCCGAATAAGCCATACTGGATTGCGGTGTTTGTTTCTGTAAGGTGTTTAAGGACTTCCTTTCTCCCACGATTCCTCTTGACTGCACACAGCACCCACCTCCAGTCTTGTGCATGCTGCCACCACCAGGTAGACATAGAATCCCCCACTTTAGTTACTCGTCTGTTACACCCTTCATCGAATCCAGATACATCCAAAAGGGTAAGGCAGTTTCAAAAATGTGAAAACATTTAAACATGATAGCAGGGAATTCTTAGATATAGCAAATGCCTTCTACTTAACTGTGCCCAGCAGGCTGGGTGCATTATAAAGCCCAAATATTTTGAAAAAACTTGAGCGGATTTAACAAAGAGTAACCAGCTTAGTCCAGCAACTTGCCAATGTGTTTACCAATCGGGGGCTTGTTTTTCTTAATTGGCTTCATACTGAACAGTGAAGAGAGGATTTCTTTATTGTCACTGGGAATCTGACTAGGCTGTCCCTTTTTTTGTATTCTAGGTAATGTTTTTTGGAATGGATTTATGTCTTTAAGTGAAAGTTAAATTTGTTATAATGCCCATCCCCTAAAGCCAACAGGGATTTGTAGATTTAGAGGGATCATGTCTGGAGAATATAAATATGAGAAAGCAAGCAATCTCCTTAGCAGCTGGGTCAGCTGGAAGTGCTCCTTTGTGGCCGAACCTGTCACAGGATGATAGGAGCTTGGTGGGTCCTACAGACCCTGCAGATTTCTGTTGGCTAGTATCTTCAATTACATAATCTTATGCTTTAATACATAACTGCATTGGATGTGAGAGTAATGTACCTGTATAGTCATTAATTCTATATATTAACATTTAACACTGCTGTGATTGCTCAAGGACATTTTATGTTATGGCTTTAAAGCAAAGGCATGATTATTAGAAACTATTTAAGCTTTTTTTTCTTTGAAAAACAAGCTCCTTTTACAGAATATAAGCAACAGTAGTGCCTGTGGTTTAGCCCACCAATCTTGATGACTAAAAAGTAGCTGATGCATTGTGCACATGATGCTTGAGATGGTTTTTGCAAAAGCAGAAATCACTGCAAGGTAATAATAATAGATAAAAGTGGTATTTTAAACCTTTGAAATAAATGGATGTAACTGTACATTGGTACAGCTTTTCACTTGTTTAGTTTTTAAACGTTAGTATAATCTGAAGAAATTTAATATAAAATGTTGCCAAATTCAATGTAGAAAGAATGTGACAAAACACCTTGGGTAGTCCTGTTTGTGTTTTTGCATATTGTAAAAGCAGTGTCACAGCTACAAATAAAGAAATCATTTCTAAAGGTAAATTATTGTGGTTTAGTTGCTAGTTTGTACTGAGAGTTGACCTCTCCCTGTGCAGTTTTTTGTTCTAAACTTGTATAAATAATAATTGTGTAATGTGTTTCCCTTCTATCTTGTAACAATTGCTTCAGCCTACATTATAAATAAAGAACCACTAGAAAAAGAGTCCTGTATTTCAAGTCTTATTAAAATTCAGTTGGTCCTCGTTAAATGTTAGATGATGGACTGAGACTCAGACCAAGCTTAATTAGAAAACTTGATGAAACATTATTTTTGTGATGATTTTGAGCTCTAAGAACACTAGTTGCCTGAACTAGTTATTTGAAGGCAGTTCCGATGAGTTGCCAAGAACTAAAGGTAGCTGGGTTTGGTTCACCGTTTTTAGAGTGGCTTTACCTTTTAAAGAAACCTCTTCAAATGTTTAGAGTTCTGCTGTACCCTTACTTTTGAGTTTGTAGACAATCCCAGCTATGGTAGAGGAAGCAGAGCTGGAAACTGCCTCCAAAACAAGTATCACAAAAAAGTTTCACCCCAGACTGGAACCTTTAACCCCACCCTTCAAACTTCTACTCCTGAGAGGACCCTATCAACTCGTTTTATGTGTTGAATGTGTGCCTCTTAGAGAAAGTTGTCCTTTAATCAAAACTAAAATTCCATCAGTAGGATCCTTAGAAAACCAAGATGGTACCTTAAGTCCTTAATATTAGCATCCCTTCTCTCAGCTTCGTATTCCTTCCAGACAGTAGAGCTAATGAAGCCTTCAGCTAGAGTCTGTTCAGCTCAGTCTTCAGGGCAAATCTTGTACCTGGTTCTGCTACAGTTTTCCCTTACTGACAGCATGTGCTGTCAATGGGACATCTAACTACTTTTCTTTTTATGCACAACCAATAAGGAAATTGGTAAGACAGTGGCACAGTCACCTGGCGTCATGTTACTCCTCAGACAAAACACATCAGTCATACACCTTGTTATTTTTATTAGGGCAAGTGTGTATATTTTCTGTAACTTATTTCACTTGCAAGCACAACTAGTAAGGTGTCTTCCTCTATCTGTCTCTATGTGGGCCGCTCCCGGGGCCTGGTCACAATATGCCACCACAGTGGGGGTAAATCACCTTCCTTTCGGGCAGGGGGCAAAGCTTCAGTGGTGGGACCACCAACTGGGGTTTCCGCCTGCAGCTGTTTAACCTAGAAAGAGTCAAGGAAGGAAGGATTAGAAAAGGAGCTGAACTGACTGTACCGGCCACTGCAGGGAAGCATCAGCTTTGTTCCTGCCATCTTCACATCACACATCCATCATCTGATCCTCACGGCCGAGGTGGTGTTTACACATACCTGCATTATTTTATACCCACACTTTCACTGAGTGAAACAGAAAAACCATCCCATCCCACCTTATTCATTAACCTAAACCATGACAGTTACTATTCCAATTACTCTGGTTATGGTCCCCCTACAAAAACGGACTTTTGTGTCTCAGCTAACTGTTCTCCAAAAGCACCATTTAAAAAATCTCAATTCATATTACATTAGGGATGTTAATTTTAAAGCCTGACCCCCCCCACCCCCAGTAGCAACCGGGACAAGAAGTAACATGAAATCACTTGTAAAAACGTGCTCAGTTATGCCTGCTGTTGACCAACTGCCCCAATTCCAGGAATCTCCAAGACTACCACGGTCCTAACAGGAGGAAATCTAGTGACCCACTTTCCAGATCAGTGACTTGCCAAAGCCTCCTTCGGAAAAATCCATTCTTGATTGTGGTTAACCTGAGCCTCCAGCACATGTGCTGCTTAATAATGTGGAAGAGCATAGCAAAAGGAGGAAGGTTTGTGTGGAGAAGAGGTGGTTATCAGTGATCAACTGCAGTGTGAACCTCCTGCTCTCCAAGTCAACACATCTCCAGTTTCCAAAGGCTGGAATGAAGGCCTTGGGCATGCTCGGGATCCCACGCCCCCTCAAAACCTCCCTCCTCCACCTTTCTCATCAACATTATCAACTTCTCCCTCACCCTGAACCTTCCAATCAGCATATATGCACCATTATTTCTCATCTCAGAAAACAGTCTGTTGGCCTCCAGTTACTGTCATCAGCAAAACTTCTTAAGAATTCTCTTTCCTCCTTGTCTTCTCTTACTTTGTTCTTACTATTGTCAGTGAGATTAAACCCTCCAGAAAAGGCACCAGCCAAGAGCACCAAAGCCCTAGCCCTTCCTGCAGCCAAACTCTTGGGACATTATTTCCAGTCCTCACTCTGTTCTACCTTTTAGCAACTTCCAGCAAAGATGACTTGGCCCTGGCCATTCCTGAAACACTTTCTCCTGGACTCTGCATGACACCCTCCTGCCTGCCCCTCCCTTTTTGGGTGCCTCTTAGTCTCCTTTTCCTGACCTCTACAAGTGGGAGCTCTTGGGACTTGTCTTCTCTCTAGTCTCCCATAAGGATCTCATCTATTTCTGTGACTTTGAAAACAACTGTTAGCTCACAAATTCCTATTTCAAGCTCAAATCTCTCCTTTGAGGTCCAGATTCCTACATCCAAAGTCACCTACTGATACCTGCATGTGATGTCTCACAGGATTCTCAAATTTAACACACTTAAAACTGACACTTGACTGTCCCCTTGACACCTGCTTCTTCTCCTCACCCCCCCCCTTCTTCCCTATCTCAAAACCATCAGCAAACCCCAGATGTTAAAGCTTAAAACCTGGAAGTCATTCCCCAGTCCTCACTGTCTCTCACCTCCCTCACCCCCACATCAATCCATCTCCATATCCCTCCAGACCATCTCCTGAGTCTACTTCCCTCCACATCACTACAGCCACCGTAGTGCTGGCTGCCGTAATCTTTTGACTAAACTGCAATAACCTCAAAATTGGTCTCTCCACTCCTCACCTTACCCTCTCCAATATATCCTTCACACTACAGCAAGACTGAGCTTTGAAAAATGTAAAGCAGGCACCATAAGATGGTGAAAAGCATCTAAGGCACTGCTAGAGAAGACAGTTAAGGGACGCTAGGGCAAAGCACTAAGGAGAAGAAGGGGGTGAAGCAAAATTACAGACTAGAAAGCCCCAAACACCAGGGAGCACAGTTTAACCAATTTGGAAGATGGTTGTAAATGTTACGTTTAACACACTTAGAAACGAAGTATATCTGAGAGGCAAGGGGGCCAGAGTAATTGTCATAACTGGACTCCTGACCTCCTCAGTGGGGGACAAAACCCGAGCTCCTTCCAGATGCTGACCACGTGGGCCAAGCTATGTGGTAAAATGCAGGTAAGACTCACCTCTCGCTCCCAGCTTTCCCTTCGCAGTTTCTTCCACTGCTCTCTCTTGGCAAAGTAATCAGGATACATTGCCTTCTCAGAAGGATGCCAGTCATCCAAGCACCACTCTGGAACCTGTCAGGAGGAAACCATGACGCCATTACACAGGGTACATTTACACACCACTGACAGGTCCTGCACGGAAGACAAAACTCAGGGTGCATTTTTATAACAGCAAGTGTAGGACTGTTTCTGACATCAAGCCATAAACAGCAGAGGAGCGGGGCCAACAGGGAGAATGCCTGGGAGTGAAACAGCCTGGGGCTGAAAACAGCAGGGTCGGTTCAGAAAGGACGGGCATCCTTCCTCCCCTCTGTGTCCTCTACATATCCAGTGGGTTTATGTTCTTTGGAAGTATTACCTAGAATTCCTCAGAAACACTCAGCACCAATCTAAACTGGTTTACCCTAAGGTTCAAAACTGAGTTATTTATCAAGCAAGTTAGCACTCTGGTTTGCTAAATTACTACAAGCTGGGTTTAGAAAGAAAAGTCTTCATGTCATCCGGGAGAGAGGAAACTGACAACTGAAGACAAGCGTCTACAACCGTCAGGAAAGAGGCCTAGGCGCCCCTGAAAGGCTAGCTCTGACCTGGCGGAACCGCGCCGCCCGCTCACCTTGTAACACTCGTATCTCTCGTAGGAGGTGCCCCCGGGCGAGTCGGGGAAGATGTAGGGCTGGGGGTGCTGATTGTGCCAGAACTCCTCCTCCGCCTCCCGCAGCAGCTGCGTGGCCTTCACCATGTCCTTCTCATTCTTGTGTTCTTCGAACCGAGCTCTCATCAAACAAGCAAAGTACCGGTACTTGTCCCTTAAACCAACACGATTGTGGAGATGAGCAATGTTATGGACTCGCCCAGACCTTTCCCACCGTCTGGCGGTTTCTGCCGGGAGCTCGCCCTGGGGAGAGGTTCCAGGCCTGGCACTCACGCGTTCGGGTGCTCGCCTCACCGCGGGCTGCCCCTAGGTCACGAGAAAAACCTGTGCGTCCAGACCGTTCTAAGACTAGTCTCAGGTGGAGCGAGGAC